>NC_136694.1:4037298-4604798 GCF_947650265.1 Symphodus melops | reverse complement strand
TAACTATTTGATTAGTAAAAAAACAAACAAAAAAACAATCGTGTGGGCTCTGTAACTATGAAGATCAAGGCATGCTGACATGTCTCAACAATGTCAGCTCTCTGGAAAAAGACCTGAAGGTTGAAGTGGAGCTAAACATGAGACCTTGAATATTAGCGTTCTGCAGTATTTAACCAACCCAATTCTCCTGCTTGATAATATGTGCAGTCATTCTCAAACGCTTTTATCGACTCCTTATTAGTGTGTTATATGAGAACAATGTGCAATAGATCATTTTAAACACATCTCAGAGAATGAGGGAACACAAGACTCATGCAATGAAATACAAAATTGTTCTGCAAAAACAATCGATAGTTTCAGCATGCGTGGTGAAATGAAATCAAGGTGCAACATACCCACTCTGAGCTCTTTCCCGAACACGGTCCTCTCCCCCAAGGCCGAGCAGTTCCAGCGTCCGTGTCTGAACTGAAACTGACACTCATTGATCCCCATCTGAACCCCCTCTCCGATCACTATGATGGCATCGGGTCGGCTCTGACAGATAGTCCGCTGACGAGGAGCCAAGCCGGGGATTTTATTACAGATGATGCTCGCTCCCAGCGCGACCACCGATGACAGACCCCTGCGGAGAAGAGCACATCTTTTTTTAAAAAAGGCCGTTTTCCTATGAGGTTCTTCGGGATCGGCTTTCTTAATAAACAAAAAAAACATCTTTATTCTGAGCAAGTTTATCGGAAAAAAGAAAGATTTAAGCTATAACACGTGCAGAATTGTGTTAATTCTTTTAGCATAGCACCTCCCTTTAAAATAAAGGTAAATACATTTGTATTTTGGAAAATGGAAAGAACATGCTTTTTTTTTCTCTACTATTCAAAAGTCACACATTTTCTTAATCAGCAACATATTTCCTGGATTCTTTTAAAAATGAGGGGGGAAAAACTACAATAACAACTTCAAGGACATCCCAAAAAAATAAAATAAAAAACTCACCCGATTTTCAAGTATACAATTCCCAGGCAGAGGAAAAAATGGAAAATCCAGCGCCGTGTCTTCCTACTCATGGTGCTCAGCCCCGTAGGTTGGATCAATGCTCTGCTGTTGCAACAACCAGCCGGATTTTTCTACCGAGTCCCGCGAGCCGTCCAGGTGTTCCGGGCTGCACGCGGGGATAAAACTCCTCGAGCCAAACCAAAGTTTGTGGAAAACAGCTCGTCCTGGTTTTTCATTTGGTAGCTGTCCAGTGGTGTGAGCCTGTGCGGGAGCATTGGGGCTGTTGTTCTCAGGTAAGCAGCTCGGCTCCTCAGTGATCAGGGTCTGTGTGTGTGTGTGTGTGTGTGTGTGTGTGTGTGTGTGTGTGTGTGTGTGTGTGTGTGTGTGTGTGTGTGTGTGTGTGTGTGTGTGTGTGTGTGTGTGTGTGTGTGTGTGTGTGTGTGTGTGTACTCTTTCTATAAGGGCGTGTTCTGCAGAGGATCTGCCTCTGAGCCGCTCGCGCTCTCTCAGCCTGCAGGTACACGCTCAGCTCATCTGTCCTTCTGTCTAACACGTTCACTGCTGCAGATCTCGGCTCTTGGACCAGACATGGGGTCCTCCATCCGTGCTCACTAAATGTCTGACAGACAAGTAGCTATCAACCCTTTTCATTTATTCCCTAGCAACAAAGCCCCTCCCACAGATTCACTGGATGGTATCTTGTTTTAAGGCCTCGGTCAGTGCGCCCCGTTCCAATTAACCATCGCGGCGCGCAGTGCCATTTTTTTTATTGGACCTGTTGTTCTTCTATTAGACCAGGAAACGCTACTTTCTACTTTAGCCTTAGTTAAACTCGAAGCCTAAAAACGCCACTATTATTCCTTCATCCTAATAACAGGACGTTTACACTGCTCTTGAAATGTAATCCATAGGTTAAAATACAACAGGAGCGGTAAATCCAGAGATTTCATTCCTCATACTAATTAGGTTGATTTAACTGTTCATGCATTCATACATTACTTTGAGTTGTTGATATTGTTGTTATACTTTTAAATTTGAATGCGTTCAGTTTGCTGCTGTAAAATGTGTGGCTTTTATTTCAGGAAGAAGAAAAAAACGTTAGAAAAAGCAACAGATCCGCTTCTTCATTATTTGTATGCTACATTGAAGCTTCATTAAAGTTAATTAGATTTTTATAATTGACTGAACAATAAAATATGTTTTTAAGAAAAATCTGTTAAAAAAAAAAGAATCCATCACTTTTTTATTTGCAAGATGTCATGTTAAGTAAGTGTGGCCCAAACCAAACTGTAATGTTAGATTAGTGTTTGAAACTTAAAGTCAAGCTTAAACCTTTTATTTCTTCTTTAATGATTCAAAGACTTCATGTCTTCAGTCGAGCTGAAGGAAGTAAAAAGACTACAGCACCACCTGCTGACATATTTGTGTAACTACTGGCTTTGATTGACATCTCTCGTTTTCCAGTTTTTGTTTTTTTTGCACCTTCACTAAAAACCCTTAAAAGACCTTATTATTAGAACTTTATAATTCCTCAATCGTTTAACTCTGTGTGTGTGTGTGTGTGTGTGTGTGTGTGTGTGTGTGTGTGTGTGTGTGTGTGTGTGGCACAACCCTGAGGTAGGCCTGTTAGTATTGTGATCTTCAATGTACATTTCCTCTCTCTGCTCTGTGAAATGTGTTTTCCTGAAACACATAATTAGATTTTTTTTATGTCAAGATGTATGCTTGAATTTTGACGGACTGTACCTTTTATGTTTACAAAACCGGCCACCGCAGAGAAATCAGGTCCATCTGGCTATTCTTTCAATTTGTTGGCAGTAAATAAATGAACATGATCTTCTTAATTCAGACAATCACAGTGCTTATACATCATGGGCACATTCATCAGGGCTGAAAAACACAGACAGTGAGATATAGATTCTATCTGCCATGTACATTTGTCTTTACTCCTCTGTTGTTCTGCCTGCAATATGACTTTGTTCAATATTACTATTCAAGAGGGAGTATAAAAAAAAAAAACATTAAAGACTGCAAATCACCGTTAAATCCGAGGGTAGTGGACAGTTAGCTGGAGTTTGTGCATCCTGTTGAAGTTTGGTAACGTGCACATACTGAGTGAGATCTGTCTTCTTCTAATAGGATCCTTTACTTGAATTCTACCATACATGATGTATGTTCTGTCATTTTATAGGAGCACCTAACTGAAACGGATGCACTTTCACTCAACGGACCTCTGATCCCTTCTGTCTCAGACTTGGAACACGAATCACTGAAACATGCTTGTGACTTTGATAGTGAGCTCTGTGGGATGAGACGCTGCTCAGAGGATGTGAACGCACTGCATAGCATGACCTAAAGTCATTCTCATTAACCCTGAGTTGATGAAGGTTATTAGGGCTGGTCTGTACACAGTGCTGGAGTGCAGAGTACAGCCTGGTACACAAAGTTTACCCACTTATGTTTCAGTCTCCATAAATGTCTTCTGATTCACACCATTACTGCATTTTTCAAAGGATGGTGAAGGTGTGACCCTCCCTACTCCGTCTCTGATTGGCTCATACGTGTTAACTCAATCTTCACCAAAAGTTCACTCAATCAGCAGCTTTAAAAACATCTGCCAAAAGATGCTCAATTCTGTAACAACTGAGTGTGATTCATACATTTAAGGGTTTGTCTGTCTGCTGTATTCTCTGCTGGACGGGTCACCTAAAACAAACATTTTGAGGGAAAATCAAGAGTAGACCCACTTCTTCAGCCACTACAGCACTGACTGTATATTTAAGCTATATCTGGATAGATTTAACTAGTTTGTAAAACAGTGTTTTTATCGATATAGTCCACGTTGAACTCGAGCAGCTGATGGATAACCAAACATTTGGATGATCTTAAAACTTACTTTGATTCTTTATAGAAAACTATCTGTTAATGTATTACAGTAGTACCATTTAGCAGAATAATACAGATGAGCTTTGTTGAGAGGTGGGGAAAGAAATCGACGTAAAAAACCCCCAAACAATTAGCTTATCAGTCCCTCCCTGCTCAGTGTTTAGACTCGCTGTTTAACTCAGTAGAATATCAAATGGAGCAGAAAGAAACGATGTTTGTACTCATTTAAAAGTAAACTTTCTATCAATGAATCATTTTGAATCCAAAATAGATTCTGAATCAAATCGTGGCCCCAAGAAGCAAAATCATGTAAGAAGCCCAAAGATTCCCCTAACAGGAAGAGAATTCATTACTTTTTATCAAGTTGCAAAAAATCCAGAAATCCAGACAGTGGTTGGTTTCTCTCATTTATTATAAACGTATACAACAACAGACTCAAATGTTCCAACACAATCCATCACATGTTCTGGGAAACAACAGAAAACA
Organism: Symphodus melops; assembly: GCF_947650265.1. Lineage (NCBI taxonomy): Eukaryota > Metazoa > Chordata > Actinopteri > Labriformes > Labridae > Symphodus > Symphodus melops. Next base: position 4,600,436 of record NC_136694.1, on the reverse strand, counting down.
GTATGACTCTGGAAATATGAAAATATGTAAAAACATGTTCTGATTCTTAAAAAGGACAATCAGAGCAAACAGGCTGGCACACTTAAACTTTTAAAAATATAACTGAAGGTATGTCACCCCTCGGGGAAGGCAATAGATTGTATAGTTATCTCCAAACAGGGCAAAATCACGACCCCACAACTATACAATCTACTACCTCACAGCGAGCGAGCGCCTGGGACTCATCGCCTCCTCTCGTCCATGTAAGCGGTGATGACGTGAAGAAGAGCGCGGTCACTTTGAGAAAGACAGTAGGTTGAATAGTTATCTCCCAGTGCGGGTGTGACCCTAAAACTATACAACCTACTACCTCATCCCACCGTGCACACGGAGCTGCTGCAGAGGACTGACTCCTGACATGAGGGGAAACCAACCAGCGCCTTTCTGATCCCCTGACACAGACCGACAGTCGAGGAGGCCTGGTGCTGCGGAGAGATGTTCACGAGAGAGAGAGAAAAAGAGAGAGGGGGGGGGGGTTTAGATCTACATCAACAAGAATTCACTTTGTTCACGTTTTTAACGGCAACGATCAAAGAAGGCGTTTCATCGAGCCAGAAGTGGCCTGAGCCAGAGAACTCGCTTGGTTAACGTCTTTCTGACGACGACAGGCTCCTCTGTGACCACATCCTGGATGTGATGGTACATTCAATTAAACAGCAGCGACACATTAGAACAAAAAGCCACAGTCTGAATCAGAGTCGATATCCTTGTTTTCAAGCTCGTCACACGATTCCCAGTGTTGGGCTCTTTGTTGTCGTGACAAGCCGCTGTAATCTGAGCCAACAACAACGGAGCCTTACGTTTACAGCTTCACGGACTGGACACAGATGTTGACACCTATTATGTGGCAGCCTTTCACGCTCGGCTGCTGGGAACAAAAAACACCAGGCGACACCCGAGGGATGCCCAGGCTGCTGTGAAAGAACAATCTGCAGACGAGCTTCACAAACTCCCGGGATGGATGGATGGAACTGTGGTCGTCTTTTACAGTTCAGACCGAGGACAGTCTCCGGGCACCACACATTATGACGTCCACCACGCTCATAATCAAACATTACTTATAAAGCAGCACCGAGGTTACACCTACCCGTCCCACCATCAAAACAGTCAGAAGACAGGATCGTCGTTTCATTAGATATACACTAAAGACTCAGATGTGACGCCACGTCACACAGATCTAAATTAATGAAGGAAGGCAATGTTCAGTCCTCGTCTAATAACTGCATTCAGAACTACACGATGCGACTCAGGATGTCTGATTTTAATAAGCCGCTGAGAAACTGTGCATCACTAAAAAAAAAAATCAAGGATCCGTGTGGTCGAGGAAATCTGAATCAGGAGGAGACAAGGGGAGAAAAGGAGACAAGAGGAGTCTGAAGGAGACAGGAGGAAACAGGAGCAGTCAGGAGGAGTGTGAAGGAGACAGGATGAGTCAGGAGGAGACATTTGGATCTTGTCCAGCTGTAGGTTACCTTTGACAGGAGGAAACTCTTCATCCTCCTGTCGTCTCACTGATCATTGATCATGCAAAATTACGATGTTCATGCAGACTTCCTCTGTTTTATAGCTCACTTAAGATTATTTTAATTTTTGGGGTATGTCGGAATTAATTAACCCTTCACGTTTGATTCAACATTTTGCCTCTCTTCTCCATACTATGACCAGCTTTTACATCCATTCAACATGCAATGAAAGGGAGCTACCTTGCTAGTTTTAATAACGACCGGGCTGATAAATGGCGTATTATTTGGTTATTTTTACCTTTAGGAAGATAACAACTAATGTAGAAAATAAATAATGGACGTGCTGTCACCCTGTAATGAATGTGCCAGATAACCACTCCTCACAGCCTGCTAGCTGCTAACAGCTAGCAGGTAGCAGCACGTTCCAGCATGGTTGTCCTGAAAAGCACTTCCGTCTGATCAAAGTGGAGCTGCACGTGACGCTTCATGCTAAAACATAAACCCGAGTGTCGCAACAGAACACGCTAACGTCCAACAATTCAAGCATCGAGCTCTATTCATTTAAAAATATATGATTTGTACAGTCTACCAACCTGTCTGCCATGTCGGAAGGCTCCCTCCACCCTCTGACTGCTTCTTCTTCGTCGATTCTTTACTGACTTGAGACGAGCTACAAGGCCACAATACCTCCCCCTAGCGTTCAAAGTGAAGATTACAGCAGTAACCCCTAAAAAAATAAATAAAGCCATACATTAAAAAAAAAAAGAAGTTAATGCGCAGTACTTCCACGTCGGTCTAAAGTCACTTGAATAGATCTACCATGTGGTAGTATTATTTTCTGTCATTTTTAAACTTCAAGAGGTTGTGTGGACATTTTTTTGAATTAAATGTTTTTTTTCTCCTGAAGGTTATGACATTTTAATAACATGCGAGTATAATGGAGCGCGACACTGGTAAGTGGTACCTGAGTCTTTTGTATGTATGTATAAACTTTATTACAGGCTCTAAGCCCAATAAGAAGGCGTACAGCATAGTGTGACTCTCTGATGAAGGGACATGTATGATTGACATGTTCTTTGTTTGCCTTCACTGGTTCTGTAATATTATTTATTTGTGTTGGCTTGTTCAGTTATATGACAAACTGTCTCTGTAATTATAAAGTGCTCTTATTATATCTGAACATGTGAGCGCTCTCCTTGCTCAATCTGTCAGGACTGGGGTTGAAACTGGAGGGTCTCCAGCTCTAATTTCTCCAGTGTGTGTGATTGTAAACCAGTTTCCCTCAGGGATTATGACATAAAGTATTTTTAAAAGTCCTGGTGGTTGGCCTTTTCTGACAGGTCATGTGTGAAAGGTTTCTCCTTATTATTTCCTGATTCTTTGTAAACTCAATACATCTCTTTTGAGTTTAGATGTAACAAATAAGAAATTTATGATGGGCGGAATGCTTAAAATTCCTTTTTTCGATCTCAAATATTTGAACGAAAGACATGTTTAAGGTTTAGCAAGTTATATTGTTTGAATAACACCAGGAGGCGCACTTTCCTTTTGTTTGGTGTCAAATTGCTGAGAACTCTACAAAGCGTCAAGGAAGAAAAGACAGACTGTTAATTCAGCTTGCAGTAAGTCCTTTTTATTCGATAAAGAAGTATCCTGTTGTGACAATGAAAAAATAGTGCTTGTTTTTTTAACTCCCACAGCACAATTTTGTATGTGTTTGGTATCATAATCATCATTAGAGCTCCACATTCAGCAGAAGATGGAGTAAACAGTGTCAAACATGGGACATGACGGAGGCGACTCTGAACACCTGAACACAGGAGGTGCAATGCACACGGCAGCATGAGTCAGGACAGAGGCCGTTTGAGTTGAGGCAGAGAGTTTCACTCGATGCAGCAGTGGAGGCAGATCAATGCTTTACAAATGCATTCATGACAGAGCAGCACAGTGAGAGGTTTTTTGGTGAGCACAGTATTATGGAAAATAAATGGACTGGAAAAGCAAATGCACTGTGGACGTGTCATATTTGCAAAGGCCACAGTGAGCATTAGTTTCTCAGAAAAGAATTTACATTATTGAAGAACAAAGCGACCTTGCAGCTCGTCAACAGGTTAAACCAAATGCTGCATTTCAAATAGGAACATCAAAATAAATAAGACACATTGTAGCTTCTGCACAGTGTAGAAACATCTTTTGGTTTAAATTAGACCCACAATCTTTTTCTAACAGCTTAAAGAGCTGAGATACACGTTTAAATAAAATAATGCTAACATCATGAGAAAGTCTCTCAATCTTTTTTTCAACAAACATTTAGACAGTGAAAGCAACGTCAAGTCCCTTTAACAATGAAACATCAGAGCAGATAACAAATTGAGCACAGTGGCACATTAAAGAGGCTGGCAGTGCTTAGCGCTTGAAAGATAAATTAAATGCTTGACCCATCAAAGAAATAGTCTTTAAATATCTTAAGACTATAGATTGGCAAATCTCAGCAGTATCTGATGCAGGAAACTGGCTTCAAACTCAGTAATGCCCGAGAAGAAAACGTAGACCCCAAGCAGTAAGTCCTCAGCGTCCTGGTGCAGCTGAATCAGGAGTCTTCATTCTCCTCCGCAGCTTTGTCGCGCAGCTCGTGAAGAATGGGAGCGAGGATTGCTTTCAGTTTAGTGTACAAAGACTCGTTCTTCTCAGAGACGGGGTCGATCTGAGGAGAGCACAGAGTGAGTGATTCATGCAAACCATCCACGTCTCTCCACATCAGCTTGTTTAAACTCACCTTAGTAAACACTTGTATTGTTTGGTTGAGGAAACTCGTCTCCACCTCTTCGGGCATTGGCAGCACGTGAGCGGCACAGTCGAGGATACACAGCAAAGTGAGTCTGTGGCCCTGTGAGCGGAGGAGGAGGTACAATACTGTCAGATTACAGGCTGGCCTTTTCAGTAGCAAGAATGCTCAGTTTGAAGGAGCAATATTTCAAATATTTACTGAATGAAATCTTCAAATGACCTCTCAATATCATCAGACATGAAGGAAACATGCTGTGTTGAAGTGCAGCAGCAGCCAGTATGTCCTCCCTCTAACTTTAGTTTCTGCTCCTAAATAGTCTAAGGGTTTGTTTTTTTTCGGTCGGCAGTTTTAAGGCACCCCCACTTATCTGTTTCAGACGCCCCTTTGGTGTTGTAGTGATGGAAGCAGGCAAGCTAACTGTTTCCAATATAACTGATTCTACCTGTCCTGAAACACTTTGGCTTTTTCAAATAAGCTCCACGACCAGAACTCGGTTCAAAACCGGAGATGCTTTTTAAAGTTGTCGAGAAGTTAGAGTGCAGAAATGTGACGGGAACGTTGCAAAGCTGGTTAAACACTGAAGCTTCATGACAACCTGCGTAAAGATTGAATTTAAGGAAGGAGGGGGAGACAGCGCTCTCCAATGTTTTGAATTTGGACTGCAATACCCATTTTAAACGCTAGGTGTCAGAGTTACACATTGCTCCTTTTCAATGGAGTGACAAGAGCCTCTTTTTGACCTTGTACAAATGTAAAGAAATACATAAATAAAGTTCAGCTCTCTCCAGACTGAACAGCCTTTATGACGTTAACGATCAGATAAAGAGATATTATATTCTGCAATAATTTAGTGTGAAAGTATGATTGAATTCGGGGTAAAACTTCAGTGTAAAAAAACAACAGTGTTAGTATTGTTTGCTACAGACAGAGATGAAGTGGAAAATATTCAACTTGGTGACCTTCTCCAGTGAGTTGAGGGCGTCCTCCGAGTTTACATTCTTCTCACTGAGGCCTTCTATGTCCTCGCTGCTGATGACTGGACCCTTGAGCTGCTCCAGCCAGGACCACATGAGGCCAGACAGGACCAGAGGATCTCTCTCCATGCAGAGCCTCTCCCACGCTGCCTCTCTGCTGTTCAGCTCCGTCTGCACATCACAACACAGAGCACTGTGACCATGACCGGATTTCTAATCAAGTGTCTCCCAGCCAAAATGTGCAACTCAAGGATGCCATTCTGTTTAATCTGTTGGTGTAAGACTGTTAAGGCTGTTCTTAGGCTGGTCTGTATTGTTGTGTTAGCATGCTAATGTTAGCACTCTTGCACATAAATTGACACATGATCTAAAAACACTTATATGACATCTAAATAAGCAGTGAGTATGTTCTTCTTCTTTTCTCCAGTCCTTGACTGAAAAACAGAAAGCCGTCCCGTCCATGTGAACACGATGTGAACAAAGCTCTGACAACAGTACATACAACCAGAGGGCCTCACGCTTCTCTCTCGTTGTAGACAGTCAGGACTCAGAGACTTTGACACAGGATTGATTTCTGCTGTATGTACGTGTTAAATGTTGCACATTCTTCTTTAAACAAGGAGAACACAGACAGCATAGCTTTGCCTAAAGGGAGCTTCACTAAACACTAAATGAATTCAAATATACCATATGTGAATATAACACGCAGCACAGACTCAAAGTACAGTCAATGACCACATGGAAGACGTGTTAACGGATCACAAACCTCACGGCTCAGATCGGCTCTCACATGTTCGGTCAGGGATTGGATGGATTTTTTGGATTTGGCCAAAAGCTTAATTCTCTTCACTATATTCACATTGCACACGACTGAAACACGTCTGTCTTTTCACTGAGCCATTTGGAAGCATTAGCTTTATTTTATGCAATGTTAGACATGTTTCAATCTGCGAGTCCCATGTGGGCCGGACTTCAGAGAGTGACCTGAACTCTGTCACAGATCAGCTCTGTCATGTTCCAACACTACATCGCTATGATCCAGGCAGCAGATTTTGGCTTTGATACTGAACCAATCAGAGACCAGAATATGAAGTAGCAAACACTACAGTGTGTTCAGAGGTGTATATTGTACGGTGTACTCTACCTGCCACTGCTGCACCTTGGAAGTCAGCTCATTGTCTGTCAGGTCCATGGCCAAAGCTTTGGCCACCAGCAGGTGTCTGCCCTCTGCAGAAAGCTCCGGCTGCAGGGTGATGAAAGGGACTGATGCAACACCCTCATCCACTGACACGTCCACATCTGGCTTCGTCTCCCGGGTAACTGGTTTGCTCTTGGTGGGTAAGGCTGAAAGTGTGGCGTAACAGTAGGATTTTCTCCTCTGCTCGGACAGATCTAAAGACAAACTTTGATGCCACTTGTGTAGCTTCTTTCTCGTAGACGATGCTCCCGCGTCTTTCTTTGCATCTCCAATGGGGTCTTGGATGATGCTGATAATGTCCTGAGGAGAGAGGTCCCAATTTCTCGGGGTGTTACAAGCAGTAAGGCTGCTTTGAGAGAAGGAGTATTTATTCAGACAGTTGATCGGTTTGTAGCTCTTTAGATTTTCTAAATGGTACTGCTGTGGTCGAGGTTTATGAAGGACAGAGTCGCTGTAGCTGAGGCTTCTTTTGTCGGACAGAGATGATTTCAGAGGGCTTTCTACGTTCTGCTCCTGCCACAGTGGATCGAGCTCATTATCACTTGGTTGATCTTGAGGACTGGTTGCACTGAGAGGATGAGAGCAGCAAGGTGGGACGGGAATCCCCTTCCCTCTCATCTCCTTCCCGAGCTGCTGCAGAGCCTGCTGGGAAACGGTCTTCTCAACCTCAGCCGTGAGGTCGGGGATCTCCAGCCACTCCTCCTCGATCACCACTTCTCTGTCAGCTGCGATGTTAATGAGGAGCCGACATGCCAGCTGGACGATCTTTGGCACGTTTTTCATCTGTCGAGCTTCGTATCCATGAAGCAGGTGGCTCTGACGGGTGAGGTACTGGGACAAGGTGACGGCACTCGCTTTGGGGTCTGCACAGGAGAAGACGCTTCTGAGAGGAACCAGGAACTGAGCAAACTCCCTGACGCACAGGAGCTGGCCTCTGGTCTGGATGGAGTTCGGTCTCTTGGCTCGCACAAACAAGATTGCTTGGTCAGCGTTCATCCGGGACGTGAAAACCAAGTAACAAGCTAACAGCACACCTATGAGACAAAAAACACATTTTACAAACTGGCCATTCTAGAAACAGGAATCTAGGAATTAAAGCAATTCCAAATAGCTAGTGTTACACACCTGTCCTTCCGAGTCCAGCATGGCAGTGGACAGCCAGTTTCCCCTCTTGGATAGCAAATGACATGACTTTGACCATGTCAAGGATGGTAGTCAGAGATGCAACGCCATAATCCTTCCACCCAAAGTTGTAGTAATAAACTGAAACACACAGAAGAATTCAGAGCTCATCAAAGACTGTCGGCCATCTGCAAACTCAAAGAACTTTACAGGATGTTTCCCCCCCTCATATCAGAGCGTGATCCTACTCTACTGTTCCAGCTGCTTCTTCAACATCTGTTAAAACAGGACCAAACTCACACAGAGCACAAACACAGTCACTAGAATAATCGTTCTCCCCACAGACAGCACAACAGAAGCCAACAACAGGATCATCACACACAATGAAACCTCACTAGAACATGACACCGCACATCCACTCGTCCTCCTGCTCACCTCCCCCGACTTCCCTCACGACGTCCTCGCCTTGCAAACAGCCGGATCCCCGCTGTCATAGTGAACTTGTGATTGCTGTTTGACAGTGTTTGTTTTGTACTCTGTGTTTCGTGCATGCACTGTTCTTTGGTGGGAACTGAACAGAAACGATGCTGTGAAAAGGAATTTCCTTTAATGGTGCCAGTAAAGTCCACGCTCACACTGACGGCTGTCAATCATGTATAAACATTAGACGAGATAAGAATTACATTTTTTTTTTATTTCACACTCTTGTTTCAATGTGTTGAGTAACTACATTACCCACAACACACCGGTGTGTTTGTAGTTTGGGGAGACAAAAGAAATGGGATCACTTCCTTCTGACCCATTCAGAGGAGAAGTAGAGATGTGTTTCTACGCAGTGACACTGACCTCCAGCAGGGTTTTAAGGATGTGAGGGTCCGTTTGTTTGTTTGTTTGTTTAAGAAGGTAGCTGCTGTGAAAAAAAAACCAGGAAGTAGATTTCATCTCTGTGATTCAGTAGTGTTCTTGTCAACACTCCTTCTCCTCTCGAGGTCACTCAAACATCACTTCTCTCATCTTCTAGCGTCTGGTTGAAACAGTTTGAACATCTGTTTTTTTTAGAGCAGCTGTTTAGTCGATAAACAGGTAAGATTGTGTCTTTTCAAACACCAAGCTATTCAAAAACTATTGAAGTGTGAATACTGTGGTCAACCCTCACAGCAACACGTGTTTCTGCCTGACACGTCTTCTTTACCTGAGTCAAATGAAAGACAGCTCTTTCCTCATGCAGCGGGCGCTTTAACGAGGTGACTTGGGGAAAGATGTCGAGGGAGCTTGTTAGGAAGAGGATGATGATGATGCCATCCTCCCAAGACAGAACCAATGTAGAAACCCCTCAGTTGTCAGGTAATTACCATGGACCAGATCATGCTTCACAAGTACTTCATGAAATCCAACACTTCATGTTTATGTTTAAAGAGAAACTTCTTAAATCTACCTTCAGCCTCTGATCTACCTTCTGTACAGAATAACTGCTCTGTGAGACTTATGTCTACAACTATCTTGTCAAACAGTCTCTTTAACATCTCATCCAAATGTGCAAAAAGCTCAACTCTTCATCAGGGATCAGTTTAACTACTTATCTAGAATCACATCCAGTAGATGGCATCATGAAGTCAAAATCCTGATGATTACACAATGCTTACACAATGCTTACAATGCTCAACAAACAAGTTCTGCAGTCTTTTTTTAGTACATAGAATAACTTATTGTAACATACTTCATCAAATAGAAGATCTTTGATGTTTGCACTACATTGTTACAGTAGGTCAGCCATATGTTTGTGTTTCTGTCCTACATTTGATTTTATAACATTGAAGTGAACTGACTGAAGTTTGTGTCATATTACTCTCAGCGTCTTTAAAGGATCCATGTTTAAGTGCATTAACTGTAACGCTACTGTCATGTTGGACGTCTATACTAAAGATTGATTCTTGTGCCGACAGGATAAGAACCCAGTCTGAACACGGCTCAATTCTACTTATTATGACATGTAAAGTCATAAAGTATCTATCTATCTATCTATCTATCTATCTATCTATCTATCTATGTCAGAGACTGTAACTCTGACTGAGATACAGCCTCTCTATGATGTGTCAGCCCATGACAATCTGCTGTTAGACTAAACGGCATACTTTGATTTCATTCAACATTGTTGAGAAGGTGAGAATTGTTTTTCATCTGCTGATGTGCGGAGGAGGAGACTCACTTCCTGCCCTCATGAACGTCTCAGGTCGATAAGTGAAGCCGCTCTCCTGCTCCAGCGAGTTGCCACAGCTGGCGTGTTCTCCGGGCCGCTGCAGGTTAATGACGGTCTTCAGGCCACACCTGAGCACAGGGACAGCTCGGAGTCAGCAATACAAGGACAAGACGGCACTGTTACGCACACACAGCCGACCACACCATACAACATGTCAATCATCATGTTAACTAAAGAATGAAATCCATTATACAGTATGTATAATGATAATGATTGGAACGAGGTGTGAGGGAGAAGACATTACTGTACCTTTGAAACTGTTCAATTATATTATATTTCTGGATGATTTCAGTGGAAGGCCTTGCCATAGCTAGCAAGCTGTCAGTAATCCTGTAAGTGGAGAATATGACAAGTCACACAGTGAAATAACATTTAAAAAAGGTTGAATTTTGGGTTGGTTAAGTTGGTTAAAGTCTACTCTAAAGAGAGCCTGCACAAACAGGGATGTTGTGAAATGAAAGATCCCATTTGTTCAATGATTCTATTTTGAAAACAGGACATAGCGCAGGACAAAAACCAGGACAAATGTATTGACTTTTCATGAAGCTACTGATGCAGACTTTTTGACCCGCGCTGACTGAGCGCATGACCACTGAGGGCAGTTTGAAAGGTGTTTATAAGACTGACCCACGTACCAGGAGGAGTAAAGTCCTTTGACGGCCTGCTCCTCGTCGCTCCAGCGGGACGGGTTCTCGTATTTACACGCTTTCCCTCCACAGGCCATGGAGCACTGCATGTGACCCGGGATGACGTGCCTCAGGGTCTCCCCCATCTTGGTGTACTTCGCTGTAGGGATCATAGCATTGGCTGGGGACAAAACAAAGACAAGTACCAGTACTGACACTGCTAAAAACTTACTGCATGCTTTCCTTGTAGCTGAAGTCAGAAGCAAAGCATTGGTTATTTCTTCACTATGTTTACATCTCTTGGTCCTGTGTTCAGTGGGAGGCTCGGGTTGGTTCATGCTGACGGCGACCATGACTCTGTGGGTGGTGGAGGAGAGCGTCTCCAGGGCCGAGCTGCGTCTGCGCTGCAGGACGTTGAGCAGGGTGTCTGAGGCTGAGTGCCTGCGGCTGTGTCTCCTAAAGCCGTCCATGCTCTCCCCGGCTGAGGAGTGGTGTCCACGCTGCAGCGGCATCGTCCTGTGCTGCCTGCGCTGCACTGCCACAGTCTGTGCTCTGACTGCAGCAGCTCGTGTCCGGACAGCTCTGCGCCCATGGTGAATCATCAGAAAACAATCAGCCGTTGGCACAGAGTTCATCAGCATTTGAAGTGTCACCATGACAACTCTCTCCAAAGTCGTCAGTGGGAGGCAGACGGGGGTGAGTGATGAACAGACAAATTACGCATTCACAGCACCGGGATGAGAATGAGGTAATGAAAGAGAAAAACGCTGGACCTGCTCGCTTACAAGGTCGTCAACTCGTGGCGTACTATTGACAATGATGAACCTTTGTCTGCTTCTGATTAAAGAGCTGCAGTTGGTGTTTACATAACGTTCATTTGACAACATAACATAATCTAGATTCTAAAAGATCTATGTCATGAGTATCAGTAGTAGGAGTGTTGGTCGAGGTTTTTAAGTGCTACATTGATGATTACTTTTCATAATGTTTAACTCTCTCTGTTTTTCATCTATTCAGAAATGCATCTTTAGTTCCATAAACTGTCAAAAAAAACTATCACCATTTTCCTGTTTAAAGGAAACACAGCCCGAATGAAAACTAAACTAATTATTTAGTCTGTTTAGAAAACGTTCATCGATTCATTCTTTCTCGATACTGCAGACATGTAGCCCCCCCCCCGGGCAGGGGCTGGAGCAGATCTCAGCTGTCATTGGGTGAGAGATGGGGTACGCCAGCCAATCACAGAGCTCCCATACACAGACAGGTTGTGGCTGGTTTGTTAGCGCAGAGGATCAGCCATTCCATCCTCGGCTCCTGCAGACATGTAGACGATGTGACATGTCCGAGGTGACACTTAACCCTGTGTTGCTCCGCTGCTTGTGTGGGTTACTTCTGATGCTCAATTTAGAGAATGAGAATGGGTATGCACGGGTAGGTGTGAACTGCAGCGTAAAAAGACGAGAAAGGGTCGAGTATAAAATGCAAACTCCACATAGAGAGACCCTGCTGTCCGACGGGGATTCAAACCAGGAACCGCAGGAGGGCTTACTGGACATAAGAACATGTTTTCAAACACATCATGAATACTGCCTGCACAATGTGCATATCTGTAAAATGAGAAGTGTGACACGAGCACGTCTTCACTGCTTTAGGACAAGGCAGCTGATTGTAAAAGTTGACATCGTGCCCGTCGCCTTCTGAACAATTCAGGAGCAGGTCCTCGGACAAACCGAAGCCAAGAGGTGAAACGATACTGTCAGCACAGTGTGTGGGAGCAGCAGGCAGCAGGGAGCGAGTGCCTGCTTCAGATGTGAAGGTCACCACATAAAGCACGCGGGAGATCAGTCACAGTCACTCACAGCCCTCCATCGTCAGGACAGGAAGAAGGAACACCGTACTACAGCACACGTCTGTAACCTTCAGTCCTTAGTGACTGAAAGTAACACTTCTCTTCAGTTTGTTTCTTCAAATAATCAAGAACACCTACTTATAAGAACAGATATTGTGGAGGCTTTTTATACATTAAGAATCAATCTAAAAGACAGCAGAGGAGGCTGTTAGATAAAAAAAAATCTATGCTAAAAAACCAAACCCTTTTCATTCTTTCATGGTGGCAGGGGGAAGTCCTTCTTTGTTTCCATAGCAGCAACTCACAAAATTAATCATTAACACATTAATTATTGAAAAGCATCCACGCCTCTTAAAACCTGTCAGAGAAGCAATCATCTGTTGTTTACCCCAACGTGCTCGAAGGATTGTACTGCACGTCTGATGAACACCAAACAGATGCTAATATCTACATAGAGAAGTTTATTAATTGTTTTTTGACCTGCTAATTATTATCTCCTGTTAAGCCTGAGACTCATCTGAGATACACAGCAGATCGTTTATGAACAAATACGTTTCAGCTTCAATCGTTGCTTTGCAAAGTAAGACAGCTCTCCTACCTGTCTCCACCTCTGTGTTGATCTCTGCTGTGCAGGCTCCACATATCGGGTAAGGCAGGTCATTCAGTATGCTGACACCTGCTGCCATTGCAGGGGCTGAAAGGTGTGAAAACACATTTTGAGTCAGTGAAAAAAAAAAAAAGCAGCAGCGTAATAAGCAGAAGCTTTCAAACGCTGCTGATAACACAAACAGTCACAACGTGCACACGGGCACTGTTGCCTGGCAGGAGATCCCGGGAGAGGGAGGGAAATGTGCAAACTGAGCCACCATGTCAGCATCTCGTGTGTCAGGCTGACCGCAGCACCTCTGGGAGCAGGCGGGCGCGGCCTGCGGACCACCGCAGCTTTAAACACATTATAACGTTTTTAATTGTAGCTGCAACGAATCCCTCCTTTTCATACGGCTCAAATCAGTTCATCCATGATTCAAGTGAACTCCTCCACTTGTTACTGTGCCGCTGCAGAACAACACGAGGTGACGTGTCCAACTGATTTACGGAGCGCGAGCTCTCTGAAGAGTGTCAGCTGAAGTGGAGGGACCAGCTGATTCTCACGTTACAGCCTCGGCCTCCTCACTTTGTTGCAGGAGTGAAACTGTGCACCTTCACAGCTCTCCGCCTCACTGTGGACCATTAACAATTGAGCGAGGTCGCTGTTCTTCACGTGTTGACTTTTTGATGGCCAAATGATTCCTTGACCTTTTTTCCGTGTCGCTGATGAAGCACATTAGGACGTCTTCATCCTCCATCAAAGTGTGATAAGTCGATAGGTCAGTTTGAATTTGTTCTTACAAAAGAAAACCAGGAAGTTATAAAAATGAATTACTGAGCAAATAAAAACAACATCAAGTATTAAAGTACAAAGTGTTACTTAACTATGGTTTTGTTCTAAAGCGCAGACTGTTAAAAATAAACGCTCAGGAAATGTGTCCAAAGAAGTTTGTATAAAGGAGACCAAAGACTGACGGATCATTTTCTAAAGGCAACTGTTCAAGGTTCAAGGTTCAAGGTTGTTTATTGTCAAATATGCTCCATGTTAAACATACAACACAGATGAAATTGCAATCCCCCCCAACCCCCAGTGCAAACCTGCAGTGCATAAAAAAGCACTAAAAAACTAGCAATAAAAACAATACTATAAACAAATAACTTAACTAAAGACATTTGGACAACAAATAACGAACGACAGACAATCGACAGACAAGGGCACTTGTGAGAATTTCACCATGAGGTAGTATGTGGATAAATTAAAGTATTAACAACAAGTATTAACTGGTTATTAAAGACCCTTTGACAAGAAATATGTAAATAATAAAATACTAATAAATAATTTATTATAATAATTTAATTATTAATGGTAATAATTTAATAATAACTTAATGAATAAATGTGCAAGTTTCCAAGTGCAAACATCCTAACAACACTTTATATGGAAAACGACAGCTGAAGAAAGACAAGGGCTGAACCAATGGCGGATGGAGTTTGTGACATAACCTCTCGTCTGCCATCATCGTCATACGTGACCCTGAAGCAGATCAAAGTCAGCCCCTGTATTATTTCAATCTTTGCAGAAACTTTTAGCATAAGGTAGAGTCTGGACTTATGGGCCACCATACATGTTTGTCCTCTGCCTCAATGTTCATGTTTTGGTTTGATTTGATTGACACAGGAAGTTTGACATGACAGCATACAGGTGAGTTTGGGAGAGGAAACAATTCAGTGATTGGACCCGAGTCAAACCAGCGAATATGACAGACGTGAACTCAGAGGCAGAGAAGAGAAAGTCATGAGGCGAAACGCCAAACTGATCAATTTTGTTCCAAAACCAGGTTGAACCTTGTGCTGTCTTTCAAACACAGACGCAGAGTTGGCCTGCTTTCTGTTGGACAGGAAGGTGTCAAACACAGGCCTGTGTTAGCCTGTGCTAAATGTTCACGCTAAGTCCTGCAGTGGCTGTGCGCTGATGGTAACAAGTGCAACAAAAATTTCTCCTGACTCGACCTGTAACATTAATTAGAATAAATCCCAAAACTATTTTCTGATAATTAAGGAGTTACTGGTTAAACCCCAAAGTCTCTTTTGAGTCAGGGTTACACATTGTCATTAAAAAGCATCTTCCTCTATTTCAAAGCCGGGTTCCTCCGGCTTTTCTAATCTTTATGTCATTATATTTTAAGTTACAGCTTGTCTTTTTCAAAGGCTGACTTTGGACTCATTTTACAATACAACCTACACTTTGTGTTACTAACTACCTGTGTGTTGTTGAAATGTTTCCAGCATTACAACCACAGAGAACTCAATTCAGTCCGTCAGCTCGAGAGCCGGACCACACAACGAGGCACGTTAAGCACAAAGTCTCCAAGATGAGCTAAAGTAACATCCGAGGCTCAACAACTCTGTGAAACCCACAGCTCGTGTAGCGACTTCACATCAACTCATTTACTCGTCCACGAGTTCAGAACAAATTCACCAACAGACTTCACACTCCTGTGGTGGATCCATAAGCTGTCGTCCACTGAGACGCCAGCGTGTTGGCGGATATGACGGAGATGGTGTGAAGGCCGAGACACAGCTTTCCTCGATGCTACTAATGAGTGTGGGACGTGACAGTCATTTCCACTGAGTGTGCTGATAAAGAAATATGGCCGACATATGGTGCACACACGGTCGTCCCCACACAGTGATATGCCTTTATGACTATGGATACATCTGAAAGGAGGTTTTCTTGCCTCTTCTTGGTTCACTCTTTGAATCACTGAAGTCACTGTTGTCACCTTGATAGATAGAAGAGAGATCTCAGTATCCATGAGCAAAGCTACACATGAGCTGCCTTTGATGAAATCATTTACAGGGAAACATGCCCTCCTACTGGATAAGAAATATATATATATATATATATGTATGTATATATGTATAGACCATCAACAATCAGCTAAACAGCACAATAAGAGCCACGTGCTAGAGAAAAATAGTCTTTAGGTGTTACGGTCTCGTAGGTGGCCTTTTTTTTTTTTTTTTTAAAGTTTTATTTTGGGCTTTTTGCCTTTATTTGAGAGGGAGGACAGTGGATAGAGTTGGAAAGGGGGAGAGAGAGCGGGGAGAGACATGCGGGAAATAGGCACACAGGCCGGACGCGAACCAGGGCCGCCCGCTCGCGAGGACTGAGCCTCAATACATGGGGTCGCGCGCACTGCCTCTGCGCCACCAGCGACCCCGTAGGTGGCCTTTTTAACAAACATGTGCGTATGTAATATTTAGTACACTACATGCTAAAAGGAAGATTTCGTTTTCAGTATATTTGTGCAAAATTTGCAAAAGTAAATTGTTTCAAATTGAGAGTTTGTCTGAGGGGAAGACAAAGCTGAAGAGGGGATTCAAGTTACAGTAACACGTCCCAATATCAAAGCAACAAAAAGGAAGAAGCTCATGTTTTATCAAAATCAAGAAAAACTATTATGACACGTTTATATCACTATTACTTCCTGGAAGTATCAAAAGTCACTTCCTTGTTGGTTTCCCTCAGCAGGGCTTCGTAATCAGATACTGTTAGATCATCCATTACGATGCACTAAAAGGTAAACAGGGATCATTTTCAGACAGCCTCAGACTTCTAGCAGCAGGAGAGGTCCAGGTGTACCAGTGGAGAATAATAAAGACACAAATAAATAATAGAGTCCAAGTTTCACTGCACATAAGTGTAGGCACACCAGTTCCAGTGTTTGCTATTGTTTATCCGGTATTTCTGAGAGGCTTTATTCGACACTTAATATGCAGATATGCATCCATACTGTGCTCATGCTTTCTTAAGGTAAAATAAGGTGACAACACTTGCATGCATCTTAAGAGAAAAGGTAATTAAAATCGTGGACAGAGCTGCATTTTCTCGTCCAGGTAAGAAGGACAAAGGAGGAGAAACAAAAGGAGCCTTCGTCTCTGGAGCTAAAACAGAAGAGACACTCCTCACAGCAGCTCTTGACTGCAGCTGCAGGTGCAAACCTGTTGGTAACCTGAAATCCTACACTCCTCCTGACCTGCCAGTGTACTGAGACATAAACATCAGATGGGGTTGATGATCAGCATCAATGATGTGTTGTTTATGTCCCAGTTTTCAATCAAACATCAGCTCTTATAATAAAGCTACGAGTCACAAGTTAATTAAATCCAATTAAATTAAAGTTTGTCACAATGCCTCAAGTCGTTCAAATAAGATGTAAGTTAAGTGATCTTCCTCTGCGTGGTCGTGTATGGTTATCTCTACTGTACAGGTCTGGTGCTGATGCTGCTGCCTCGAAGCTAATGAGCTCAATGTCCAGCGTTAGCTGAAGCTAGCGACTTGACCGCAGAGGCCTCACTCACCGTGTTTCTATCGCCTGAGTCCGGGACTCTTTGTCGTTTGCACGCAGTCCATTCATCTCGTCAAAGCCTCAGTTGCTAAGTCGCTGGTGCTTAGAAAACCAGGACTTTCGTCTAGCCACATCATTTGGTCAGCAAAGTAGAGCTAGCTTCCTAGCTAACTTAGCAACCTGACGTGTTGTCAAGTAGAACAGACCCGTTATGTCACGTGACCACAGACAGAGCAGCGTTTATTCACATTTATGAAATCAAAAACATCGACTTTAGCTCTTTATTTTAATACATATTAATTTATTTTACCTTAAAGGGACAATGAAACATAAAAAATATTTTATTTGATCTACGGAGGTGAACATCTTTACTGAAATTAAAGATAGTCCGACAACTTTTATCTGTTCGCTTAATTTGATCTTTGCATGCTTTTATTTGTTGTTCTTTTCATTTCTATAATTTTATTAATGTTGTACATTATCAGGCTATTAGTAGGCCAAAACCATTATTATCAATACTGTACTGATTAAAAAACTCTTTCATGCAGAGTATTAATAATAAGTCTTTTATGAGCTTATCTTGATCAATAGAATAGTAGGCCCAGTATTTGCCATTTGTTTATCAGCCTGAAGTTAAAATGTAATATTCATTAGCCTACAGTGTTTTAAGGTGTGAACATTTTTCACCCTGAAGTTTATGCCTTATCAAAGAAATCCATTGCTCAGTTCCACTACAAAGTTTCTTCTACATGGTTGTCACAGTTCAGATCAGGCTCTTGATTCTTTATTCTTTTGAAGTCCTCTGGTGCAGCCTAGTGGCAGCTAAGATGAAAATCATGTTAAGTTGCAAAAGAGAGGACTAACACAACAGTTCTGAGTGTTTGCACAATCTTAAATAGTAATGTGGCTACAATGAGTCTTAAAGATTTGGACTTTACTAGGCTTATACATACTAAAATTCTTCCAACAGCATTTTAATGTATCTGTAATCTTTTTCGAGCTGGATCAGCATTTGTCTTCTTTAAAATTCACTTAACAGACAAGTTGTTGTTAACGTTTTGAAAAAGCCTAACACCTTTGGGTAATATTATTATTAATATTCAGGTCTATGTATCACTTCCGAGGACAAAAACATACTGCTATGATTCTCTCATTTGTTTCAATACTCCTATCCTCTCAAATCCTGATGCACATAAGCATATAATGATTTGAATGCAAAAGGTCATCTCCGCCTCTGTACTGGGGACAAGTGCAGCAGAAAGACAGATTTGATTATACATAAGCAGCTGAAAATTTGATAAGGGGACAAAGGCTATATGTTTGTGTCAGTTGTTGTTTGTTTGTTTTTGTTTCCCAAACAGGCTTTGGCACAATAATGTAATCAGACTGGACACAAGTCAAGGGAACCAGGGGGGCATTTATCAAGACCCACACTCTTATATCTCAGCCACAAGCAGAAGCTGCTCTTTAGGTTCTTTCCAGCTATTCCAATATGACATGATTTTTCAAACAGCTTATTCTCAAAAGAGTGCTGCCTTTATATATATACAGGAAGAATACAATATGAGATACAATAAGACTCAAAACAACACAATATGGTTCAATATCTGTATTCATTCTTCAAGTTCAGTTACTTTAAACAGACAGAAAAGAACCCAATGATGGATGGATGGATCCACAGAATAGGATTAAATTTGTGTTCATGTCACTGTTAGCACAACTATATAGAAGTAACATACTGTATGAATACATTTCACTGTTTAGTTCAATGATCTTGAGACATGTTTCAAATACAAAGCACAGTTTTAAACAATAAACAATTTTCTGTTCAGTTCTTTTGCCACAAAAAAGATTGAGTACTCAAGAACTCCATAAGAACTTAGCCTTGTAGTCAATGATGAGTACAGAATCTGAAAACATGCAAATATATTTGATAAAAAAATTTGACTGCAGGACTCAAAATGCCTCCTCATTCACTGAGTCCATCCTCAGAGTGTGTGGCCTTAAAGGCTCCAAGTGAAACTTGAAAACACAAATGAATGATTGACTTTATTTTAAAACAAAAAAAACAAAAAACAAAACAAAGGTGTCCGACAAGGAGTAAGTAAAACTGATATCCCTATCCCTTTCTCACTTCCCTTCTATTGAGTCATACGTTATTCCAAAAAACTCTCAACTTTATTTACAACTAATATACAAACAAGAATCCCCATTTTATTTGCCACCTCAAATAAATAAACAAAAATTCCCAATGCATTTACATGTAACAATATAAATAGGAACATGAAGATACACCATGATGCTCAAATAGACATGTAGAACACGTGTGTGTGGGGGGGGGGGACTTTATATAATGTTTAAACAAAAAGGTTTATAAAAGTGGTACATGGAGTAGACAATGTCAAAGATATTGGAAACACGATTTTAGAAATAAACCTGCAGGTAGTGGTTCCTATACATGTGTGTTTACAGATGCACATAAGAAGCCTTACAATTGGATTCGTTAGGAAGTAAAGAAAGATCATAACAGATATGGCTGACACAAACCCTCTCTGGAAGTGTTTCAGTCATTTTAAACTAGGGAGGGATCTCACGAAGGACCACCAGGGGGAGATATTCTAACCAGCTGAAGACGACAGCACACACTTTTGGCAACATCAACTGATGAGCTCCTTGAGAAAATCAATTATACCGTAAAGCTTGGGATATTTACTCCTCATTAGGAAGGGGTATAAAAGTCACTTGGCAGATTCTGTGAAATAAAAAGAGGATTTCTAAAGTTGACTGAAAAGACACGCCTTTGACAATGAATATGACTATAATTATTTAATTGATAATTACAACCATTTTAATATGATATGTCTTTTTTTTTATAATGTCTTTTTCTTCTTCATAAATGTAAAACTGTGTTGTATGTAATTACACAGTATTCTTAACTTTAGAAGTGCTGACACACCAGCTCCTATATTTATCACGTAGTTCATTTAGAAAAGACTTCAAATAAAACTCAGGAGTTCAGTATACAACAAATGTCAAAAAAAGAGTGTAATCGTTAGTTTGAATTGTAAGTTCCAAAGTTAATTTAAAAGGCTGCCAGTATGACAGATGTTTCGCCATTTTTAATTCACATTACACCCAACGGAACATCGTTATGCTATTGAATGTTTTTTTTTTTTTTTTAACCACTACTTGGTTATTCGTTCATGAATTTGTAGCATATAAAATATTTTGGCATATCACGTCGTTATATAGGCTTAATCATACACAACAGTAAAATCTGCAAAGACACGGATTTCTAGATCACTGTCTCTTGTGATTATTGTCCAACCTGCAGGCCTACTCGAGACATGCATGCTTGGAAATCTACATGCAGCAAGTTAAAGCTGTATTAGCATCATTGTCTAGCACGTTTAATCAACACACGCATGAGCACGTGTAATCAACGTTGCAGTCTTCGATATTAATCATTTTAAATTCAACAGAAAACGTTGTATACCTATGTTGCATTATGATCAACATCCTCATCATCATCTTCAAACTGCTGTCCTATAACTCGCAGACATCTGCAGGAAAATCTCAGTCCTTTCAAGTCCTTATTTTCTTCCGTTTTGCATATTAATCAATGCTGGACGTGTAGTTTTGCATGCAACTTTGGTCCAGTGAAGGCGCCCAGAGAAGACAAACCCTGGGAGGAGGTGGAGCTCTAACGAGACTCATAAAACCCAAACCTTATTCCTCAACTCACTGCCAAGGTGACGCGCACAGCGGCTGACAAATAGCTCCCTACCTCCGCTGCTGAGACACAGTGAGGGGGGCATGAACACTGCCGGGATCAAATCTTTTGTTTCCACGATTTTCTCTCGGATCCAGATCTCTTCACACTTAAAGAGCGCATCTAAACAAGAGACGACTAATGCGTAAAACCCAAAGAAGACGCACAGACGCGCAGAGAAATCGGCGACCTGTACCTGAAATTTTGCTCGTCCAAAAGGATAACTTGAGCCACAGTATTGATCACCGGACTACAGAGGCACCACAGCGGGAATATGACATTTGGTTTGGGCCACTGAAGGAGAGTTCGTCGGTGTTCGCGCTTGGTGTCCGTTGAAGTGACCGCAAAGCCACATCATGCAGCATCCTTTGGACATGGGAGCGCATTATTATCCTCCGGAAGTTTATCCCGACCACAGGACTCATCGCTACAGAAGTTTCATGATAGAGGAGATCCTGACTGATCATCCGGAACACAAAGTATCGGCTCCGGCCGGAGAGTTTCTTAAATTTGGGGTTCATGCGCTCCTGTCCACGCGGCCTTTCCATAACCAACTAGGTAAGAGAACACATTGTTTTGCGCTTGGGAGTAATTTATATCATGTCACCTCGTATCATAACAGCCTGTTAATTTAATGTATAATTACAATGGAAAATTATTATCATAAAAAAATTTAGTTTGCTCCTCACCAAAAGAGTTCTAATGATAAAATAATGTTGCTTTTATAGCTGCAGGATATTTTAGACGAGTTGCATGATTTACAACACTTAAGCAGAAATGTCATAGGCCTATCCTTGATATTCATAAAACCAAAATAATCACTATATATTATGTCAAACTATAAAACAGATAATAGTCTTTTCTTTTAATAATAAGAAAAACACTTGAAGGCTTTATTGAAAGACATAATTATTATCTGCATGTTTTTGAATTCATGCGCAAAATTATGATTCATATTCTTGTTGGTTCGCTCATTCGCTCCAACGTTACAGAAATAAAAGGGCACAATTGTGCGATATTTAAGCCCATTGTTAAAATGTCACACTACTCTAAGAATTATGTATTATCCAGCCAAATTTGTTTTTTTTTTCTTTTCTGAGGCAATTTAGGTTTTTGATGTCGCTGTCAGAAATATTTTGTTCTGATTGTAAACTATATGGTTTCAGCTTTTTTAATCAGATTATGCTACTATATAACATAATACAACGTGTGCACGTGCATCACTTCATTTTATTTTATAGTGACTCAAATCAACATCAATCATATAGGCTAACGCATACAGCCTTTTAGGCTTTGTTAAAAAAAAATACAAAATTTAAGGACTACTTTATGTAGGCCTAAGGTTTTTATCCAATCTTGTTGATAAGGCCAATTCTGCCGTTTCATATCAGTTAGCATTTCATTATAAATGCGTGATTCTGACTTTGTCTCTTTGTCAGCAGTGGTTAAGGCAGTATGGGTCTCAGTTTAGCCTCTGGCCTGAACTTTGACCCTAAGCGTCTTTAGATATAATAATTATATTATACGCCCTTATAGGAACAGTTACTTCTCCTATCAAACAAATCCGGTGATCTGCTTCATAGAGCTGCTGCTTCCCGAGGGCAGTTACAGTGTGCTTCTGATTTACACCATAGCCTTAACTTGCTGAAAACAACCTGATCTGAGTTTCTATAACAAACCTCCCTGGTTTTGTCTTTTTGTTCCGTCAATCTAGTGCTAAAAGCGGACCAGACGAGCCTCTTGAAGTTCCCCATCTCCCCCCTGTCCTGCTCTCTGAGCTCCCCGCTCGGCTCCCCGCTGCTGTCCGCGGCTCAGGGCCTGCAGATCGGCTCTGCGTCCCACCACTTGCCGCTGGACCTGCACCTCCGCGGGAAGCTGGAGCACGGAGCCGACGGGGGCAGCAAGACCAAGAAGGGCCGCCGGAGCCGCACCGTGTTTACCGAGCTTCAGCTCATGGGCCTGGAGAAACGCTTCGAGAAGCAGAAGTATCTCTCCACGCCTGATAGGTGAGTTAAGCCAATCAGATACCTGCGAAAAAACACGGATTTATGGTTTTAGGCTATCGGGCATGTGTTTGTCTATAATAATTTGTCTTATTTTATTATCATCAAATGGAGGCCCATTCTTATTTGCAAAATTGAACAAATTGTAACAAAGATTTTTATTGTGTTTGTTGTTATTTTTTTGTAATGCACCTAAAAGGTGTCAGATAGGCTCTGAACACTGAATGAAACAACGTGAAAATAGCTAAGTAAGAGAATCATTTGAGCTTTTTAAAGAGTTAGTCCCCATGCTGATTAAAGTTGATTTGACAATAAGTTAAAGAGGACATGACCTCAGATGACAGACTCTTCTTTAATCTTGTGGGTTTTAACAATGTCTAACTAAATGCTGCAAGTAGCATCAGACAGAGGCTCTCCGTGTCTTCTTCAACTACACTATTTTTTGTGTTTTATATATTTGGTCAATTTTCCCAGATTGAAAACCGTAAACTGATCTGAACTGTGAATGTGGTTTGAATTTCATTCCTTTTTGTTCTTGTGTTTGTACCTCACAGAATAGACCTCGCTGAGTCTTTGGGCCTCAGTCAGCTTCAGGTGAAAACATGGTACCAGAACAGGAGGATGAAATGGAAGAAGATCGTAAGTTCTTCTTCATTCTAACTGACATTATGATGATAAGGATTTAGACATGATGTGGGTCCCTAGAAACAACACAAGCTTTAAGACGGATTCATTTTGGAAATGTTTTCGCTCTGTATTATCAAAAGAGGTTGATGGGAAATGTAGTGTACTGAAGGATTAAGAGACCCACATCAGCTCCAGAGGAGAAAAATGTAGTAATAGCTGAGAGTAATTTCAATAATTATTTCCGGTAATTTATCTAATTATTTATTATATTTATAAGGAAAAGACACCTTACACAGAGTGACACAAAATACAAACAAACATCTTCACATGCAGCAGATAAGTGATTAGTGAGATTAGTGAGTCCAATTTAAAAGGTTTTATGCAGTTTATTATATCTTTAACTCATCAGAACTATATGACATGTAATCTGTTTCAAACCGACTGTTTTATTATATGGGTGTGATGGATTGTGACGATTACTGACAAGAGGTCTTACAGGTCATCTTAGTATCACAGAGTGAATTTACACTTGTCATTCCTTCTTTTCTTCCTTCTGCAGGTTCTACAGGGAGGAGGCCTGGAGTCTCCAACTAAACCAAAAGGCCGTCCAAAGAAGAACTCCATCCCCAGCAGTGAGCAGCTCTCTGAGCAGGAGAGATCTGCCACCGACGCTGACCCAGAAGGCTCTGGCTCCCAGTCAGAGAGCACTCAGGAGGAATGACCTGCCTGCAGCCCTGCAGATCTCTTGGACTCTTAGTTTGTGTCTCCTGTGGATGGGGCGCATTAAGCTGGAATTGTCTTGTGCACGGTCTGCAGAGACTCTCAGGCCCTGCAGAAAGCTGAACTGTAACAGCCGTGTATCCGTGTCGCAGACCTCCGTGCAGTCCCTCATGATGAACTTGATGCTGTTGAGGAGCGAACTCGAACTTTGCAGTAGGTCTAAACCTTTATATTCTAAGGATCCACTCTAACTCATCTGGTTTGCATTTCTTTTGTGTAACTGTGCTATGTTTAATTATTAAATATATTTTCACTACTGTTTTCTGTTTATTATAAACAACATGGTAAGATTTAAATCAAGTGCTGGGCGCAGCAACTATGAAAGCAGGTTCGCCATCACTCACACATGCATCACTTTTTTTGTGTGGCCTAATATGGTCGCATACTGCCACTTACTGATTCCTCACATATTTTGTGGCTTTTGAAGAAATGCACTCTTTGAAAATACCAGTAAGACAGAGAGATAGTAATGAAGTATCTAATGCAGCAGGGTTGTTGTGACTTCTTATGAAAAAGGATGGAAATCAGGTGGCAATCAAACAAACCTTTACAAGTAAAAAATAAGCCTGGTTTAATGATCTCCTTTATTGATTCAGCAGGAGCTATGCGCTTCTTTTGAAGACATGGATTCAGACATTTTTTGTTTTATTTTGTTGAATGGTAGAAGTAGAATGTTGGAGACTCCTCTGAGAAACTTGTGCAATGCAGAACACAGAAAAATGATGCTAATTATTTGATTTTTTCCTAAATGATCTAAAAAGTCTTTTGATTTTAAACTGCAGGTTAAGAGAACAAGTGGAATATTTACATGAGGTGTGCGGGAGGTTATTTGTTTTAAGTCTTTAATAAGAGCCAAATATCATCTTGAGTCCTATTGCAACTCTGACATTGCCTACATTTCCATGGCCACAACTTTTTGTAAATTTGAAGTTATTAAGATAGGCTATTATCCTACAAATATAATATAAGCTACAGTCAAATAAAGAAATAGTTAGCATTTTAATTGGAGAAAGGAAAAAAGTAATTCAAACTGGAGGATAAATGTGTGTGTGTGTGTGTGTGTGTGTGTGTGTGTGTGTGTGTGTGTGTGTGTGTGTGTGTGTGTATCAGTGGATGCATGAAAGCTATTTGGTTTTTTTTGTGTTCAAAAGTCGTTATATGATTTTTAATAGCCCAAAGATTGGGTAGATATTGACAGCCCCCCCCAGGCTATAATTAGGCATATTGTTAACTTTCAAAATACACATTTTGCAATCCGTGCTCTTCTGTCTGACACGGAAAGCGATGAATTCAAGTCAATGGAGGTTCCAATATCAATCACTTTGTCATTACGAAACCCCGCGGGACTGACTTACAATTATCTTTAAAACTATTGTGGGGCGCGTTCAGGCTCAGTCAAAACGCAGAAAATACCCAAGCTGAATGACAAATAATAAATAATGGAATTTATCAATCATCAAAAGGCACATTGATCAAACGAATAAATCAGACAGGTCTGTAGTTCACTGTCAGAGGACATTTCAGCACGTTCATGCTCAGTTAAAACGCAGGAAATACCATCAATGATTAATAAGTAGGCCCATTTTCTGCAGAATAT
This sequence comes from Symphodus melops, assembly GCF_947650265.1. Lineage (NCBI taxonomy): Eukaryota > Metazoa > Chordata > Actinopteri > Labriformes > Labridae > Symphodus > Symphodus melops. The sequence goes on along the minus strand of NC_136694.1, from coordinate 4,574,401 downwards.
ACTGCTATAGCCCGCTGTTAGGCTATTTGAAGATATGAAAACGACTTGACCATCCTGCATACAATTTTACGTGATATGAATTAGATTCCATCCCACGTCAGACTTTTACTCATGCATGATCATTTATTTTAAACTAGAAACGGATTTAGTTTGACAGCTGCATCAGGTCATCATGTTTCAAAACGGAAGAAAAACTAAGGAATCTATCTTCCTTTCTTTGGAGAGGCAACAACCTTTAATATCCCCTGTTAGGCCTACATTTGTTCTTAATTTCCTTCCAATGGTAAATGTCATATTCTTGAATGGAGATTGTGCAAAGTGGCTGGCACGATACAATCTCATAGTCCATCACATGAACGCATCTTGTTGACTGTAAACCATTTGGGCTTGTGCCCTGCTTTCACCACGTCTCACATCAGCTGTGTGTGAGCTACAAATATAGCAGAAACTCTGCGGGATAAGGGTGAAATTTACAGTCTATGGGTTTAACACACACAGGCGCGTCCACGCACACAGGATCCCTCTAAGCAGAGCCTTTTTATGACTGAATAGGAGATTTATTTTTTTAATGATGCAGACCCTGCCTATAGTTTTTTAAATTCATTATCACGACGCATATTATAGGGAGATTTTATTTTTTATTTTTTATTCCACTATCATGTTGTTGTTCTTGTTGACAAGGCTCAAACTTAAAACTTGACGGACAGGCAGCCTACTTTAAATAGAACTATTCATTGTACACTATTTAAAACTCGTATTTTTTCCTGAAACATTTTAATAGCATCACTGAAGAGCCTAGTCTGCTATATTTCAAAAGAAGAATTACGCTATGAAAAATTGTATTAAATAGCCTTACGTTTATTTTTCGCGACCGAGATAAACAAAAAAAACAAAACATAAAAAATCCCTTTTTTCGACATCTAAAAGTCTGACAACCTGAACAGGCCGCATCATTGAAAACATGTATATAGCAAACGGTGAACTTTGAAATGAATATGGTTAAATATGCAATTTGTCAATCACACAACGGCACATTGATTAAACGAACAAAGCAGGTGTTCACTGTCAGAGGACTCTTCTGCGCTACTACATCCTAATATTAGGCCTACATTGAAAACACACCGGTTTAACTTCTTTATTTAAGTTTTACATTTAAATGTATACCTCTGCTAAAAAGTTGTAAAATGTACTGTGGCACAATACTTATTAACCTGAAAACTTTTCCCTCCATCTCTTTTACCGACCAGCTCTCCAACAACCCGAACAGGCAAAAAAAAAAAACAAAAAACAAAAAAACAACCTTTAATAAAAATAAAGAGAGAAACAGGCACCGAGAAATATACCTGTTTTACCAGCAGTATAACGAAGGAGGAAGTGCAGGCCTGGTCATCATTTGAAAATTTGCTAAATCATTTTTTTTTTTTACTTTCTTTACTGTATTTTTTCCCCAGAAATCTGCACACAAAAATATACACAAACTCCCTATTCTTTTTTATTAGAAATGTCAAAGTTGACCAACAAAAATAGGGCAGAATAGGTTACATCAGAATGATCAATACAACAAAAGGTTATAGATTTTTTTTTTTTAAAAGCCTTTAAATACAAACATGTTTAAAGTTAAACTGGGGTGAAACCAAAAGGCTTCATAACCGAAAGCTGAAATTATTTTTTAAATTGTGTTTTGAAAGCAGATAATCTTCTTCAAAATTGCATTTGATTTCCTCTAATCTAGTACAAGTTAGGTTTGTTTCTGCTAGTAAAGTTTAACATCAGACAAAAGGATGAGGAAGGAGGAGTTGAATCTTGATCTCCTTGTTGCTTTAAAGCAGCTCAAAGCTAAAGTGCTGAAGTCTTTAATGTTTATACGACTTTGCTGTTCAACGTGTCTTTCTGCATGTCACCTTCCTCTTTTCTCCACAAGCTTCATGTTGGACCTGATGACCTTGACGTAAAGGTGATGTCCTTGAAGTGTGCGGGATCAAAAAGCAGCTGCTCATAATGTGGCGAACATGAGCGCTGATGTCAGCACGTTGAAAGTGCTGTAAACAAAAAGAACAAAGCGAGAGTGCAAAGGTAGTTCACTCGCCGGAAACACGTCTTAAACACATATTAAATATGGAAATGAACGGTGTTCATCTGCTGCATATGGCCTTCAACTAACAACCTATTCAAAAACGACAGGTTTGCATAAACACTCAAATGATTTTTTGAAAGAAGTGGGGTGTGCCTTTTTTAAATCCAGCCCAAGGAGGTATTTTTTTCAGTTTCTCTCCCTTTGATATACAAAACAACAATACTCTCATTTCACAGATCTGCCTCAATGAGTGAGGCTCAGCACTTAAAATTTCTTTTTTTCAAGACATTTGTCTAAGTCTAATTTTTTATGTAAAACCAACTTGATTTTTTTGCATGGCTATAATCGGCTATAAAAATATTCACATTATGTTAAAAACCTGCAAATTTTGAATAAATGTTTGGATGGAAAACCTAATAGCCTATTTAAATCAAGAAACCCTGTTACAGACATTCATAGCCTATGAAGAAAAAGCAGGGTGATGTTTTCAAGGCCTAAAAAACTCTTGATAATAATTCTCACTGGCACGTCTTTACAATTTACAGAATCCAGATTCTTCAAATTCCTCTTAATCATCCTAAATACCTTTTTTTTTATTTTTTATAAAGTGCACCTCATTTTTACATGGTGGTCTCATAACAGCTCTCAGTTTCACCTAAAGATCCAAATGGCCATCTGTGACACACGAGTGCATACAGACACACACACACACACACACACACACACACACACACACACACACATACACACAGACACACACACACCTACACACACACACACACACACACACACACACACACACACACACACACACACACACACACCATCATCATCATCATCATCCGAGCAAATGGCTAATCAGTCTTTGCCCAGAAAGTCAAAGATATGTCAAGGCTTAATCATATGCAGATTAATGACAGGTTAACCTAAACACAGGGCTGCGCTGAGGTTGGCGAATGAGTCGCAGCAATAAGAAAGAAAAACACAAGCACATTTAGGAAATGCATTTATGACTATTGTCAATTTGTAAATGGTACAAGGTGGCTGTGTGTGGTCGGTGCAGATTAAAGCTGCAGCCGGCTGCATGATGCAGACTTCTTCCACGTGCACATCCTCTCTCCCGGGCTTTGAAACAGGCCGAGTGTTGGACAGCAATGACTTCCGACATAAATTACAATCAGGAGGAAGAGTCAGCGCCAGGAATCCGCAGATTCGGAACATCCATACTCGATGTAATTTAATCATTAAGGGGACTCTTTGTGGTGGCATGATAGCGTTCTGGTGCTAGCAATGAGAGGTTGACCCCAATTTCTGAGCGCGGGTGTTTATGGAGTCAAAAGGTCTGTGCTTAGATGGAGTCCATGCAGGCTGGGGGTCTGTAAGGGGGGGCCCAGGGGGGGCCAGTGTCCGCCCAGCCACGCACAGGAGAATTTCTCCACAATTAAAGAGCCCCTGATTAATCTAACGTATGTGCCAAAACTGCACATGCGGCGTATGATCCCAATTAGCCTGAAACCCAACTCTGTGCAGGCCCAGCTCCACATTAGCTCTGCAATTCTTCTCTTTATTTTCACTGGACACTCCCCGACAACATGGCTGTTTTTTCTAAAGCCAAGATTGTTACAAATTCTGCTTGTGGGGATAATTCTAACGGAGCGATGTTGATGTTGAGAGGACGTATGTTATCATCGTTCAAAATGTTACTGATGGAGGCGCAGGCAGGGACTCTTACATGTAAATCACCAAACTGGGAGTTTATATCTGAAGAAGCTATGAAAACAAAAAATACAGCTAACTCTGAAAAGAATGAAGAGAGACAACTGCTCACTTTATTAGGGCCACAGCACACACCGAGAGGAGGCAAGGATCCTATAGAGAAGTACAGAATTAGTAGTAAACATGGTATTCAAATATTACACATTATATAGTATAGTTGGGAATTACGTGCTTCATCTTATTATTCATCATCTTGTTTTCCTGAAGGCAGCACATCATTTGCAAATCAAAGTTAAAATTTATCCAAATTATCTTTTTTAAAACACATAAAAAACTCATTCCCTTTGTTTTATTTCTTAATGGTATCCAGCTATGGACACAGTTTTACAAAGTTTTTGGGATTTCAGTGGAACATCATTGCATCCTCAAAGTGACTCCAATCAAAAGAAGACAACAGTTTTCACCATTAGTGCTTATTAGCGTGCTAATTGGTAGCATACTGATTGCTCATTTGTCATGGGCACAGTTGGCCTACCTTATTTTACAAGATATTGGGCTATAACAACAACAGCAATAATTATAAGGGTATTGAGGGTACGCTCTTAGTTAATGGCCTGCTGGCTATAGACTATGACCATGCAGAAAAAAATACCAATAAGCGCTAGAATGCCAGAATGCTACTAATTAGCATGTTTATAAGCAACTACGGTAAACATAGTGATCATAATTTAATGTGTTGGCAAACATGGTTAGGTAAAAAACTTAGCTATATGTTAATCATATCATTAATCATGAAACTGCAGAAAATCTCAGTCTTCTGTAATTAACTGTAACATAGTTGAAGAGTCATTTCCTAAGCAAGTCTGTATTCTGCACGATCATCAATTGTTTTGGCAACTAGCTGCAGTCTACACAACACAACGTGTTCACCGACTCTCAGCTTCACAAATTGCTCTGTGTGTCTAACATTTATTTTGAGGCCGAGCTCTCAGCACTCTGAAGGGGGACGTAAAGGGCGCTGCAGAGCAGCGTTTACAGTCTGAAGTGTGGAGGAAGAAAGTCCTGACTGTTTCACTCTCCTCGACAGCTTACACCAGTGAGAGGGCACTCACCCCGGGCTGCACTTCAAATAAATAAATACTCTTTTTCTCTGTCGACTCAGAGCTCACATTTTATAACCCAGAATGAGAATGAACATACTTATCAAATCCTGTATCTAATGATGTCTTTACAGTTTTTTATCATTGACAACCGCCTGGCGATTTGTTCTTCCATATCGGAAATGCAAAGACACTGATACCATGATATGATGACAGCCACGTTTTAAATGGTGTAGTATTGAGACACAGGTTTGACCTTGCATGATCTAAGGGAGCTTTTCAACAATTCTGCACGTAAACATGTTTCATCTCTCACCTTATTTAGCCATCGAGCTCATCTGATTTACACCTTTCATGTTCTTCGATATCTCTCTCTGAGGTGCCTTTGCTCCCTCGATGAAAATAAAAAGATCATACAATAATAATGGGTAAAGTAAACACATTGAAATATTTTTTTTTGTATGGCATCCTGGGACTCTCTTTCTTGGTGGCTTCAGACTCATACAGTCCACATCAGACCACAGTCTTGAGTGGGTAAAGCAGACCCTCACTTAAAAAGGGCTCAATGACTCTTGTGTTAATTTTTTGTTGTGACCCCTCGCTGTGCCTCCTTTGAGCTACTTCTTCGGTAAAGAAGGTATCGAGCTGTCAATCATGACATTACATAGATAGATAGATAGATAGATAGATAGATAGATAGATGAAATAACTATTATCCATATTACCGAAAAGTGTCTTAGATGTGTACTTCAATCAAGAGAGACAGTTGATAATCACGAGGTATGATAGGCTGAAAATGAAGGAGGAACGCCGTGCCATTGGTTAGACGAGGTCCGCTGACAGGACAGCTGATTGACCCAAAGACAGCCCAGACTGACAGCTGGAGAATGACAGCGGTAGTGTGCATTGGATAGGGTGAAAGAGAGAGACCTGATCGCAGGTCACTATAGTCTTCATTACTGAACTTACGCTAGAGCTTCATTTTAATTTTAAAGTTTGCACCATGTTCGATCTGTTAACTATGACATAGGGAACCTTGTTCGGCTCCTAACCCAAGTCCTGACAGACTGAGTGCATGATGTTTGACAGAGTTTTGTAAGATTAACTTGTAAAACCATAAATAAAAGTAACTTTGAAAAACAGAAAGAGCCAGGAAACCTGTGCAGCTTGTGACCAAACTCAGCACTGCCCTGTTCTCATCAGAATCTGATTTTTGACAGGAGACAGAGAAGCAGAGCAGCCCACACCACTGTGTCATTCAGATACTTCTTACTCATTTCCCTCACAGATGTCAGTGTGTGTGGGTTAGGACAGGGGAGACAAAGTGGATGTGTACTGGTTTTCCAAACACTCAAACACTGTTGACAGGTCAACGTTTGATAAGAAACATATGCAGGTTACGTCCGTCAGGTTATCAAATGCAAAGTATTATAAAAGTGTTTTTTTACCAGACAACTACGTTTGTGTGATGGTTGATTCACATGGCTGGATTCATAATAACGTAAACATAATCTTAGAAACAGGATTGGTAGGTCATACATTTCAGTATGATTATAAGAACATAGTGTATTTGATGACCTGCTGTCCAACAACAACTAATCAAACTTTTTATTTCCTTTTTTATGGCAAATATGTATTTTTGTTTCAGCAAAAGTGCAACACGTTCCAATTCAATTCAATTGTTTCAATAATAAATCTTCAAAATAATTGTATTTCATTGATTTGGATCAAACACTCACTGTTTTTGTTGATGTTTAATGTGAAGTACATCTTCATGTTTTTCTCTTTTTGTGAACATGTTGAAAATCTAGACCTTCATGCCTTGTTTTGTAAGCTTAATCGTCTGTTTCCTAAAATATATCAACTTAGTTTTAATTTTTTAAAAAAGCAACAAATAATCCCATTAAAGTAGCTTAACCTTTCAAACGGTAGTCTGCAGTCTTCAGAGCTTCCCAAAACATGTCCGTAAAGATCCTCATTATAAACCTACTGTGATTCTGTATTTAATCACACATTTTTACAAGTGGAGCAGGTTAAAGATGAGGAGGATGGACTTTTCTCATCATTGAGAGGTTTGCAAATGAAAGATGACACCTTTGATCAAGATTGCAAGTCTGTATGTCTCCGCTTGGCTGTGGGGTCGGTGACCTCGCCCATGAAGAGGATGCTTCTGGTGGAGCTTTCCAGGATGAAAATCAGGAAGGGTCGGTTGATAGTGATGGATGGAGGCATTTTGATGCATACTCCATTAGACTGACAGCTGCTGCCTCTGTTCCCATCTCAGTGACAATGGAAGGAAGGCTTCATAGAGTCATGTTTTATGAACAAAGAGATCTCTCTCAGACAAGGTACATTTCAGCTTTATCAGAATCCTGTGAAAATATTTATCAATTATCAAGTATGATATTTTATATATATATATATATATATCAAATGTAAGTCTGCAATGTTCCTGAACTACTGCTTATATTGATGAGTAGAAATATCCCCATGTTGTTCATTTGAACAAAAAAATTGCAAAGAAACTGTCTTCTACCTTTGATATTTTCAGCCTGTACTCATGCCCATTTCTTTCAGGGTGTTCTCCAGGGCAGCATCAGAACAGATGGAACATTTTGGCAGGTGCAGCTAAATGTAGCTGAGAAACAAAGGACAACGATTGCAAAACATCAGCACACACTACAAAGATAAAAAGCTGCTGATGGAAACCATCACGTTTCAACCGTATGCTTTCATCAGCTCTCCAAAGACATTAATGTGGGTGTTACCCATTTATAAACAGTTGGAGCCAGGTGCCAAACTTGTAGATAAATAATCAAGAAAAATTGGTACAAAATTAATACAATCACGGTCAAAATTAAACAACATAAAATACAGAGAATTCTGAAAGCATCAAATAAAAAACACACATTCACACAAAACAAGTTTGAATTGGTAGGAAAAATCCCCCGCAACAAAAATGTATCCAAAACATATGGGTCAGGTCTTCAACCGGAAGGGTGCGGATTCCATCCTCAGCTCCTGCAGGTACATTTTCGATCTCTTGGGCAAGATACGTACCCCACGTGGGGGGAATGAATTAATAAATACTGATGAAATCTTTACATAACAACCTCTAGCATCAGTATGTGAATGGGTTTCCTGTGGATGAAAAGCCCTTTGAGTCAGAGCATTGTCCATCACAAAACTTCTAAGATACATGACAATGTAAGCTCCTGGTTTAAGTCTCTGGGATACTGTGTCTGTAGATAAGGAATCCAGTAGGCCTCCCTGCAGTAGTGGCCATAAACTACTCATCCCTTTAAATCTTTACGCACAAGCCACGTGACAGACACAATTAAAATGTCTAGTAACAGGTGACTCAGTAAAACAAGAGAGAAGCTGATTTTTGCAAAAAGTCCACCTGTCAAAGCAGCTACTTTATTAACGGCTCCGCTGTAGAGACAGTGAGTCAGTATAGATACTGAGGCATCATCTTTGAAGAAAAGACTGATCTTTGATGCAAACACTGACTCCACCTGCAAAAAGGCCAGTAAAAGTGATTTTGTTCTTGAGGAAACTGACAAGTTTTAATGTTGATGAATCTCTTCTGAAATGTTTTATTCATCTTTTATCAAGTCCATTTGAACTTTTGCGACGATCTGTTGGTTTGGTAACCTCAGCATCAATCAGAAAAAAATGCAAGGAAAGATTGTTACATTTTGTAGACAGACTGATGGCATTGACTTGAACTTGGTCTTTTTTTTTTTTTTTGTACAGTAAGAGCCACTCAGAAGGCAAAGGCCATCTTGGAAGACCCTCAGCACACCCTGCATGCAGAGTTCAGACTTCAGGTACAGGGAGGAGGTTCACTTATGTTAGGAGATTTAAATCTTACAGACACCTAAGGTCATTTGTCCCATTAGCTGTTGGGTTTTTAAATAAGCTGCAGGCATTGTTGCATGTACACTTTTATGATGTCAAGATAAAATCATCTTAAAATTAAATTCTTAAACTCTCAGGTGAATGGAAGCAACAATATTAATAAAAAGGTTACTTCTCTTGCTAGGTGTTTAAATCTGCTGGCAGCAGTGTGTTGAATTAACTGCAGTCTCTTATCTGGCTGTTGTAGTCGATAACTATGATAACTAACAATGTCTTACATACACATCTTTTTAACCAAAGAAAACAGTTTCTGCATTCTTACAATTTGTCGATGGCCATTTTCAGACCTGATGGAGTTAAAGATCTCGTCCTGCAGGTGTCAAGTGATTTCCTGTGTCTCAGATCACAGCTCTCAGCCTTGTAGCTAATGGCGGCAGGCATTAGAGGATATAAACAAGAGCCCATCAGCTCCTCTTCCCTCTCCGCCCTCAGTCAGCTCTGTTTGCAGCACAGTTTGAGGGAACCTCAGTGGGCCTGATTGATTTGAGATGGGCGATTCCCTGACTTCATGCTTGTATTTAAAGCAAGACAGCTGTTGGGAGAAATCAAAATCCTGCAGGAGCTGGAGACATCTGTTTAACCGAGTCGTTGCCTTTCACGAGAGGAGTAAATAAAAAAAACATGCACCGAGATGTGGCAGGAGGTCAGTGAAGCCCTCATTATATAGCAATTACAGTGCAAAACCCCTTCCCTTTCAAAATCCAGCCTGAAAGTCAATCCCTCTTTCCAGAGCTTTCCAAAAGCAAGACATGACAGGGCAGCGATCTATCTTTGGTAACAAGTTCAAGACTTGTGTTACCCATGGTGCATTGCCAAACAATGTTGCAAGTGAAGTTGTTCATTTGTTTTTCGTTAAAGATCCCTCTGCTTTCACTTCATTGAACATTTAAGTAAGCCCAATGCTTTGAAATGTTAGTTAGAAATGTTAAATGGGTTTCCCCAAACATTTTTCAGAGACAATCAAAACAAAAATCCTGTCAATGTCATGGCAGTTTGTTAAAGCCTCAGAGAGCTGTTTGGACATATCCTTCACTACAGGCGTCGTATCACAGCACAGATGATGTGTAAACAGCTTCCTTTCTCAGACAAGTCTCACATATTTCATTATGATTGTGCTCTGTGTTCATATTTAGCCGATAATCCGAGGCATTTCTTTCCTGGCTGAATGGTCAAAGGCTTGCATAGGCACTCCTTGCCTGAAGTAATACAGATTATGAAAACAGATGAAAGTCAAGAAGCCGAAACTTAGTTTGAACAGCTAAGAAAAGCTGCGAGGAAACATTAGAGCCTTTAAAGCTACTTCACTTTTCACGCCTGATTGTAACCATTCAGGCTGACTTTTGAAACTAAACAGAACATGTTTAGATCAGAAGTTTAGAAGTGAAGTCTTGTTTTTATCTCAAGTAGGCTATTAGTAGTTGAGGTTGGTTTACCAAAAAGGTGGATTTGCAGAGAGAAAGTTTTTAGAGGAGGAAAACACCACTTGGTTCTCTGAGGGATTGTTTTAAAGACAAATTCATTCAGGGTGGCTCCGACATGAATATTCATGCAGGCTGCAACCAGACTATATTAATGGGCGAAGGCAGAGTGACGTCGGCCATGTGTTACAGCAGGAGGCTCCGTCTCAGCCTAACTTTCAGCTCTCAACATTGACAGGCTAAGAGCTGGAGCTGAGGCTAGCTCCGCTGATCCTGTCTCCACTCCATAACGACTATGTTACCTCTGCAGCCAGCAGGCGGAGGTAGGATCACTTCATCCCCCCATTATTAAGCCCTGACATTAAAAAGCCCAATTCAGACTGGCTGCTGTGATGCCTTTTCTTTAATATGAACTCCAAGGACGCCCAATGCTCCATCAGAGGGAGGAACTGAGGCATTACAGGTACAAGACATGATCTCACCCGTTAATGGTAATTTTCATTATATGTTAGCCCCAAGATGACAAAATATAATGTACAACCCTATCTATCTGTTTATGCCACCCCTGAATAATGAACCAACTACAACTTGTGTCTTTTCTTCAACTAGCTAACAATAAAGTGAATGCAGAGGAGGTCATTATTGGCCAAGTAGTTAGCTCCCTATTTATCAAGGCTAGCAAGTGGCCCATGTTCTGACAAAGGGTTATTATGGTCATGTTTTGTGTTTTGTGTCTGTCAGATCATCCTCTTGTTCCTGCCCTGTGTATCAGCCCCGCCCCTATGACCAATCTCGTTGTTCCCTGATTGTTTGTGTATTTAATCCCGGTGTGTCCTTCCTCGTGTTGCCCGTTCGTAGTGTTTCCTCTTGATCATTAGTCCTAGCGGTTTTTGTATTAACCTCTCGTGAATGACTTCTGCCTGCCATTTTGACCCTGCTCTTGGCCTGCTCCTCTGGATTTGTCGTTTCTCTGCTTACTCATGTACTGAACCACAGACTGAATTAAAGGACTGTTTCTTAAAAACTACTTCTGAGTCTGCATTTGCTTCCTTTGACCTAATTGTTTGTCATTGTGTCAAGTTCAAGTCTCACCTATGGCTCCTTTCGTTCCCTTATCTCTCTACGACATTCTACTCCATCCAGTGTCCTATCAAAATAAAGAGCTCATAAAAAAAGGACTGGCTTGTCAGCCTCAGTGCAAAACAGTAAATGATGATCTCCTTTTTAACTTTTCACCTTTAAATTATTGAATCCAGAGCCAGTTGGCTCTCGGCATCTTAAAAAATGACATAAGTTTGAATTCCTAACCAGCATTTATAAACCTGCTAATTACACGTTTCTTTGTTCAACACCCTACCTCTCGCATGTGCCATTATTTTGGTTTTCATCATGGATGTTGTTGTAAACACAAACTAATTCCTTGTATATACTGAGGAACCCTTGTGGATTCTCATATACAAAAAAATTGACCTGTTGACTATTGATCCTTTGATGTACAGTGTTTCTCCTTTTGTTTTTTTCATTCCAACATAATAAGACAGTAATAAATGATATTTTGATATTTTATTTGAAAAATGTGTGTGAATGGAAAACTGTGTCCCCTCACACCTATTACACACAAGGAATGTTTTCACCATTTATGATATTAGGACAGCTTGACTGCAGCTGCGGCATATTATCCTGATTACGAGTTGTTCGCAATTGATCAAACCAATATCAAAGATGAAAGCTATTTCAAGAGTTACAATCACGGTTTTGTTTGAGCTGAAGTAATACAGTATGTCACAACAACACATTTATGAGTATTAAATGGATTACACAGTCCTCCAAGTGGCATCTTTGAAAAATGTGTATTTGTTGAAGTTTCAGGACACATGTTGCCTGGATATTTATTTTAACAAGCCATGCACAAAACAATCAAGCTCAACTATTTCCGGCAATTGCCTTTAATTGTCTAACCTTCTGTTGTGTGTCCAATCCTCTTTCATTTTATTTTGATTGCAGTCTGTTGGAATATTTAGCGTGGATTAAAATAGCGGAGGCCTTGGGTGCTTGTCGGCTGGAAGACACAGGCGTAGTAATCTCCCAGATGTGCCTCACATGGCTCTGGAATCATCGGAGAAGTTTCCTCACATGCCTTATGTGGATTTCAGTAAAAACAATCACAAACTCCTGGCACAGGAACTGTAGGTAATTCTATGATGGCCTTGGAGACGGTAACAAGAGGTGACAGTTATAATCACCGTTGTATAGCCATGACTAGTGGCAAGACTTGTGGAAGAGATTCCTTAACATGGATGTAAAAGATGAGCGTGGAAAACATGTTGGACAAGACTGGGACTAAAGTAGAGCACTTATCCCCAAATTCATCCTCAGTCTGTCCAAACTTTAGGATGTACAGTATTGTTTTTACAGATAAAAGGAACAGATACGTTTCAATGATATTGAAGTACAAATGGCCGTATGCATGAAGAAGTCAAGAAATGATAGACTTTTAAATAGTCGGTCAACAATGCTCAAGTCCTTTAGAGCGGCAACCCCCTGGTGTTCAAAAATGCAGCAAAAGTGGAAGTGCAAAACACTGATTTTCCTCGTGTATCCACTTGAGACTGGCTGCAGAAGTCACATACACAACTATACAGAAAGGTTTTTATAAGTAAAATCAAAATGTTCACTGCCTGGTTAAAAAAAATAAATAAAAATAAAATGATTAGCTCAGGTCTCTATCGGCAGGGGTTCAATCCCCAGCTCCTGCAGCAACAGTGTCCTTGGGCAAGACACTTAAGGTTGCTCCAGCTGCTTTGGTGGTGGTGTATGAATGTGTGTGAATGGGATTAGTTACTTCTGACATGTATACATGGCAGCCTCTGCCATCAGTGTGTGAATGTGTAGGTGTGACCTGCGGTGTAAAAGCACTTTGAGCAGTCACAAACTTAAGTCCATTAACCATTTAAGACCCTCCTCAGCTCCAGCTCTTCGCTGTTCAGGTGACTAAAAGTTAGGCTGAGACAGCATTTTCAGCATGACGGCATCAAAAGCAGTTTTAGTAACCAATTGATGACGTCACAGTCCTAGTCCATGTTTTTTACACTCTATGCTCCTACATTAAGCCTCTTTGATGACAATATGACAATATACACGTAAAATTGGATCTAATCAAAACAAATAAATATGATTTCCCTTTTGTAAGCAGAGATAAAGCTTTCATTGTTTACAAGCTGTTGGAAACATTCATCATACTGATGGAAAAAACTGTCCAACATGTTTAACTGTTTAACAAAGCTGGAAAAAGATATTTGGCATCCAAGAAGCCCCATTGCTCCTGCAGCAGAAAACAAAGTCTGTTTGTTGACTATCGTTTAAGGTGAACCTTTAAGCTGCAGGATGTCTTTCACTGCTCCATGGTATCTGCTTTAGCAATGTCGATTTGTTTCCAGGGCTCCGCAATGAATTAGTCCAGTGTCATATCTGATAGAAATGATGGACACAGCAGTAAAATAAGTCTATGAGTTGTCATTATCTAAATGGGATTTTCTGCTACAGCTGGCTGAGGTATTTCTGACTCTATAGAGATTCAAGCCCATACAAAGTTTAGTTTGAGGCATGAGTTTTTCTTGCTTCATGATGGCTGAGTAGATTTCTGATAGACACAAAAAAGACTCTTACTTTAGCACACTTGCTAACATCTCTTTAAACTGTCTCCTGCAGAATTTGCTGCCCAAAAATGTACACTCATTGATTATTGTATGTCTTGTCTTTGCCCTCCACCTGCAATACTAACATGCATATGTAAAGATTAGCTCATCAGCCTAACTCAGTATCATATCTCTAAAGACTATACATTTGCAGTGCTTGCATTATAGAAGATTCATTACCTGGTCACACACTGGATGGAGGGGGAGACAGGGATCTGCCGGTGCTTCCCATTAAGCCCAGGACAGTGTGCATTAAGGAGCAGACTCTCTCAAACAGACCGATCAAAACATTAATAGCATGTTCTAAACACCGCGCCTTTATCTGACAGTGATTTACTTTGCAAAGACTTTAATCCGAGAGCGAGGAGTAGCTCTGCTCATTAGCAGCGGCCTTTAACTCACACTCCGGGGTGACACTCACACACATACAGGTGGGTGCAGAGCCAGGAGTGACTTTCGTGTTTATATTATCTTTTCATAAGCTCTGTTTGAAATTTGTCAAACTGCATCACTGTTTAACTATGTGCCAGTCAAAATCCACACTGCCAGATGGGTGCCTTTCTGCTAACCTTGCCCAAGGCTGCTCAGCCACACAAGGTCTCTCTTTTTCTCTTCTTCATGTCTTTCATGCTGAGCTCTCTCTTCAGTGTCTGTCTTGTGTCTTGCCTCCGTCAAAAACTGACAACGATGGTTCTAATTTTCTTTAAAATGAAAACAAGTGCTGGCTGTGAATAAAAGTTAATGTTCCTCGTGATAACTACAGACAAGCTGCAACATAACCTCATAAAAGTTTTGTAGTTACGAGCAGCCTCGACATCGAACTATAAACCTTTTTATGTGTTAATGTTTATGGAAACAGTGAGAGGGAAACTCAAGCCAGTGATTAGCTGCAATTTAAATTTAGACCCACACACACACACACACACACACACACAAGCACGCACACGTGCACACATACACACACAAGAACACACACAGTGCAGCAAAAAGTGTCTAAAAATAGAAGACTTTTTCAAACATTTAAGAAAACATAAAAAAGTTGACTTTGAGATTACTGTTAATTGTATTTCAGGATTCGGTTTCAATTATTAATATATTTAATTATTATTATTTTAAGCAGCCATGGTTTTTAATTTATTTTCATACAATATCAAATTAATCAAAATTTCTGTAAATAACTGCAACGATTATAAAAACCGATCAAAGTTATAATTTGCTGTAAAGTAATGTAATTTCAGTGTTTCATATGTGTCACCATCAGTTTGTCAGTCTTATTCTTGCATCACGACGCTCCGTTAAAATCCCACCAAAGAAAGTGACTGCTACTAAAAGCACTGTGTATACATTTGAATTTGAATTGAATCTTTCCCTGCATAATGGCCAGTCTATGATGCTGAAATAGATTTTTGACAGACACAAAAGAAGACAGTCAGTTAGTTTACCACATGTGGCTATGCTAACATCCTGTAATAAAGTAAACTGTTTCCTGATATACAATTCTACAGCAAACTATATATATATATATATATATATAAAGAAAACTTCAAACAAAAATCCACAACACAGCATGCATTTTAAAATAGGTATATTCAAGAAACTGTAGATTTAGTAGTAACCAAACAGTACAACAGAATGGTCCTTCAAAAATATTTGCGTTCCTTCAAACTGTGAAAAACAGGATTATTTAAAGATTCCAGCCTTTTGTAGACAAACGTGAACATTTCATCATAACTTAATGACTTTAATCATAGGATTAACAAAAAAGAGATTTCCTTTCATGTTGGGGCCATATTGGTGGTCGACTTTGGACATGATTGAGCTCTGTAATTAAGTTCATCATTAGGATCCTTCAACAGAATACTTTAGAGGAAAGAGAAGTCCCAACATGAAATGAAATCCATCTTTATAAAATAAGAAGGTGCTCAGTTTTTAAACTGTGAACGGAGCTTTTTGAACAGATGTAAGGCAGAGTGAGTCAACAATATGTTTCAAAGATTATGGACGTTAAAAACGGTCGCTGCCCTTGTTTTGACGGGTAAAAAATGTTCCTCAAACACTAATATTTACAGCACACAAGCATCTTTGCACTAGACCACACTCAACCAGTGGATGAGCTCCGTAAGTGCTTTGCATCAATTTAGCCAGCTAATGTCTGTGTTAGATTGTGAGCTGTACTCCTGTCATCAAAGGCCATAAATAAGTTGAAATCTAATGTGTTTCTGTGTACCTTTCTTCTCTGTTATTGTAAGCGTTGTTGGATGTAATGATAGAGAGGCCCAGCTGGTCCTATCAGTGTCAGTTCCCAATCTAAACAGAGTGACATAGTGCAGGTGTCCACCGCCTCGCCTGGCACCTCGGTGGAAAACATTAGATTGGAGCAGGGCTTCCTTTATAGCTTTTAAATGGAGCTGCAGGTCAAGGGCTCCAATCCGAGGCCCAGATCAATACCATGACCCCCTCCACTCAGAGTACTCTGGTCTAAAACACAGAGAGAGAGAGAGAGAGAGAGAGAGAGAGAGAGAGGTGTAAACCAGACGCTGACCAATGACCCTCCTGCCAAACTACCTGCACCTACAAAGGATTCCCTCTGATGGATGGCGGCTGAAGATTGCTTTAGGTGCGTGTTTATACGAATCGTCATTTCCCAGCTGCCTCAAGCCTTCTTTGTACTACTGATGGTTGAAGGCTTTCAGTTTTTCCAAAAACAAGACCATGTCAGAAACTACATTTTATATCAAACAGCATTCATAGAGGTAAGGGGGGGTCTTCAACCTGGTTTTCATCTGACAGTTACTTTGAATACATATAAGTGACCAAGAGCTAGCATCACAGTGCGACAGTTTAGTCATTTAGCGCTTCTAATGAAGTAACTGAATTTGTCTTCTTGTATACACATGTCTAAGTCAATACCGAGAGTTTACAAAGAGCAAAGACTGTTTGTACCACTGCTTTAGCACTAAACTGTCCATCAGTAATCACACACATTATTTCACTCTATTACTTTTACGGTTCATAACATCTGGACCACTGCAGTCATCACCCTGTCCACTATCCCTAGACCAATGGCTAGATCTTCTGCTTTGTTAAGTTGTGCATCACTTTAAATGATGTCTCTATTACAACATTGGACTTTTCCATCAGTGGGGTGAAATGAGAGTGCTGATATTTCATTATTGTTTCAGCTCCTTCAGCTTTTTCTTTCTTTGTGTGCTGCGCTGCCTGCAAGGAAATTACTTTTTGTTGGACTTCAGTGTGGTGACTCATTCTCCCTTTCCCACAAAAACAGTATGTTTTCGGCTTTACCTTAGCATTGCCACCATTGTTGTCCATAATAAACGACACAACTACACAATAAGGCTACACCTGCTAATAGCATACTGTTTAACCATTTAAAAAGGATGTATTGACTTATTTTTTGTGGACATGTATGAATGGAAAGACGTCAGTGTGGGACTACTCACAGGGAGTGCTCCTGAACTGTTGGGGGTTCAGTGCCTTGCTCAAGGGCACCTTAGCAGTACTCAGGAAGCGAACAGACACGTTTTCACCAATTATCCAAACTTTGCTCTGTACCAGGACTTCAGTGTCCTTCAGGCTGAACAATACGGCTACCCCCGTAATTCATTTACTTAACAAAAGTACAACAGAGTATCTAAATTCTTTAAGGACAAAAACATATGTTTGTCAGAAGTTAAGTTTTAAAAACGGAAATCAAAGCACTGTACATTGTATAACTAGAAAAAAACAAACATCACTAGTAAGTTAGAAATTAGTTTGATGCACTCTCCTACCCACCTGTCTTGTGAAATAGATTTGCACTAGTGATGTTACAAAAGAAAATTTGCCAAATTTAAATTCAAAGAAAACTTTTTGCAGCCCACATCGTTGATTTTCCACAGATCATACAATTACATGGGACATGAAGAGTGATCTCTGGCACTCCGGAGGAAAGAGTGACCTGGCAGAAAAGCCTCAGTGGCTCACTTTGAGGCAAGAGAAAAGACTAGATAATCACAGAAGAATAGAGGGACATTGGCTGGAAATCTTTCCAAAGGGGGAAGGGACAGCACAAGCGAAATTTCAATTCAGAGCAAACATTCTATTATTCCCTTATTCATGAAGTATTTTAGTTTTTGAATAAAAAGTGAGAGGTGACTACCAACTCATCAGCCTTCTCACGTACTGGAATTATTAATAACCGCTAATTTTTGTATATAATGATTTGTTGCTTCTCAATTGCTGCAGACAGAGCAGAAAAGGGTTCAGCTTCATGAGTAATGGCCTGCTGAAACAGTTGAAGTTTACATCACAAAATGGCATGCAAAAGGTCTGCAAGTGTGATAGATTGCCTCTTATTAGGGAAAATCATTGAAAGCTTTGGGAAGGAAACTAGGACACATTAAGTCAGAACATTTTGTCATTCAGAACTTTTCATTGACTCTCTAATATTTCCACCTCAGGGACGAGGCCGTCTATTACTACGATATTGAAAGTTGTTAATGTTCATTCAAGATGCAGCAAAGCGGCATTTTAATATAAATCAAGTCAGATTTGGTTCTGCGTCATCAAGTTTCACATATTGTATGGTGACCGTGCCGTAATGCGTCAGAAATTCCTGCCTTTCAATAAGACATTTGTCGCCATCTGTCAAACTCATAAACTGAGACATTTTCCACGTCGTTGCTCAGAACACCTGAGGGATTAACACTGCAGTTAGTGCACCCAGATAAACCAGTGTATTCAACAAAATGTCATTATTCACTGTGATAATATGAAGCAGTGTAATGCTACCTACTCTTAATTTTCCCCATAATGTTGTTTTTTAAGTTACCCGTCCGGTGGAGGACAAACCACCTCTATATAAAGAGTGACATGTGAGACTATACTCTTGCATATTTAGTGTGTACGAGCCAATTAGAGACAGTGTAAGGAGGGTCATCCCTTCACCATCCTTGGGAAAGAACTGGCTCATACTACCCGACATTGTTAATCAGTTGTTGGTGTGACTAAGAGGAGATTTGTTGTAAATGGACTCGAGCTTGTATAGTGCTTTTCTAATCTTCTGACTACTCAAAACACTTTTAAACTGCCGGTCACACCTCCACATTCACACAACAACTCCAAGGCAGCAGGAGCAACTCGGGGTTAAGTGTCTTGCCTCAGGATAGATCGGACATGTGGCTGCAGGTAGGCCCGCCCACAGAAATGGCCCAGTGAATGGGCCCTTCCAGGATGTAATTTTAAATCAAGGTATGTCCATTCAATCAGTACTGTTAGCCCTGACTCCTGACTAACATTAGTTCCTTGTCGATGGTCTCTTAAAAAGTTCTTAATTTTCTTCTTTTTTTGCGACATACTGATTGCAACAAAGATGGCGTATGAATTAAGCTCCCTGTGCCCACTAATGGCGGTAAAAAGACTGACATCATTTTAAAAAGGGAGGTAACATGTTTGAAACAGGTTCAAATTTACTTTAGCAACAACAAAAACAACAATGTGTTGTTATTTTGATGGGTAATGGTTAGTATTAAGGAGTAAAAATAAAACTTGGTCATTGTTGCTTAAAATTAGGACGGACCATGTTCTTGCTAACCCTCACTGACTGAGCACAACACTTTCCCCTTTATCCTCCCCTTAGGAGCGGCCCCGCCTACAGGAGCTGGGGATCTAACCCCTCAAACTTCCAATTGATAGATGACCAACTCTACTAACTGAGCCACAGCTGCCTGATTTAGAAGGGCTTATATCCGATGTCGACTGAAAAATAAGTGGGTTTACTCTTATTGTACCCTGCACTTCACCACTGTTGATATGTAAAGTGATCTATTTGAGTTAGTTTAAAGTTTGCTGTACTTTACTGGGGAACTAAATCATACAAATGTGCATATGCTTCATTACATTTTGAAGGGAAATATATTCTTTTAATCGACTACAATCTCTGACAGCTATGATAGTTATTAAAAAGTGACATAGTTTGGAGTAGCGCCTTCTCGACCAGACGCAACATTGCATGGCACTTTCCAGGTTAAGCACTTTGCTTAAAGAGGTGATCTGAATACTTTTTGTACTATTGATAAATCATAATTAAAATGATGCCTTTTTAAAATCAGAAAATAATTTAAAAAACTGAAAATAACTGGAATGTGAAAGAAAAATATTTCCATGTGTGTCAAAGATGCCTTTGACTCAAATATAATCCTGGCACTACATGCTTCAGTGCTTCCTTTGTTACTCACGACAGCATTTAGTATGGGATCAATCTATCAGGCTACAGTTTATAAAAAGGGATTGTATAGACCACACACAGATGATACTGCAGACACTATATGAAACACTGTGTTTTCTCTTCCATAGTAATCACCACAGAGATCCTTTAGTAGTTGTAATTCTGTTCTTTGCAGTCATCAGGAACCAAATGTAATATTTCACAGTGATGTTTTGATAGCCTGATTCCTCTGGTGTGCCCTCGGCCTGTGAAACGCAGTGTAAACTGACATTCAAGTGCAAACAGCAGAGAAAACCGCAGGTGTTAAAACACAATATGACGCGTTGGGTAATTTTGACATGTTTTCGTTTCATTAACACCGTATTAATCCATCTGAGCGTCCAGTACACCTGTGCTGTGAACACACATACGCTCCTCTCTGCTGCAGCATTCCTCAGTGACAGCTCGACTTGTCACGCCTCTCCCTCTCCGTGCCCCCACCTGTGGTAGTCACAACAACTTGCCCCCCACCACCACCACTACCACGTCTCCATCTGAACCTCTACCTCCGCCTGACTCAACCGTGTTGTTTTGACAGTGTGGAGAAAACAGCTGCTGGAAGTGCACGGCTAAGCTTCAACCGTCATGTAAAAGGTCACTGGAGTGTTGGCTGACACAATCAAAATGCAATCCATTAAGAGCTCTGGGATAATAGCAGCAGCAGTTTGTAACTCATCAGCTTTGTTAATGGCCTGTCTTAATGTTCACCGTTAGCTGATGTCATGGCACGCCAGTTGAGCCTGAATACATAAGTAGGAATGTGTTCTGTCGTGACACGCAGCCATTACGGCAAACAGGATCGTTTTATTATCACGTCTCAATGACTCACTTGAATGTGTCTCAAAAGGTTTGAAGTGTGAAGTGACAACTTAGATGATCAGAGAGGAAACTTGAAGTGTTTCTACTTCACATTTCTTTTAAATTTATTTTTTAATGAAAGGAAAAGGATTGGCAGTGCCAAGATAAGTCAAAAAATATTATCTAAAAAAAAAATTCTTTGTTTAAGTCAAGAAAATAAAAATGGAACAGTCTACACTTACAGAAAGATAGACATTGACAAGAATCCACAATTAAAGACCCTATGAAAAATGCCTAGTGGTTAGTAAACGGTGGCTCCAGTCCTCCAAGTGTGCAGCCCAGGTTCGAAACCGACCTGCGGCTCCTTTTCTGCATGTCGTTCACCACACTCTGTCCCCCTGATGTCTGACTCTATCCACTGTCCTGTCTCTATTCTACAATTAAGGCACATAAAGCACCACACTCAAAAACAAACAAAAAATACGTACACTGTGTTGGTCTCTGTTTCAAATAGATGCTCATTCTACATTTTTAAATAGAAAAAAGTTGTAGATGAAGTTTCCATATTTGTCACACTTTTGTTCATGAACCTAACACGGTCACAAATTAGAATGCTTTTATACACTCAGTCTGTGTACGAGCGAACAGTACTGGAAGCAATCGAAGCTAACATAGTATAGCTATACTGGTAATGATTTATTTTAAGTCACAGCTGATGATTTGACTCTAATATTTAAATGATTAAATAGTAACAAACTCAGACCTTTCTTATCTTATAACCACTCACAGCATTTTAGGATGTAAAAAAAAAGAAGTTTTCCACTACTTCATAGATGCTCACATTCAAAGCTAAAAATGGGTCAACATGAATATACCGTAGTGGAAGCCACATTATTGCAAGTAGCACAGGCGTTCAGCAACCACAGAAGAAGTGTAGAAGAGATCTCGATTTCATGAGGAAACTGGAACAGAATTGTTGTATTTGTTTAAAACAATCTGGTTCTGGACAGTAACAAATCAAGAACCAGAAATCGACTAAAAATGAAAATAAAAAACTTCCTGAACAGAGGATGAGGAAGTGGTGGAAACGATTAGCTAATTATTTTACTACTTAAAACCTGCTTTCTACTTATGTTTGTAATTTTTTAATTTTAATTCAAAATATACGCTTTTACTAGTCAATGTCACAGGATAAAGTTCTGGTTAGACAACTATTAATATTCCATTTCAAATGACAACAATCATTCGAATTCGAACATATAAAAGTTATTGATATAAGCTATGCCTTCACCTGCGACAATTTAAAAAAGTAATCTGTCCATGAATCAGTCACATGTGTCTGTGTTGTTGCATACATAGTATTTTGGGAATTATTTTAATACTTTTCACAACTGTGTATAACTTTTTTTTAATTGAGTGAATAATGAAAAAATCACTACTATCTTGAAAACTCATTCATTGGGTCATTGTTTTTAAATTGCTCAGTAAAATGCTGAGAATCTTCTGCACAAAGAGTTACTCAGCCCCAGCAGGAGTGGGAGTGAACGCCGTAGGACTTGTTGCTTCCACCAATGAGAAGACAGATGCACTTTAGTTGTTGGAAATAAAGTCTCTTTGTGTCTGCTCTCCTCCCTCTCTTGTGTTATTGTGTCAGTATCATAGCAATGAGACTGTATTTGACTTTGGGAGGCTCAGTTGTGGCGGCTGAGTGATGTGAACCCTCGTTGGCCCCTCTTACAGAGGACATGCTGATTAGGTAATCACCTGTGTACACAAAGCCTGCGCGCTCCTCTCCCTCCATATCCTCTCTGACAGACATGAGGGGACGACACAGTTTTGCTTTCACACCCCTTTTCATCACGGCCTGGATAACAGCTTTGCTGCAGCCTGCGAGATGGTAAAACATATTTACTGTTTCAACAGAGTCACCAGGTGAGGTCTGGCCTGGACTATTGTACGGATGGGGAAATAAAAGGAAACGATGAAAAGTTAATCTTTTAATGCAAGCCAGGTAGAGGCTTATTACCGGCTCAGCTCGGGATCATCAGACTGAAATGTTTTATGACCTTTCACTCCACAAGAAGGCATCATGAAAAAATTTAAAGTATTGGTCCGCCCAACCACTCCCCACGAGGAGAATGACAGACATTTACTTAATTAGATTTTTGTATTGATTGGTGACGTGTTTTCCAGTCATGGGCGCTAGACTCTCATTTCAAAGGTAGAGTTGGTAATTTCATCCAGATCGACTTTTTATGATTTTGGTTGAAATTGTCTTTAAGTCCTGACAGACATTAATAACTCAGGTGCTCTGAAAAATTAACAAAGAACCTCTGTCATTTGTAGTAGTTGTAAGGCTGTAAAAACATCAACCATTGTCTACCACGAGGTACCAATCTGATGAACCAATCACATTCACTCCTTTTCATTAAAGAGATAGGAGATCATGAAGACATCACACACCACAACTCAAAAGCAGACAGTAGAGTGACACGTCCACAGAACTGACATACAGAGCATATCATGCAGTGTCACCGAGGAAATATATTCCTATAAGCATGAGTGCGTAGTGCGCTTTTTGTTAAGTACGTTAAGTGAGATACATCGTTTCATGAATTAAATATGTCACAATGCTAATTATGTTAGCCAGTCAATGGCATTTCCCCACATGTGTTAGAATCAAGCTAACAAACTATACATCCTGGTCCATCTGTGAGAAATTGTGCCCACACACTGGAGAACAATGCACCAGCCACCACTGGACAAAACATTAACAATGTGTATTTAGGTTCATCATTATTCACTTGGTTCTGTTAGTACTGAGACAAATACTCTTCATGTTGAAAGTCAACAGCTTATTTATCACAGTTGCAAAAAGCTGCCCTCCGTAAATGTTATCTCAAGGCACACGCAGCCTGCAATGCCATTCATTAAACCTCTGTCCTAATTAGCTTAGCACCGCTAACAGATGAGATGGACCTGGTAAGCAGAGAAGTGCCTGGGTGGACCGGATGGCCTCAGAGGCCTGATGTGGCTCAGGCCTGTCACTGTTCAGCAAATTGATTCAGCGGCACGCTCCACGCTGAATAAAAGGAGCAGTGGGTGGAGGTAGTGAGAGACTAGCGGTCCATTCATTAATCACTGAGGTAAACAGGCCATCCAGTGACACCTGGTCGGGTTAATGCCTGGGACCCCAGAGTAATTACCACTCCCCTCCCCAACCGGCCGAGCCGACCACTCACATGAAAGCTTATGATTATAAAGGAAATGGGAATTAGCAGAAACATTTTGGAGAGGCAGTCCTCAGTTCACTGGTAGCGGAGAGAGTTTGCAAGGGGGGGGGGGGGGGGGGGGGGTTGGAGGAGATGTGAGCTGATTGGAGTTTTCCCCAGGGGGCATAAGGAGGAGAAAGAGGGGGGTCAGGGGTGGGGGGATCAGGGGTCAAGCCCACACCAAATTAGTAGTGTCTGTTATTTGAAACCAAAATAAAGCAGGAGCAGCAGTAAATGATTTCCCCAATGCTGGAGTGCCTTTCTGGGATCTCTGTTGAAATTACTGAGAGGCCACGTCGCAATTAGTGGTTTGTTTCTTTTAGACTGAAATATGGCCATAATTCATAGCTTTCAACCCGTTTCATTGGGAAGATGTATTGACTGGCCGAACTGAGGAGGTAATTGTAACACATGATATGGCAATTTGTTACCTAAGCAGCAAATACACAAGCTATTTGCATGGACGTGTATAACGCTGCGTCGGTATCCCATGGAATAAAAGCCATTTGTTTCCAATGGGGTGTAATTGAAAACTGCCTGTTGGAGTTTTTACACATCTATTCATTAGAGAGGTATGAGGCATAACACTCCAGCACACTGCTCAGCTTGTAATGGTTCCAGTTAGTGTCTTTAATGTCAAAATAAGCTAGGATGGAACATAGCTTATATTTCCCACTAAAATGAATAAGCTGTTGCTCAGTCAGAACCAAGGCCATTCCCTCGTCAACGCTTTGTTTTCTGTAGAAAAAAAACAGTATCAGTTACTCAGTGTTTACACTTGAAAGCATGAAACATTAGTTGATAATCCTGGATGTTTCTCTGCGTGCTTCAGTGTCCTTCAGGCCCTTTGTTTCCTGGAGATTAACAAACTAATCTCCTTGCAATGACTCATTACACTCTGTATGTAATAATTACTGTGTGAAGTAATGATCTAAATACAAGTGTTTCCACTCATAATGACTCTTTCATTTTCCAGATTGTTGACCTGGCTCGGCAGTGCTCAAGTCTTTTGCCAGAGTGGATGCAGAACATTAAACCTCTTTTTCCTCCTTTTATTTTTTTTTTCTCCCGCAGTCACAACATTTACAGTAAAACTTCATACTTCCCCAGTGGTTTTACAGGGTTCAGCTTTTCACTCAATTTTAAAAAGTCATGGTAGGGCTTGAATACAGCTTCATTATAGAATTATGATGTTGTAATAACCTGCGTATTAACAAGTAAAGTATAGTATAGCTTGATATTTCCAGTCCACAGCAGACTTAGCTGGATTTCTCTCCAGTCCTCCACCAGCACCAGAGGGGCTATTACACAAGTCCCTTAATGACACTTAATGATTTAATTGTGTAGAAATCATGGAAACAAAGTGATACATGCCTTACTCATGTTGACGTTTAGCAGACCCAGATCCATGTGTTTCCTCACTGAAGTAAGGTACCACATGCTGCCTCGGCCTCCTCCATCCCGTTTCTACTTCAGCCACATTTTACGTGTTTATCTAAACTTTAATGAACTCAGGTTTGTCAAGCTGAAAGATAAAACACAGAGGATCCTATTGAAAAACAGGGGCTAAGCGTGTCGACACACAGCGCAGCTGTCAGTCTTTCCTATTGTCCTTTTAATGCTGTTAAGTTGAAAGGTTGTCACTTTTACACCCAGCGCTCATTTAAAAAGCAAATTAACTTGCCCCACATTAGCACCCAGGGCTGTTTGTTTTTAAAAAGAGAGTGTGGACAGGCGCAAAGTTTGCACGTGCCTTTCTTTAGGGTGCAGAAAACCGAGAAAGCTCCTATTGTTCAATCTGTGCCACAGTCTTAAGACCAGATGTCTGCTAATTTTGTTTTTCATAGTTTGGATTTCTTATCTTGTTTTAGTTTTCATTCTTTCCCAGTGTTGCTTGTTTCTCTTATGTTTCTTTAAATGTTTCCCATTTCATTTCCAATGTTTCCTGTTCTGGTCCTGAGTGTTGTCTTGATTATTGCAACCACATTTTGAATACTGTGATTGTCTGGACATATTTTGAAGTTATCCATCATGTGTTGTGCATTTCAGAATACTGTGATGAGCTTGGTGAGTATTTTACCCAGTTTTACATGATCCATTACAGTGTAATTCTTTCAATATCTCAGGGGTCCTTTCTGACCAAACTGATAAATGTTCCTAACCATCTTTGGAAGTATCCCCTAAGAATAAACATGTCTAGTAAGAAGACTAAATTGGGAAATGTACACATTTCTTCACTTTTTAAATGTTGTGCTGAACTGGAGGATGTTTTTTTTATAACTTCTGTTTGTTACAACAATTCAAACGCATGAGATGTGGATTATTAAGTAACCATGTCATTAATTTTTTCTCTCATTGTTGCTGTTCATGTCTTCAGAGACATGGTGTGTATCTGCCTCGCTGCATTGATAAATGAAAAACTACACTTAACATCCTCGATATATGTGCATGATTCTTCTTCTTCTTTTGGAAATGGGAAAGTTTACAAGTGCTCTGCGATGGATGAGGCTTCAAGAGCACTTAAAGTGACAGTGAGCGTGGATTTAAATGTCCTGGCAACTCTAAGCTGCTGAAGAAGTACACCCAACATTAGCTAGTGCTAAGACCGAGGCTTTATCGTTGTGCTAAACCCTCGATCTGAACCACTATCAACAAATGTCTTTGAATTAAAAAATGGCTAAAAAAGCTAATGGGAAAGATTTAACAGGGCTTAAATTTTAAAGTCAAGTTATGTAAACAGCTTTATTCCAACGAGAGAGAGAGAGAGAGAGAGACATGGAGGAAAGGAGCCACAGGCCAGGCGTTAACCCGGGCTGCCCGCTTGGAGGACTATAACTACTGTATGTATGCATTTTACTCAGGACTTTGTATCCTGTATGTTTTCCCTGTATTTCAACACCATCATTTCTTATTAACTTGTTTTATTTTTTTCCTATGCAACCTTATTTAAATAATCCCACCTGGCAACCCAAAACGTGATTCAAGCAGTGTGTGCAGATCTGCAAAGGAAAGCTGGAGGAAGGAGCAAGCTTGAAAAAAAATGTGAGGACAGGACAGAAATCCACAAAAAAAAGAAAAAAAAAAAAAACCTCCAGCAAATGTAAGCAGAGCTGGACTGAACCATTTCAACCCATAACCTGAAGTCACCTCAGCCACATATTCTGCAAAGTGTGCAGGCTGGACATGGTGGCAGAAATGAGGTCAGTGAACTCTGGGTGGTTCTGGGCCTCAGTGGTGGCTGACAGATACATAGAAAATAGGTGTCACACATTGTGGAAAACTCAGAATAAAATAAAGTTAAATGTTTCTTTACCACCTTCGTTTTATTGAAGATGAAAATGACCATAAATGAAGGGAGATAATGAAATTACAGAAAGCGAATACATGATCATGCCATAACTTGAGCTTGGTACAGGCTCTGCATGGTGAATTTCCTTCAGTATTTCTAAAATCCCTTAATAACTTTGATTGTGCATGATAGTTATCCTTAACTAAATAAATTAGAGATGTACAAAAAGTCATGTTAAATGGTGCATATTTTGTTGTTATTGTAGAAAACCATACACACCTTTTGTACTGTAGCTGTGAAGAAAAAACTCCAACACTCATTCTTTATCACCGCAAACATTGCAACACTTCTGATCCATGAGATCCCCGGGCTTTGTTTAGGAGTGGAGTTACACAGGCTAACTCAACCAGCAAAATGAACTTGGAATTCCCCCTGGGAAACTAAACCGCAATGTGTTAAGACACAGAGGTGGGACGGCAAAAGCCTCTGGTTGACGCAGTGATCAGGGCCAAAGCATGCCGTGGCTGTCGAGCTGATTGTAGACACCCAGAGGCGCTGCTTGTCAACGGGCGAGGCAGGCAACTGCTATGAGGGCTAACAAACTTTAAACCATAGCAGTGGCTTGTAATGACTGTAGGAAACTTCCCTAAGAGGGCCACATCTGACAGTGCCACACGTGTCACAATATTCCTGTAAAACTTAAGTTTGTAGATCAAAGTCACCATTGATGTCAATGTATTTATAACATAATGCTGATGAACGCTGGTTGGAGGGGCGCTCGGTGAGTCTTTGCCTCGGGCCCCAACAGAGTAGAATTGGCCCTGTAGACCCCAAAGTGAGCAAAACCTCAGTGCAGTTTTTTATTCTTTATTTTGTGTGTTTTCAGACCGGACCTACTGGTCCCCCTTTTGAGGCTGTTTATGCTAACATGATTGAAGGAGAACTGATGATTCTGCTGTTTTTAAGTGTTCTAACATGCAAAGTCACTTTGGCATCAGGAAGAAGTTTTAGTCAGACCTCCATGACTACACAGCAAAAACAGGTAACTCGACCCTCTGTCCCACTGCCTCTGTGCTCCTTGGTGCCTCATCGTAGTTGACTTGTGACTACAATCATTCAAAGTTTAACTGAAGCCGTTTCAAGTTGTCTGTGCGATTTCCTGTGCAGCATGACAGCTCTACATTAAGACCAAAATGAGATTTAGGAGCAACTATTTTCACTGAAGAAAAGTTAAGCACCACAGCACAGTTTCCTCCGAGTCGAGATGTTTTGAAATCTTCACATTTGGCTCATGCTTCTCTCTCTCTCTTTTTTATTTTTTTTTGGGAGATTTATGATATGGCTTTTAAAGAGTGAAGAAGTGCAGATACCTTGATGAAATATGCCTTGTATACAAAAGAGATTTTATTACTGCATGGTTCAGACAGAGCCATCAGCATAGTGCACTTTTCCACTCAGAGCCTAATGTAAATTCCTGCTCAGTGTTTATAATTTCCACAGCAGGTGATTCACTCAATCAAAGAGGCAGCTCCAGTTTCCAAAGACCCACGACTAAATCTGGAATTACATACAGCATCAGAGCGAATAAAAAAATCATACTTCAAAATGATCATTTTTTATTTCTTACCCTAGAATAAACTTCAGGCCGAGCTCAGATGAGATTAAAACTGTTATCCAGCTGCAGGGAGCGCACAACCTTGTACGCTGAATTAGCGAAGATTTCTGCATCGATAATCGTCAATCCTCCAAGTCAGGAGAGGGTCTTCAGAGCAGGTCAGAGGCTGCCACGTGTAATCAGGGATGATCAGAAGGTCTTCAGGGGACATAGAGAAATTTACCAATCCCAGATGGGGTTGACTTGCCTTCACTGTGGCACGTGGACGTCAGGAATGACCTCAGCCGCAGAGTTAACCATTTCAAAGCTCTAGATGCTCTTTAACAGCGGACTGTGGGATGTAATCGTTCAAATCAGGCTTTTCCTGACTGATATCGCAGTTCTGTCTTTGATCAAATTCATTTGTTTTCAATCATGTGATAGTTGTTCTACTGTGCCGAGGTAAACATTCATCTTCGACCTGCACGTTAAGTTTGTTTCATGTTACTTCTTGTGGACGGAAGACGACAGGCTGAGCTGATATTTCTGCACAATTGATGACAAACACACAGAGAGTCTGTAGGGTTCTTGCGTTGTCATTGGCTGTTGCCCTCAGAAGTGTGTGTTCAATATATCCCAAAATACAATATATTTTTATTGATCAAGAATTACACATTCTCAGACGACACAATTTAAATTTAATGCGACCGCACATTAGATCGTGACCGCTCAGTTAGAAAAGCCTAAGTTAGACTGCCAATGATACAATGCTGTAAATGTGAGGAGTTCTTATTAACGACTGAAAAAATCTCCTTAAAAAACCAAGAGGACAGAAAAAAGACACTTCTCTGGATGTAATTTTAGTTTTCTAAACTGAACGTTTGACTGTTGTATGACAGAGAACTTTGGCCTCCACATACAGTGCATCCATAATACTGGACACGTATCCTTTAAAAATAAATACATGAATATGATGCCATTCATCATTCAGGACTTTAATGATTTAGTGAGTGACTATAATAATATGCTTTGTGACAGAGGTTGAACTATAATAGTGTTCAGCTCTTGTGTTGCTCTAAAAGTAGCTGCGTAAACATGCCACCGCACATTATGTAAATCTTCAAACTTGTGATTTAGTAAAATGGTTTGCAGGCTTAAGTAAGTCATCTGTATTTTCATACTCAATATGTAAACATTTGTTAGACTTCATAAGATAGTTAGATCATTTACAGAGCAACTCTGAATCTTAAGTAAGGATGTGGCTGTCCCTGTGACGGTGATGGAGGAGCTGGTTTGTGCGCCCCACGTGGTCAGAACCAGACCTGGCTTCTTTCCTGCATGTCCTTCTCCTCTCTCTCTCTCTCTCGCTCTCTCTCTCTCTCGCTCTCTCTCTCTCTCGCTCTCTCTCTCTCTCTCTCTCTCTCTCTCTCTCTCTCTCTCCCGCTCTCTGATTTCTAACTCTATCCACTGTCCTGTCTCAACAAAAACAACCTGCATGATGTTCCTCAAAAGTTGATTTCAGTAGTGGTAGATCAATAGTAGATGTATACTTAAAAAAGCTGATATAGCTGATAAAGCTGATATATATATATATACACACACACACATATATATATATATATATATATATCAAAATGGGCAGCATGGTTTGAAATCACATTCATTACCCTCTCCTCTCTCTGTCTCTAATTTCTGACTAGTCTCTACATAAAAAGCGTACAAGCCCCCCCCCTGCTTCGGACAGTTTCGTGAAAACTGTACTTACTGGAAGTATGGAGTTCTTCTTTATTCTGATTGACCTGAATAATACAACTTTCTGAACAGCCTCAAGGTTTTTGGTTCATCACCAAAAACCTTGAGGCTGTTCAAAAAGTTGTATTATTATTACTATTATTATTCTTATTATTATTTTTATTATTATTATTATTATTATTATTATTATTATTTTCATCACTGTGAACCACCGTGACTGAGATCTCCATCAGTGGGTCTCAGCTGGTGGGTCGGGAACCAGAAGTGGGTTGTGGAGACGTTTACAGTGGGTCACAAATGTTTTTATTCTTGTTTGATTTGTTCAGTTTCTGCCTCCACCTCAGGTTTTGTACCATCTACTGCCCAGTGTTCATTTAATAAATCTGCTTGAAAAATATCAACACAACTCAACCTTTTAGAGAACTTAACAGGCAAGATAGAAAAAGAATTGTGCTTAATTCAAGTTTAAATTGCAGAGAAGTAAAAAATGTAAAAATATATATATAAAAAAAAAAAAAAAGGTTTCACTGTATTCTCTGTTACAGATCCTGAACTAAAGAATCTCTTAACTTCTGTAGATGTTTCCTTCTTCAAATCTGTGTCATCATGTGTTCAAACTATTACTGCAGGCCTAACAGTAAGTGTTAGTTTTAAATTGGAGCTGTTTAATCAAATCATGTTAAAAAACATAAAAGCGAGCAGTAAAAAGAAACAGTGCCAAAGAAACATACATAAACACTCCATTAATCTTGAACATGTTTCCCTCTGGGGTTGGCTGGACCTTCATGTCATGGACTTGTTGAGCTAAGTTGTTAAAAGACTTATTTTGGCACATAAATGTATCAGATATTATTATTATCTTTTTATTGTGTTACATGTACTGTGCATATGTCTGTCATATTTCTCAGTATATTTAAGTAAAGCACTGCGGTTCAGGTAGTACAGCTGTGAGTCCAATAATCAGAAGATCAGCGACATTATCCCTGGCACCTCCAGTCAGCATGTCAAAGTGTGCATGAAGCCCGAACCTCAAATTGCTCCCTGAGGCTTTACCAAGAGACTGAAAGTGTGAATGTGAATACAATGAACGGCGTGTCGTGTAAAACGCTTTGAATGATCAGAACTAGAACGACAGCATAGGCACACATAAAGTCTATTGATGTGAACACCAATTTAAAATTTAGCCGAATCATTATTTCTCTAATCAGGCTGTCCCAACAAGTCTCCAACGATCAAACATCAATCAATCATTATATGTATAGCAACAATTCATAACAACTGTTATCCTGAGACGATTTAAAAAAGTACAAATATACAGGAAGGATTTCTCCTTTGTATTTCTCTCATTCCTGCTGTCCACACTGAGGTGGAGGTCAGAGCAGACCGTGCATGAATAAGGACGTTGTTGGTTGTTGTGGAGGACAACACAGTCCGATGACAGAGGCAAAGACTTTCCAGCTGGTCTAAAATGGATGCATGTGTATCAGGAGATCCAAGAAAAGCAACCACACTTCTTCTTTTTTAAAATCTAAAACAGAGTTTGAAATCCCTCATCTTTAAAGTTGTAAAACAGTCTGTCATCATCATTTCTTAAAGAGCATATAGAGTTCCTTGCTTCCGCTTTGGGACTTTCTGCTTTAAAAAATAAAAAAAAACAGGTCTTTTTGTAGTATCTCAAGTCTGCAAAAGTAGCACAGGAGGCAGATCCTTTAATTATCAGGCCCCACTTCTGTGGATTCATCAACCAGTTTGGTTTTATTGCTGTCGCCCTCTGTACTTCTGAGAGGAGGCTTAAAGCGTTCCTTTATGATAAGCTTCAAATGAGGGCTCACTTCGTCTCACTTTTGACCAGCACCGACTTACGCAGCTATAGACTTAGACTGCACGGGGAACATGATACGCTGAGCTCTTATCTCCTCCTGTCATTGTCCTTGGTATCCATTCATGTCCCGCGTCTGCTTCCTGCTTTTACAGTTGGGAGAGGATTTAGGACTTCTGTCCAACCCTTTGACTGTATGCCACAGTAAGCCTACTCGACTCGCGGTTATTATGTTATTAGGCCTAAAGTCATGTTTCTATTATTCATAAGGAGGACTCTGTCTTACAGGAAGTTAAACATTTCAAAATTGGCTTTTCAAAATAACAAACACGTAAATAATAATAAAGAAATGAACGGTGATAATTAAAGATTAGAGTATGACCAGACATTATGCTACATAATTAGTAGTAAAGACATCTACCACACTGTGGCCTTTGCATAATGTGTAAAAATAAAGTTTTTAGACAATTTGGGAACTACATCATTTTCCCCATGGCGTATGTATGACGTGATGACTATTGTTTCCTAAATGTTTAAATTCATCTATAATGCTGGCCCCATTCATCACTGAGTGGCCCTCGTTCTTTTCCATCTGGCCACAAAACTGAAAACAAATGTTGTCATGCCGGCTACACTGTGAAGTCTGAGGGCTGCTTGTGATGTAGGAGTACACTCATAGACAATGTCAACACTGTAGAAAGGAGCCGGCATGATGGAGGTCAGTGTTAAGGTGCAGACACAGCTCTCACCTAAACAACATGAAAATCCACTGACGGACATGGAAGCTTTCTGCGCTGTAGATTTATTATATGGCAACACAATATGAACTGTTGTGTTTTAAATTAGCTACAGTACAAATCAGCACAGACTAAACTAAAATAAATCACAACTCCAATATTCAGTCAAAATACAATCTTCTTTGGGTGTCGTATTGTTTGAGAAATATGTCCAAAATTGATTGACCATTTTTTATTGGGTAGGAAACATGAGAAAAGGCCAACGACAATAGTTGAACTGAAAACAATATGAAGCTTTTTCCCCCCCTTTGTATTAACTCATATTAAACCAAACTCTTCTTAGGAGTTTCATTTTGACGAGTAAGACAAACATTTATCAGTTTTCAATAAGGACTGGATATCAGTGTGTCACTGACTACATTTCAAGCCAACCTCTTTCTTTTTTTATTTGACGTAACATTATTTAACAGTAAAATTAAACCAAAAGAAGAATACTGACCTTTGACCTCAGGATTACAAGCAGCTGTGTCTTAGTGGTAGAGTTGATGTCTCTTGAGTGGAAGGTCGAGGATTTGATCCCCAGCTCCTGCAGCAAAATGTCCGATGTGTCCTTGGGCAAGACTCTTCAGACTGTATTGCTCTCGCTGCTTTGTTGGCGTCTGAGAGGTTGTAAATGGGATTTGTTTTCTTCTACATTTAACACAGCAGCCTCTGCCATCATGTGTGAATGTGTAGGTGTGACCTGTGTGTAAAAATGCTTTGAGTAGCCAGAAGACTTGAAAAGCGCAATACAAGCTGAAGTCCATTTACCATTTACAAGCACATAAAAGTCTGTTGCAGCTCAGCACACAGCTTAAAAAAATATTATTCATTGGCTGTATTAAAGTGGACATAAACTTCAGACCGGACCTTTGCAAAAGTGTTGCTGTATGCTGGAGGTGTGGAGTCCATGAATGAAGAAACCGGGGAGGGGAGTTTTTATTTTTTTTAATTTTTTTTATACCACAATCTTACTTTAAATTTATTTTCTCTAACCCTTTATACATTTTGGGGTTTTTATTATTCTTTATATTTAAAATTTTTCAAATTCTATTTGATATATTGGTAATTGCTTCTCATATTTTTTTTATTTAAGTACTTGTTATTTTTGTCTTGTTTTTTTTTCTTTTGCACCAATACACCAAGACAAATTCCTCATACATGTAAATAGCAATAAAACCGATTCTGATTCTGCTTTGTGATGTCGCAAGTTCAACAAATCTGAAACAGAGAATTTTTCTCTGTGTCGCAAAACTTCTGCAGAACACAAGGACTGGATGGGTTTATTTCACAGATTGTGGATTGGTAGACACTCAAGTTACACACACACGTGTAAGTGCATTTTTCATAATATGTCCCCTTTAACTTTAACTGAAACATACAGGTTGTTTGGGCCTTTTATTGGACAGGACTGCTGAAAATAGACAGGACATGTTGGGAGGGGAGAGTGGACTGCAGCAAAGAGCAGAGGTCAGATTTACACCTGCAGCCCCTGCGATCAGGACTATAGCCTCTACATGTGGCGCGCGACATAACCACTATCTATTGTTACTCACTTAAGAGATGTTTTTGTTTCTTTTTGAAGTTTCTTTTTCTATCTCCTCTCTTCATTTTGTCATTTGAACTCCTCTTGCACCTTTGACTTTTTGGATACAGTTTGCGTGCCAAGCTAAATCAGGTCATGCACCTTCATTATTGAGCTTCTTGAAAAGTATTTTGGCAGTCAACAAAGTTAAGCTCTAGTGGGCACATTCTTCTTGCATGACTCTTCTGTCTGCCATTGATGTTCACAAATTAATTATCTTGTTATCTCCATCTGAAACTGTTGTGTATTTGCTCAGACAGCAGCTTTAATCACCATGCTGCTGCCTTTATGAAAGACAAGCTCAACAGGCCTGATGATGGAGCTGAAGGCTAAACTGACTCAAGTGAAGCTGACAGGCTGAAGAGGAGATAATGACCGAGCAACATCAGAAAACAAAGTCTGACACAGGCAAACTTACACAGAGGAATATAATCAGGCGTCAGTCAAGTGAAAAAATCGACAGAGATGAAGTCAAATAAAGCTGCTCTACTTCATTTGAATCTGTCCAAAGGCAAAACAAATATTACAACTTTGTAGAAGCTTTCATAAAAAAATAAAAAATAAAAATGTTGGAAAAGTAAATAAGATCGCACAAAGACTTATTTAGAGTGTGTAACTTTACAGAACAATCACAATGAAAATGACTTTTACCGATATATATATATATTGGAATATGTAAAGGTAAATAGATGTAAGCTGCTCCATGTGTTTTTACGCTGCAGGTCACACCTACACACTCACACACTGATAGCAGAGATTGTGAAGTTAGGTACTATCAGAAGCAACTAATCCCATTTACACACATTCATACGCCGCTGACGAAGCAGCGGGAGCAACTTGGGTTTAAGTGTCTTTCCCAAGGACACATCGGACATGTGTCTGCAGGAGATGACCAACTGAGCCACAGCTGCCACATATTTGCCTGTTTGTTCTACTATCTGCATGTTTATACAGATTTTGAAGTTTATATATTTAAATGTTAACCTGAAAATGTGTACTAGAAATAAAAATAATAATAATAAACTACTACTCTCATATAGTACTTTTCAAAACAGGGTTACAAAGTGCTTTTAAAAAGAGAAAAGACGAGAACAGTATATCAGGACGACTATAATATAAGAATGCAGTAGTGCTAAATCATACAACAATGGCTAAATGAATAATAAATTCAAGTAATCAATTCGATTTTCCAACAGGAACAGTCCAAACCCCGGGGGGGAACCAAACTGCATGAATCAGATCATTGGGAAGAGTCATGCTAAATTAACCAGCCTTACAATCACACAGCACCATGTCAGTCTCAAAGCATTCATGGGACTCTGGATTTGGCTTTCAGTCATGTGTTTAAAAAGGCAGAAAGATTGGGAGTGATAAGCCAGCACACGTCAGACTGGCAGCGTCTGAAATCATTGGATCTGAGGGTGTGTTGAGTGGAGCCGGGTGGAGTCTGAGCCGAAGCCTTCTGGTCCTCCAAAGCCTGATCACACACTTGCTCGACTTCACATATTTGAAAAGTGATTTCATTTCTTAAGTCCTGTAATGATTGACAGTTTGAGTCCCAATTTTGATAATTCAAACCAAGGTTAAATGTGAGGTCAGATTATGGAGCCTCATCACAGACCTGCTGTTTGATGAGACCTTTACACCTGTTGTCTTTTAAAGTCGACATATTGTGCTAATGTTGTGACTGTAGCATACCGTAAATTTCGGACTATAAGCCGCTACTTTTTGTCGCGGTTTTTAACACTGCG
Source organism: Symphodus melops (assembly GCF_947650265.1). Lineage (NCBI taxonomy): Eukaryota > Metazoa > Chordata > Actinopteri > Labriformes > Labridae > Symphodus > Symphodus melops. The sequence goes on along the minus strand of NC_136694.1, from coordinate 4,537,573 downwards.
GCTTTTAAAACGATGCGGCTTATTTATGGATTTTTCTTGCGGGACAATGAGCTTGTGCCGCAAAAACATTTGACTTCGTCACATCGGATCTTAATATCAGTCATTTTGCGCTTTATGCACGCACCCTCATCATGGAAAACACACGGAGAAATACATATGATGCAGCTTTCAAGTTAAAGGCGATCGACCTGGCTGTCAAAGAAGCTAACAGAGCTGCTGCACGTTAAGATGACACTGACAGCGACAACAGAGACTGAGGAAGTGAGTAATGAAGTCATTCTGAGGCAGTGAATGGATGGACTTTTTCCTGTGAAATATATTACGGTAATCTTTTTCATCAGCCGCGTTACAGACACTGTTTGATAAAGGATTTACAGTAGGCTTCATATTTGCGGATGTTACCAGTAGTACGTATTTCATTAAAAGTTAAAAAAAGGTCTTTGTGTCACGTCTTTCTGTGTAAATAGCTCTTGTTATAACGTGGACACCTGCGGCTTATAATCAAGTGCGGCTTATATATGTACAAATACATTTTTTTTACCTATTTTTAGCCGGTGCGGCTTATATCCAGGTGCGCTCAATAGTCCGGAATTTACGGTACTTGTATGTTACATAAAACTTTATTGGGAACACGTTGTAATCAGGTACACAGGATTGCAGCTACTGAGTCATGAACGATGACCAATCTGTTATTTAACCATTATTTAATGTGAGTGACTTCTCATCCATGTTTGTAAAGAAGCTAATGTTTTGTTTTTTTTCTCAATTGGATTTGAAACCAGGGAGAGAGAGAGAGTGAGGAAAGAGCTACAGGTCAGACTCAAACTCCGGCCCCCTGCTTACGGCCTCCGCACATGGTGCTCAACCTTACCGCTAGGCCATCTGTGCCCTTCTAATGGTCTACTTATCAAGGTTAAATGATTTCATTTATAGGGCATGCACTGAGTGTTTGTCTTTTTTCAAGACGCTCATGCCCTCTACAACAGAGATCTCTATTTTCTATAGTTTCGAGAGGTTCTCCTGTTCCTTAACTTTTCTACATGCAATAATAGTTTTTTTTTTTTTTCAAATGATGTATTGAAAGTAAGAAGACATTTTGAAAGTCTTTAGGATAGTGCACAACCGAGGGATTTTTGCAAAGGAAAGATCAACAGCTTTCTAATATTTCAATTACGCCGTTCCTGAAACACAGCGCTGTGTTTGTCAAAACTTCACTCACAAAATCCAAAACATGTTAAATCCTCTGCAGAAGCAAGCCCTGCATTCAATAGAACTTCATACTTCTCACTCCATGCAGACAAATACTGTTGTTTGCATGTTGATATTCACATTCATATTTTACCCTCTGACCTTAATGCCAAACGCAGTGGAACATTTTGGTTACAGATTTGTGATTGAAATGTGATTTTATTCTCATTCATCACTCATGTGAAAGGTTTATCCAGGGGGAGGATACACCTTTAGAAACTGTCCCATTCATTGGACATGATTCATAGAGACATGACAATGTGCAGTCAGCTCCAGAATGATGGCGCTTGTGTGCAGCAAATGGCCCGTAGTCAAGCTCAAACACAGACGCTTGAATTAAACTAGTTTGTAAATGTGTCATAAATCTCCGAGGCACTGTCCGCGATGACACTGTATCCACATTTCACACTCCGGAGTTCACCGCCGCTAAATAGCTGGTTATCATTCACCCTGCAAAGCAATTAACTCGTTATTGGCTGTGTTTACAGAGGAGCTGGTGTGAAGGAATTCCCCTGGAAACGGTGATTACTGCCTGTTCTGGAAATCATTGGAAGAGGAACAAACACTTGAGACACCCAGGTTAAGTTGCCTTTTTAATGTCATTTATCTTGCCCTCGTTGCCTTTTTGTGTGATTTTAGCAGCTCTGCAAAACATTTCGTGTACGGCTTCAGCCTGTGCAGCATCCCACAGGGAGGCTAGCGCAAACACAGCAATTAGAACTGTTCTGGAGAATCAACATTAGAAAAAGAGCAGCCTATAATCCCCACCATGTGAGCAGTGCCAGAGGTTATTGTGTTCCCAGGCTTCATTTTCAAATCGCTGCGTGATGGAGATGTACGAGATGTTGTCACCAAGATTGCAGCTTAAATGTAAAATGTCTCTGTCAAGTGTAAATATGATGTTTTCCCCCGGGGTTTGCTTTGTTGCAAAAACTCCTGTAGAGCTGAGTGGTGTAATGTGAAAACAATGAAGGGTCATTATGGTTACAAGTAGAGCCTCTTTTTGTATTTTCCTAATTCACCAAATTATAGAAAGCACGTTGAGAAACAGAAGCCGGTGTGCTGAGTATTTCTCAAGCATCTTCTTCTCCAGAGAACAAAACACAGATCTAAAAAAATGAGATTAACTATCAAGTTTATGAATGATGTCCGTCAAACAGAAAGCTGAATGAAGCCGTTATTAGCATACAGCGAGCATCTTGCTGTATGTTATTTTCCAGGTGGGTGGTCTTCGCTCTGCTAGACGTGGAAACTGAATTAGCGCTGGCCAATTTTGCCTGCGATCTGGAAACATTCTTTGCCTTCCAGAAATGAGCCTAATATAGCGCTGTAATAAAACACCTCCAGCCTCTGGCGTGTTGTTTTACCAAATAACATCTAACTGGCCATTACTCCCCATTAAGGCTAATGGTCGCACTAATTAGGATAATTCCATAAAAGTCTCTGTGTTTGGAGCAAACTGTGGACGAGCATTAACTTAATGACATGACTGGCCACTTTAAGACGCTGCCAGTGTGCTCTGTTTTTTTTTTTTGTTAAGCGGGCTATTTAGTCTCCAGCCTGTTGGGTATTTTGCAGTTTTCATCACGATTGCCTTCAGTGAAGCTGTCGGTGAGGTCATGTTACACTTCATTGCTCTTCATAATGTAACGGCCAATTTACACGATTTCATACAGTAATGATGTTTAGGTAAACATTGGAGATATTAATGTCAGGAACCCGTCGAAGTGATGGACACATGAGCCCTGCTCCTCCTCCAGATCAGACGGCTTTAAGACTGCGTTCAACAATTTGGTTTGTGTATTTAAAGTGCTTTAGATTATGTGTAATATGGATACGGACTCTTTAGAAGCTCAGGCTAATTTGTATTACATTTAAATGTAAGTTTAAATTAACAGATATGTATGACAGTATGGCTTCTTCATTTTTTTGGTCAAATTCTAGCAAGCAGTGCCTCTCATCACCAAATGAAGCTCTATAGCGTTGATTCACGGTCGGGTCCATCACTCGTTCATCCCTCTAACGCACTCTCACTCACATTCCAGCTGTCATTGTATAATCAGCTGTCTTATCAGAGGTACTCTTCTAACCAATCACATGGCGGTCCTCCCTCACTGTCAGCCTATCACCGTTCTGCTCCTCTTTTTAAATATGATTCTTTCTCTGCCTTACTTCCTTCTTGCCCATGTTTTCGTACGTCCCTCCGCCTCCCCATCACCGCCCGTCTTCGCAGAATCATCATCCAACATCACAACAAGTCATCATCTTCGCCAGCACCAGTGTCTGGACTCCATGTGGGGATTTATTCTATTGACTCTCAGTGCTGACGTTCTCCAAAAGCATAGAGTCTAAACGCCAAAGTCTTTCTGTCAACTCACATTTCCATGTAATAAGTAATTGTCTTTATTCTCTTGTTTCTGCTGATTGAACTACTTTCTGGCTTTTTGGATGCTTTTTATTACTCCACTATGTTTGGAGCTAGTCGCCAATCTTAGTCTATCATCATAGTCTATCATCGTCTGTTAGATGACATATGACTCTGGGAAATTTCTCTGAAATCCAGTGAAGCCGGGGTCCAGGCAACACTTCTGTGCAGCGTTTAGATCTTTTATGTCTCGGTGCAAAAACATCCCGGAGGAGCACCGGTTCATCTGTTGAGTCTCAGATGATTCTCATGTTCAACGATATACAGAGGCTCCATTATGGCTGACTTACTTCAGCGGTATGAGCCCAAAAGAGAAACTGATGGGGGTCCAGTGGTTAGTGGTTTGTTCTAGCACTCCATGTACAGAGGTTCGAATCCCACCTGTGGCTCCTTTGCTACATGATTTCCTGATTTGGACTCTATCTACTGTTCTATCTCTCTAAGAAGACATCAAATCCCAAAAGTGAATCTGGAAAGAAAAAGAGAAACCAATTTTGTTGTGATCAACTTTGTTTTGCTTTGTAGTTGTTGATAAGAGTCGTTTAAATAAGAAAATGTTGAAGGTTTTTAACCATGAAAAGAGGGTCACACCCTCAAAGAGGCTCTTGAATGGAGATATCAATCGGTTGTTTTCTCCTAAGTAATTGAACCCAAATAACTTGTGACTTGTTGTCTGAAGTCTAAGCCGAAGAAATGTGTTGTTTGTTTTTGTATAATGCTGCCAACACATGGAGGGGGCAGTCTGACAGAGTCCTGCTTCTTGGGGATTTATCAGCCTTACAGAGACAAATAAATACAGAGACACATTTTTTTCAGGCACATTTGTCCTGACTGAAGGAAAAGTTCTGAAACTGTGAATGTTCAGATTACATTAATAACTGCAGTTTCTGCCCTTCAGATGTTTAATTGTGCATTGTGTGCTCTTTGTTTGCGTTGCTCTTTGCTGCAGTAGCCTTTTCTCCATTGTGGGATAAATAAAGGTCTATCTTATCTCATGTTACATTATCTTAAAGAGCTTGTCAGGGCAGTGATTGTTGCTACATCAGGGGACGTTGTTTCCAGTTTCTCTGTGATAGAGCTCTGAAAAGTTATCATCTTATGTCGGCAATCATTTGAGAATCCCTCTCTGCCTTAAATCCTGTCGAGCCAAGTCAAGTGATACTGAACACGTTTCAGAGGACATGTTTTGTCTGCCTGAAACAGAAGTAATTGACTGCAGAAGAGTAAAGAATGCTTTTAAAGCTGCTTGGGTTTTTGTCCCTCTTTCATCTAGTCTCCGTGCTATGTCTTTGCAATCCTTTCAGCAATCAGGACGATTTTCCTTGGATGTACCACACAGCTTCTCCCAAATGTTTAGAGCAGTTTAACACTGTAATTTTTTATTTTCATAAGTGAGGCAGCATGGCTGCGTAAGGGAACCAGCATACCATATTAATTGTATTCTTGTGGGTACTGCTGATTGCCAGTCTGCATTGCCGCTGATTAACACAGGCTCTGGAACGGCGGCTGTTGTCCCAGGTGCTCTGTGTTTGGAAAGAGAAGGCTTCCAACATTAAATACTTCACAGAGGAAGTCTCTCCCAGGGCCAAGGCTACGCGGCCAGACCACATTGAAACACTTTCTGTGCGCTTTTACTTCCTCCGCTTTGTGTTGTTAAATGTTAGGATTTATGTAACGGTGATCACAGAGAGCAGCGAGCGGAGCTGAAATCACACAAATGAATTTGCAGCAGGCTTACTCAGAGCTGAAATCATAAGGAAAGTCCGAACAATTAGCAATGTTTTTTCTTTTTCAAAAGTATCCAGGGGCAGCAGAGGCAGAGTCTGCTCTGGACAGTTTTTTGGATCACTTCTGTATAGCCTTTCAACATTCAAGATTAACCTGATTTGTTGTCATCTGAGCGAATGAAAATTGGCGGATTAGTGCCATGATGTTTATATAACAATTGTCATATACAATACAGCACAACAGCTGCTGCAGAGTAACAGATCCAGAAGAGTAAAGTGGCTTTTCCCTCGACCGCTGCATTATGGCATTTTACTTAGTTTCCTTGTAAAGCCAAAAATGTGTGTGTGATTTGCATGATTTTTATTATTTTTTTACACTCTTCTGGCTCAACATTTCCACGCCTGCATTCATTTCAACTTGTGTAAGATTGTTAAATTGAGCTGGCCCAGCTCCAACAAGCCTAATAAAATAAGTGTTATTATTTCTGACTGGACTCTAAACTGGTGGCCTGAGCCCACGGCACTCAGCCCGTGTGTGTGTGTGTGTGTGTGTGTGTGTGCGTGCGTGTGTGTGTATATAGTAGGCCGCCCCTCGTAGGTTGAGGAGCTGTTAAATGGAGTTGATTAGCGCAATTGGAGAATTGAAGAACAGAGCAGCTGCTTTGATTTGGCCTGATTGCTGTTTGAAGGAAATGGACGAGAGAGGCACTGTTCTGTCAGGATGTGTTTGGAAGACTCCAGTTGCCCCTCCCCAGCTTGCTCTCTCTCTCTCTCTCTCTCTCTCTCTCTCTCTCACACACACACACACACACACACACACACAGGCACACATGCAAACACAAGGACGTACGCACTACTACCAGACCTCCCACTCACATATTTAGCTCCATATTCCACGGCCCTCTCATTTCAACTCCTGCCATCTGAATATTAGCGGTGTGTCAAACTAGCCATGAAATAATGAGAGTAATGCTCCTGACATTAGGGATGTGACTCATGCTGGCTCAGAGAACTCAGCAACCAAAATGGCACCCAGAAACTCTGCTGTAGGGATGAAATGAGTTGTTTCTGTTTTGAGACGGAGATTCGGACACAAACATTTGGATGCTTGGAGGCGTGTTAATGATAGTTTTTGTGTTCTCACCCGCACAGCAAAGTGCCGTCCACGCCGAGTTACAGCACAACCAGCTGCCAGCAGCCAGAACAGCTGGAACGAATACAGCACTGACCCTCACAGGGCTTCTTTTTCCACCCTGGACTCTCACAGCCTTTGTGCCAGCGTGGGTGAGTGATATCAGTCAGGGTTAGTGATTGTGATCACCTTCCAGGTTTGCAGGGTTTCTGCTCACTGGAAGGCTTGTTTTCCAGCTTTTTCACTGGCGCTAATTCGTAGGTGATGAATGCTATATCCCCGATAAGCCCTTTGAGGAGAAGTGATCCATGGAGAGAGAGAGAGAGAGAACAGAGGGTGAAGTAATGAGATTGAGCTGCATTAGTTTCCCACTAACTGTTTTCTTAATCATTTTTTAAGCAAGTCATCAAAGACACATGAATTCATATTCAGTGATGATTTTGTCACACAAAGCGCCAGCTCCGATGTTTCAGCAAGTAGCCACAGCCCTGGAGGATCAGCGAGTCTGCACTGCTCAAGTACTGTATGTACTTTGTTCAGGCAGTCACTCACCGAGCTGAAACACATTATTTCTCCCATGCCAAGTCCACAGCAATGAATGAACATACATGCTGCCCCCCCCCCCCCCCCCCCCCCCCCCCCCCCCATACTGCTGTTGAAACATGAATGACTCAAAAGCAGTTCAGGACATTTTTCACAAAACTGTCTTCTCCCCTCAGAACCACTCAATCACATGGCATTTATACAGAAGGGTAACATATGTGAATGTGAGAGTTATTGTGTAGTTTCACTCACTTTTATTTGGAAATTACCGTCCAGTCCTTCAGTTAAGAAAATGTCAGGGGAGGAAGCGGATTGCATTCTGCAGAGCTGACACTAATTTTCACTTAATAACAAAATATCCATGATTTCTTTTTTCTGTTTTCCGAAGGTCAAGTAAGAAAAGCCTTCTTGTTCATATGCATTCTTTTTGAAAGGAAAAATATACAAGTTGAAGTTTAAAGGGAGTTGAATTCCTGGACTTTCTACTAACTCACTTCTGCCATGACTCCATTAAATATGAGACCGTTTTCATCCCATGGCAATGACGGGCGGTAATGTTGGGTTAAATATGTCTTCCTCTGCACTTGCTACATACATTTCAAGCACTCTAATTTACATCATTAGGCCTGAAATCATTGCTTCCTTTCAGTCATGGTGGGAATACAATCCAGCAGCAAAAAGGCATTTATCATGCTCTGAATGATTCCTGTTGGAAGCAGCAAACATCAGGTATTTTGACGTCTTTTCAGGGAATGCTGAAAGGAATTTTTACCTTGAAAATGTGTAAGCTATAATGATTTTTCTTCTTATTCTAAGTTCAACTTGAAAGGGTTGCTTGTAAAAGATTGATGAGTTTTTTCAGGGAGAGGAAGGAGGACTTGGCCATTAGTGGCAGACCAGACATAAATAGGGGCAGGATTGAGAAAGGGTGGAGAAGTGGGGGTAGTGTGGTGGGTGGTTGTTTGCAGAGGACGGCGTTGGGGTGGGGCCGTGGGGTGGTGGGGGCACATCTGAGAGCAATTGCGCTGTGTGACAAAATGCAGACATAACAGTCTCCTCAGACACTTGTTACCAGCGCGTAAACACTTGCCTTAGCGAGATAGCTGCGGCGTTGGAGGGCTTGTGTCGATCTGTCATTTATCAACCACTAATTAACTGTTAATTTGCCAACCTTTGGGTTCAAGCATGCAGCCAATTCATCATGCCGAACAAACAGCATGTCCTGCCGCTCCCCATGGGGTGGTCCCCGCTGCCTGCTCGCACCATCCATCTGACGCACTCACCCGCTGACTGCATGAATCATCTGCAGCCTTTGTTCGACTGCGCTGAGATCGCCACAAAGATGGAGGTCACCCTTGTCCCAGGAAGTTGTAAAGCCTGATATTCTTGTGTTTGTTGACTTCCAGTACTCAACACTTATAGAGGAGGCCAACTGAAGACATCTTTCTTCCAAGCCCAGAGGATACCATAACATTGGGAATAAACAGAGAGTAAAGCTGATGTATCACTTTGCTGATACTTAGCTCAAAGCTTAAACAGGAACACAGAGCAGAGCGTTGATGCTTTTTGAGGCTGCTTCGTTAAGCTGTGTCTTCAAATCTCCAGCTTCTGTAATCAACCCTGACATGTTTCAGATTTTGAAAAGTTTGTGACTTTCGTAAAATAAGATTTAGTTGTTTTTTATTGAGAAGGAAGTATGACGGCTCACGAGCAGTAAAAGCTAGCAATGTGTTGGATTATGCTAAGCTAGGGATGTTAATTAAGGTTTCATGTGTTGACATTAAGGACATTTAGGGAATACTATTTTGCATGTAATTATACCCAGATCTGTGATACTAACATGTTAGTGCAAGGTTTCACACTATAAACTGAGCAGGTATGATTCAGCGTGTGGATCATGTTCTTACTTGTGTTGTATTTTCTTGGTATTCTAATATGTGGTACGTGACTGTAACTTACCAAGTTGAATTAGATGCTTGATGCTTTTGACTTCTCAAAGTGCTTTAACACTGCAGGTCACACATTCACACACTGATGGCAGAGGCTGCTAAGTTTAGTGTCCATCAGAAGTAACTAATCATATTCACACACTCACGTTGGTTCAGCGTCTTGCTCACGGGCACATCGGACATGTGGCTCCAGGAGCTGGGTATTGAACCCCTAACCTTCTGAATCAAAATCAACCGGCTCTTCCACTGAGCCACAGCCTCCCATTCATTGACATTCTCAGATCATTATGACACCTCAGGATGTACTGTCTTTAAAGTTTTATGTTATATTTTTTCAGCTTTACTCTTGCCCTAGTTACACAGCATTTTTTTACACGTCTAATTTACCATAGCCCTGAGTAGACATACATGTATATGCTCTGTTTTCTCATGATAACAAGTTATTTCTGATTGTTTTCCCAAGATCTGGACTTATTCATCAGCATTGCAAAAGCACAAAACAAACATAGAAAAAGGCTGACCTTACCTCATTAGAGCTGGCTATGGCACAATGGTGGTGACCAGCCTGTTGATTTCTTTTCTTGGTCAGCAGAAAATAAACCTGTTATCACAAAGAAAACAAGCTCTCTTATCTCAAGATTATGGCTTAAATTATTTCACTATAATTGGAAAAGCAGCTTTGTTATCTTGAGATAAAGAGAAAAACAACAGGAAATGTCTCATTATCATGGGACCGAGTACAGGAGTAAAAAACATGGATGGATGTTTGCTCAGGGCTCCCGTACTAATTAAGTAGACGTTAGCATGCTCATATTTAGCATGTTAGGTGTCCCTTGTGTCGGATGTGATTCAGTCATAATTTCTGGTTAAATTGGTGATGTAAAAAGAAAAAGTCAGAAGATGATCACATTTCATGGCAGGTCTCTCAGTTATGAAGACTGATGTTTTGGGTACAGATTCTGACAGATGTCAAACCAATTAGAAGTGGTGAGAACTTATGGAGAGCTGGTCTGAATTGAGTATCTCACAGCATTTTGAAGAGCAAAGTTTTTCAACACTAAAATGTTCTGTTAGAAAGACTCTGACTTATTAGCACATGATTTCAGCACTGTAATCGAGCTGGCCTTTAAACGCCCGTATCTGTGGAGCCAAATGTACTGTTGATAGCAGCAGAGACAACGCACACTTACGGTACTTAAAAGTGATATAAGATGAAAAATGTCTCAAACTTTGGAGCCGAGTCGTTAAGTTATTCCGGTGAAAAGCTGTCAACGACTGAATTCTTTCTAATCCGGTCCAAGGTGATTGTTTTTTTGGCAGCCAGACAACCAAGGGGTGTGTTAGGGATATCTGATAGTGGGTGTTTTGAGGGTGTGTGCTCTTGCGAGAGTGTAAAACAAACACGTATGTGTGTGTGTATTGACAGCAGTGGCTGTTAGCGGGCAGATGGAAGTGCCTACCACACTGAAGTGACAGCACATGTCAGAGCGGCGGAGGAAATGCCCCCATAAAGCATCGCTGTTGACAGCTATGGCTCGGTCTGCCTGACACCCGACATGAAGTGCTGCGCCTGGCCGGGTCACGTCTGCTAACACACACAAACACACACACACACACACGGCTCACAGATCAAACCACTCCACTGACATGAGAGATACGAGCCGGGGACAACTCAACAGGTCGCCTCTTCACAAGCTCTTCACAAAAAGCTCAAGTTAATGCTGCGTGGTTGGTGTTAGCAGCACATGCATCATGTTTGACAGCAGGCCAACGCTAACATCCTCAATTTCTCCTCTGACAACAGGAAGAGGGAGATTATGCTCTTGCCTGTTGAGCAAATAGCTACTAATTCCAACAATGAAACTAATTTTCCAGCCCAATCTGTGGCTGTGCATGCTCCACCGAAGCACAATTACTCTGAAGCAGAATGCACGGGGCTAATCCATTTAGAAGAAATCACAAATTCAATAATAAATCCCAAGCTTTTGTAAATAGAGCGGCTCAACTGAGACTGCTTGAAACTTCACCGGCTAATCACCTCTTTGAGCAAACACAGAGCAGGTTTCATTTCAGTTGCAGTTGTTATTTAGGGAAGGTATGCCCAGAGATTTCAAACCCATTGCTGACCACCACCAGCACCCCCACTGCAAACAATTACGCTCACTCGAGCATACATGTTGAAGCCTGGTGCCAAATGAGGTCGTTTTTGCAGCAATTTGACTTCCTTCGGCAAATCTCTGAGGCACTTTTGAGAAAGGACAGACTGTTTACTAACAGTCTCTGATTGCATGTAGTTAGAGAGGAGCACACCTGTCAGACCAGCACCTCACACACACACACACACACATACAATAACTGATGTTACACGATCCAGGATTTGATAAGAAATCATCTGACTGACAGAAAATGCAGGTTTGAAGGAAAAGCAGCTTCTAATAAAGCAGCTTTATCCGCTCCGTCAGCTCCTGAATGAAGGCGCTAAGTCTTTTTTCCATATTTGCCCCTGCCTTACATTGCTGTTTGATGATTAGCGTCTGCATAAGTAATTAATCCTGCTTACATAGAATATTTTGTGAAATAGCTAAATGAGGCCTCTTTTTCCAATTTGGCTAACATATTTATATTAGGATAAAAGCAGCAGCGTTTAGCAGCCGCTGAAATACTGGCTCAGTGTTCCTTCCCTGCAGCTGTGAGTACCAGAGCGGGGCCTGCTCAGTCTAATGCGCTCTGATAGTCCCACCAGAGGATTTCCTTACACCAACTCCCGGCCGCCGCTCGCTTGATCAGGCCCAGGCCTCAGTGCGCTCATTCATCCCATGGCCCCCCCTGTACGTGTGTGTGTGTGTGTGTGTGTGGGTCAGTGTGTGTGTGGGTCGGCGTGTGAGAGCTCACCTCGGCGGTAATGACAGCCCACTGAAAGGGGACCTGTGGCGAGCCAGAGCCAGCCAGATCTTTTCAAGATGCCTGCAATCAGGCGCTCAGGACCGTGTCATTGCTGTGCCCTTCGCGCTCGCACACACGCCTGTTAGAACTCACTGATGAGCGAGGTTTCCTCTAAATGTGCCACGGCGAAAAATATATATGTGTGGCCTCCCTGATTCAAACTGAACATGTCCTTATACTGCTCTGAAATGCTTTTTGGCCTCTTAGCAGAACTCCCACTTTGCATTCAAATCACATTTTGTGTAATCACAACTGAAAGCTGCTGGATATTGCTTTTTTGGGGGAGTCCAAAGCTTCAAATGCTCACTATGGTAAACATAAAACCCATTAAATCTGTTTTACATAATCCTACTCGGGGTAATGGTGAGGTGTATCTCTCTGAAGGTTATTTCCCGTAACAGATCATTTAGGGTCAAGTGTTCCCAACAGGTCATTAAAATCTCTATAAAAGGACTAAACTGCAAATGTTTGTGCCACAAGCTGGAAAAACAATGTTCAATCAAAGCACTTTAATTTTAATCATACATGTTTCCTTTGCAGTTTGGTGCCCACGCTTTGAAACCAAAGAAACAAAAAATAAACACAGCGCTCCTGGTAAAGAAAACACGGACAAATTCACCCCGCTTGGTCTTTCAGTCTGGATTTGTCCCGTGTTTTCCCAACAGCAGAAGCAAACCTCACACACCTGCACATATGGATTAATAAGGTTTCATAACATTTAAAAAACCACATAAAAGAAAACACTTATTTAGATTTGCAAATCAAAAATGCATCTTAATAATTCTGTGTGTGAGCCCTGTTTTCGCTCTGCAGTCAGGTCTGCCATGTGAGGTGTTGCAGCAGACTCTGGCCATGTGTGGACACTGTGCAGGCCAGTCTACGGCCCGGTCCCTCTGCAGCCCTCTCTGTATTATTACAGCTGTAAGTGTGCCAGCCGGGGGGAAATTTGTCTGCAATTCACCTGAATTAGAAGCGCTAACCCAGCTCTCCTGTGGCACGGCCTAATGGTTTGTTTATTTTTGAGGTTTTTTGCTTTTAGCAAATCATTCCTTATCTGTCATTTGCTTATTGTCCCACTGAGTATAGCTGGAAAGGAGGGGGTTATGGGAGGAGTGCGCCCAGCCACATGGCCCTGGAAACTCCCACCTTTACGCTCTTTTTTGTTAAACAGTCCGACTGTGTTCAGGTAACACATCCATCCCACTATCGTCTGACTCTCATAAAGGTCTTTGAACATATGCGGCAGTTTTTCTAAATGAAAGATTGAAATGGTCTAAAAATAGATCCTGATTATAAAGAGTTTCTCGTTGCCCATGCTGACTGCAGCACTCATTGTTTAAGCAATACAACTCACTCTGTAATCAGTGAGGCGGACTCTGTAAATCCACCTCAGTGAGCCACATGAGTGAGGCCATGGAGATGTAAATTATCTTGTGATTGTCTATACACCACGTCATACAGTGCACGGATATGGTAATGTGGTGAATATCTTGAGTCAGCCAAATGCTATAATTTTCTTCTATCATCTCAAATGACTATGGGATAATGTTCGACTTATCAGTTTTCCATTACACATTTTATTTGTTCCTGTCAGTCAGAAAGTGGTTCTTACCATAAACTAATTTTGAGCATGCAGAGAAGAGAGGCCAAGGATATCATTTAGAGACAAACAAAGAAACATTTTAGGGAAGTTAAGCAGGAGTGGCGCAGCAGCCAAGTGTCTCTTGATGTGCGGCTGAGTGTGCGTAATGGTCCAGCAGATGTCTTTAGCGTTCCTCCCCATTGAGATGTGGTCGGTGTGGGATGTGGAAAGAGTTTTTTTGTTGCTGGGGTTGAAGGTTTACACAGAGCCGGGTAGCCTCGCCGTTCTAAATCAGCCCGTCACACACCACTGGCTCCCTGTCAGAGACCTATCTGCTACCACTTACTCAGAAATGCAACAAATTTACTTATAATTACTTAAAATGTTGCCGTGCTTGTAAACACTTGTGCTCTGACAGTTCATTTATTTTGTTTGATTGCTGCAGACTATTTATAGGGGAGTGCTGCCTGCGTACGGATTCTGCGTGTCATCGAGATTCTGCAATGAGACAAAAGTGGTCGTGATGATTATCCACTATTTTCAGGGTGTTTATTTACTCACTGAGGTCGAGGAGAACGTGGCTGTAATTGACGCACATTATAGTGGAGGATGGCAACCTTTAGGGAGTGTCTGACAGCAGCAGCAAAGAAGTCTAATTACCGTATAGAAACCTGCAGAATGATTGCTTCCCATCATTCTCTGCTTGGAGTTTGATGTCTTATGAGAGCAAGTCTCTGCATTGAGCCAAACAAGCAGTGGAACTTTCTCGATCCAGAGAAGGTGTTAACTGCGCAGCGGTGACCAACAGGTTCAAGGTTTAGCTTCATGGAAAGACTCTTTTAACACCTTTGAAACCTCGCAGCAATTCCACACTGCAGAAATGTCCAGGTGTTAACAGCTCATTAAGTACATTTGTTTCCATCAGTTCGGTTCTTTTCAGGCTGTAATACAAAGCCGTTACATGGAACCATTCGTCACAGACGTGTCATAGGCAGTCCAACTAAAGCTGGACCAACCATTATTTTTATTCAACGTAATAATCTTATTATTAATCATTTTCTTATTTGTAATATTAAAGGGGATATTTGTAGAGATTAATCCAAAGCACACTGTCCACTGTCTTTTACTACATATTAACTGGTCTGTTGTAACTATACAAAAATAAATCATCGACCTCATTTCAAGCTGCAGTTAGACGTTGTTTTTCTTATAAAGAGGTCTAGTAAAACCCACAGAGAATAGCAAGTGAAGCATTAAGCCACTGAAATCCAGATGTCTTCCTCATGATTTTGGAGCAAATAAAAACTAATGTTCAACCTATCAGCGAATAACTCAAAATGTGTACGTTGTCTCTGCTGGACGTGTGTCAAACAACCATTAGCTGATGGCAGTCGAAGCACAGTCTGAGGCAATACTAAAACCTGCTGCACTCACACAGCTCATCAGCTCATCCTGACAGACCTTTCAGTCCGAGGCTGGCAAGAGAAATTAAGGTAAAGTAAATTCAGCCATTTGCACTCACACATGTAGCTCAAGAAAAAACGTCTGGACATTTTCAGGAGCTTTGTGCATGTGTGAAAACACCATTAGTCCTCTGTGAGTCTTTTGTCATCAAGCCTTTGCCCACCAGCAAAGATAACAGCAGCTTCATCCCTCACATCTCCTCTCATCCAGTACACGGACAATTAAGCACAAAGGGGTGACAATGTGGCTGCTGTCCATCTCCTCAGAGCCTCCAGCTGCCGTCACGCTCCATTTCAAGTCCACAAACACACAGAGATGTTTTACTGATTAAAGCGATACAGAGAGCCATGAAGCCAAGGTGAGGCCAAGATTACTTTGACTAGATAACGTCCACTTTAATTGTCCCAATCAAAACTTCTCTGATTGTACTATAAAGTTTGTTTTCACAGCCACTATCTTCTTTGAAAGGATAAACGTGTAGGAGAGATTTGACACCAGTTAGTTGTAATTTGTCATGAGTCATTTTGGCATGAACTCCTGGATCGTTACAGCTCAGGGGTTCATATGGTAAATATACACATCTGCTGAAAAGGATCTGAGAAAGTACAGAGTTGCAGATTTGAAGAGAGAAAAGTCTGAAACCTCAATCTAATAATTTCCAGCTCGAAGTGAGCTGGTTTAAGTAAATTTCTTAAAAATCATTTGATTTTTTTTTTCCTTTGAGGATCTGGGTTAAAATCATGTGCAGAAGTTGCATAAAAAAAAAAAAAACCCTGTCACCGCGGTGGCCCTAAAACTCAACTCTGTTCAGTATTAAAGTCTGCATGATAACTGCTCTGCATGCATTCATCTCTTAAAAGAGCCAATCTGGATTTGTCCCCTCTCAGGAGACGAACTTAGCTGGGTTAAAGGAAAGCATTACAGCCAGCAGGCATGTGACCACATAATTTCAGCCAGAGAGGCCTACGCTTCCTCTGTTTGCTGTCATTATGCCCTCAGTAAGCCACATAAAGGCCCAGCCATCCTGTGGAGATCATTGCACTCCTCGCCGCTCCGCCTGATTGGCTATTATCTAAATGAACCAATGTTCTATATCAGGGCTTTTGACTACATAACTACCCTGTTAATATTCAGAGGAAGTGCTGGAGGTCAGGGAGCTCTCAGCCGCTTGACCTCGGGGTTGCAGGAACCTGAGTCACAGTGTGGCACATGGCAATGAATGAGCCCTAATGATTTAGATGGTATCTGTTACACAGCCCCGGAGAAAGCCAATCTCTCCGGGCAATCTGGCCGTGGAGAAAAAGCAGAGGTTCAAAAATAAACCCCACTTGTTTCAGAGAAGGGTAATGCTGCCTCCCGAGCAGCGCACGTCATCGGAATCCTATGTAGAATGATGAATAATTACACACAGATGAGCACACAGCAGCTTCGGATGTTCTGCCTGTTGATGCATTTTGCATGCAGTTGTTTAGGAAACTGAACGCAGGAAATGCAGCAGATAATCGGTATTGTTTGTTTGCGTACTCTGTTCTTAAGTGACTTCAGCACCTTGTTAAAGAGGGCCTTTGAATGCGGGGCCCGTCACAGGATCCTCTCCAGAGGATTAGGTGAGCATTTGCTTCAGTTGGGTTAAAAACGGGCCCTTTGTGCAGCCGTTTAAGACACTTGTTGATGCGTGGCGTGGCTTTGAGTTTCCCGAAAATACTCCGGTAAACATTGAGCTTATACACAGCAACAAAACCATGACCTTAAAGAGCACTTTCAAAAGCAATTTCCCTCCCCTACTACTGCATGTAAACAGAGTAATTGTACTTGGGAGACTCCCAGTGCCAGCTGAGAGTGATTTATTTCCACGTCATCCACAATGCAGTCAGAATCACTGTGATAACCGTTATGACAGCTCTGACACGGTGTTCTTTTTATTGCTTTTATCTTTATGACCTGACTGAAAATGGATGATTCTTCTTTATATCAGTATGTAAAGAAACATTTCATTCACTGTCAATTACAAGATGCTATTTGAGGGAGTCTTCTATATTTTGGTATTGAAGTTTTCAGCCACATGATATCCAAGTATAAGGGGAAATTTAACAGCTCAAAAAACGAAAGCGTGAAAATACAATATGAAAAAAAACCTGAGTCCTGTGACAAATACAATAATATTAATTACAAATCATTTGACTGTTTAATCAATTATTCACATAACATTCAGTCTGGAAAACGTTTTTTGAAATGAAATTTTAAAAATGATATAAATCTCTCACTTAGTGTACTGATTTTATTTTATTTTTTTACATATTGCACTTTGGTCCACCATCTTTTATTTCCTTTATATACAGATAAACCAATACAGTCTTTTTATGAGTGGCCAGTGTGTGGGTCATCTCGAAGGAGTTGTCTTCGGAAACTCACCAATGTTGTGGTCGAAATCACGAGTCCACTACTGGTCTGTTGGGATCCAAAACTGGAGCTATAGAGGGTAACAGATGTGTCCACAGTCTGTCAATTGTTTTTGATACTTATTTGTTTTAGATCATGTGTTATATCATCCGGGGGCCAAACACTCAAAAGTTGTAGTTAAATAAATCTGATTGATTGTTCTAACACTTGTTCGGATAAATTCGGATCATACAATAAAGATTCACTGATTGATTGTTAAATATCAGAAATTGGTGGTTGAGAACTACTGGTTCAAATCAAGTGTGTTTGTGAAAATATCAAAATGTCAGTACGGCTTCAATTATCACAATCACAGATTAACTGTTAACGATCTGTATCTGGTTGATTTATTTAGTGGAAAAAATTGTCTAAAAATAATAGTTCAACAAAACAAACAGATGTTTGCACTTCAGTGTTTCAGTTTAAATATGTTGCATGTGTTGTTGGCTTTTCTGTTTACTGAGATCTATCACACAGAGTGGACCAAAGATGTTTATGGTTTAGTTGAGGAGGCATTGGTTCAATGACAGCATAAAACCCTTCACTCACTGATTCCACTCTGAGTAATACACACACACACACACACACACATTTACATACACAAACACATACTGTCTGTCTTCAACTATGAAATGAACACATTTGTTTGCTGTATGGAGCTACATGTGTCCTGAGGTCGAGCCAAAAACAAAAACAAATAGATCGAAATGAAAGTGACACAGAAGGTATTTAAAAAAAATAAAAATAAATACCAGGAAATGAAAAAGTCATTCACTCTCAAGGATTTGTGAAAATATGTGAATGTGTTGCAACTCCATAAATATGAGAAATAAGCAGTCCATGCAGAATGCTTGATGTGTTCTTCCTGATTGTTCGTCTTTTGCACTGCTGTGCTGATAAAAGGTGCAGATCAAGAACAGATGATGAACCACAGAGAGAGAACTGAATCACCTTCTGATGATGATCATGAATCTCCTAATTTTACCACCTCTCATGTTGACTGTTAGTTTATGGCTTATGATAAGGCAGTGCAGTAGAAGCAAAGTCATGCCTTAGCAACATCTATCACTATTTACTAACCCCAAATTAACTATGTAACCCACCTTGCACTTTTAAATGGACATTTTAAAAATCTGAATTTGAACATCTGAGAATCTTCTCAGAGAGCTCCTAACTTAGCTTAAAAAGCTAAAAAGCTTAGAGCGACTATGAACGAGGAAGACCTAAACTTTATTTCAGTGAGGAGGCAGCATTGATTGCTTTTTGTTCGTTTATTGGAAATACAGAGTGGATAGAGTTGGAATTTCAGGCGAGAGAGAGTTGGGAGGGACATGTGCGAAAGGAAACGTTCGCACATGAAAACGATTCAAATGTGGGCACACGCACCGAAGACGAAGAAGATGTGCATGGGGTGTGCAAACTCACCACCTGCCCTTAAAGTCTTCAATTTTGAAGGACTTTAATGTTTTTACTGCCAATCTGCGAAGCTAACAAGACAAGCAAAAACGTCTTCACTTCTTGTTTCGTTCTCATTTATTTCTTTCATTATTGCATCTATGGTGGGCTAATAGACTAAATAATCAGATTCATACAACAAAGTTCTCTAAGCTAACACTTCTTCTTCCTTTGTTTCTATAGCTACCTGTCCAGCATATTATTCATACAAGAGTCAAATCACAAGCAGCCAACTGGGAAGCACATCAGCCATCTAAGCTTTTTTATGGCGAGGTCAGTGATGTCGGGAATTTAAACAAACTTTCTTCAGACTGAAGAAATGAACTACGTCATCAAATGTACATCATACGACCTCCATCATTCATTAGTATCTAATGTTACATGTCAACAGCCTGCTGCTACAAGTATGTCACACAATAGAAAAGCGAAGATGGCTGTACATTTCTTTCACCAGTTAAAGGTAATAATGGGTGTAACCAACTCATTAATGAGGTGGGGACATCATGAGGCTTTCTCATTCCACTGACATGATGTATGGCTGCTTTATAAAGCTTGCAGCGAGGCTTGGTGGTACAGGAGCAATCAGTAAGATATCTCCTAAATTAAATCACAAAATGACCTAACTATGATTAGACATTAAGGAAACCTGCTGTTGAAGTGCTTGCTTCTCTGACAACAATGAAGCAGCCAGTATGTCCTCCTTCTAACTTTAGATTCTGATCCTAAATGGTTTGGATTTGTTTGGACCAGAGAAGGTAGGCGGTTTTAAGGCACCACCACACGGCAGTTTGGGACGCCCTTCGGTTTGTAGGCAAACCAACAGGTGTTGAAGCTTACAACCTCGCCCATCCCTTCAGGTCTGAGTCCTGTGCTGACACTTATAAGTCTCATCTGAAAACAGCAGTAGCTCAGTCCGTAGGGACTTGGTTGGGAACCGGAGGGTCGCCAGCTCAATTATCGGTGCAGACCAAAAATACAGAAGTTGTTCTGGTAGCTGGAGAGGTACCAGAGCATTTCTCGAGCACTGCCGAGAGCAAGGCACCAAACCCCAAAACTGCTCCGATGCACTCCCTGCATAGCAAAGCAGCTCCACTCTGACGTCTCTCCACCAATGCATGTCCACAGATCCTGTTTGTGCATGTGTTTGATACGTAGCTCTGTGTGTGAGAAGCATGTCCCCAAAAAAACAGTGTGTAAAAACCTGAATTTCCCTGGGGGATTAATGAAGAAAAAAATCTAAAATATGTACAGTATGTTAATATGTTAGCATTGAGTCCTCTGTACCTTTTTTTTTCTTTTTCTTGTGGATGTTTTTAAATGTGCTTTATAAATAAATGTGACTTGACTTGACTTAAAAGCCTTGGCTTGATTCTAATAAGCACCACAACCAAGAAAGTGGTAAAACTAGGATCAATTTTTGAGATGCTTTGGAAAAATTCGGAGAAGTTAAAATGCAGAATTTACGGATTGATGCAGAGCTGGCTAAACACTGAAGCTACAGTATAGCATCAAGGCTACTCAAGTGTGCATGAGCTCTGGCGCCAGGGGAGACAGCACTTTTCAATGTTTTGAATTTGAAATGCAGCGTGTTAGGATCATATCGCTCATTTAACTTTACAGTTTATGTTTGAATAGAATAACAACGTCAGGAATTGGGATTCTATTTAAACTTGAGTAGCATTTCAGCATAATCATGTTTTTCTAACATGTTAGGCATCTTGCATTTGAAGGCTGAATAGTGTTTATCCTTGACCGTGATGAAGGCCTTATGTCATATAAAACTTACAACAAACCTTTGCTGTGCAGTTCATATCCAAAAAGATGTCTGCTCTGGTCTAACTGGCATCAGTGCGGCAGCTCTCTCTGTGAGCAGTTAGCGAATCAAACAACCTTTCCACTGAGACCTTGATCACGCTCACATTAATAATACTCTCATTTGGGTGGGCTCACACCTCACTTGTGACAGTCGTTTCCTTGATGGGCGTCAAAACTTAACGATGAAGTGTTGTTTTCCCGTTCCAAAATTTCAGGCCTGCCAAAGGTTAAGGAAACACGCCACTATAAAACAGAGCCTCTGTGTTTTTTGAAAGCAGGCAGTGTTTACTTGCAATTCTCGAGCTGTCGGACGTTCGCTTTTTATCCTGAGGCAGAACTGTGCTCTGTTTGACAACGTTTCTGAAGTTTTTGCTTGCTCTCATTCTGTTTCCAGATGATCTTTAAGCCTTTAAATGTGCTTTTACACTTAATTGGAGCAGCAGTGTGTTTTGGAGGCAAAACAAGTTTTCCTGTCTCAAGTTTGATCCCAGTATAGTCACCTGTCCAGGCGAAGGTGACATGAAAAACCTCCGTACCTCAAATGCAAATATGCACCATGATAAAAACCAGTCAGAAAACAAATACATCTATTTAAGAGTAATTTCATTGAACCTTATTTGGAAGTAAACCAGAATACACAAAAAAAAAGAGACAGTGTGTATGTGTCAGCTGCAACTAAACGTCTCTCTGCACGTTTGAGTTCTTGTGAAACACCAGCAAAAGGAGTTCCTGCTGGCTGACAGAGCAGTTAATCCGCGCAGAGGGAAGCTGCTCCAAACAACGGCAGAGAAACACAAGCTTCAGGTCTGCCACTTTTCATCACCGGCAGCCTACGACTCTTTGTGCGCAGATCGCTCCAGGGCTGGTACACAGTTGCAAATAGCTCAATAGCTTTACCAATCTGTTGGCAGAGGAATCAGCGTGATTACTAACGACAGGCCTGCACTCGGAAGAATGGGATGAATAAAAGGCAGAGCGATGAGGGAAAGGACAAAAAAAAACTTTCAGCAACTTGTATCAGTGCACGGCCACACAAAGGCAAAGCTTAACCTGACATTCCTGTGTAATTAAGACATCTCTCACATGGCACGTTTCTCTTGACCACTTGGGAATCTCACACAGGACCGAAGGGTGTTCAAAGCAACCGAGGGCAGCCCATTCACATCTGTGATCACTAGAGAGTGCAACATGGCCATGAATGCAGTTAGACTGTAACACTCTGCAGGCATTGTTTTTAATACTCTGACGTTTAAATTGTGATCCCACTTGCCCTTTCCTGGGGAACGACTGCAGCGGAGGAACTGACAAAAAAACACGAGGAGGATGGAGGAGAAAGTGTTCAGGGAATTGGAATTGAAAAAAAGAAAAAATATGGATTTTTTTTTATTGATCGTCCATTTTGTTTCAGCTACACTGCAAAACAAATATATAATGCCCTCACTGTCCTTCTTCCATCGTATCATTTTAGCAAATTCTGTTCATTATGAATAGATATTTATATATGATACATATTCTTTTATTTTATTTTTTTAAGTTTTGCCCTTTTTGCCTTTGGTGGATAGGACTCCAAAGAGAGTCAGGAAATGTTGGGAGAGAGTTGGTAACCACGGTCGGATTCGAGCCCACGACCACTCCAAAGAAGACTACAGCCTCTGTTCACGGGGGGGCAAGACAAAACCACTCGGCTGTCTGGCTCCTTACATTGATTCCTTTCCACTTTACTCTTTGCCTCTTTCCCATTTAATGATGCGTTTGTGTGCACACACTGCTGCATGGAACTATTGATATGAGTTTACAGCTGAGTTCATAAGATCACTTGTATTCGTAGTTCACAGTCTGTCTGTGCGTTTCATGACCGCTCATGTGTCTGGAAATGTGTTGTATTAATGTTTAGTCAAAAACTAAATCTGTCTCTGCAGTGATTTCTTTTGTAAGCTGTAAAATTAGTACTGGCAAATGATTTTATTTCTTTGAAATCTAAATTAATTGCTAACTCAACC
The DNA here is from genome assembly GCF_947650265.1 of Symphodus melops. Taxonomy (NCBI): domain Eukaryota; kingdom Metazoa; phylum Chordata; class Actinopteri; order Labriformes; family Labridae; genus Symphodus; species Symphodus melops. Next base: position 4,514,851 of record NC_136694.1, on the reverse strand, counting down.
ACTTTAAAAAATACATGTTTTTTGGAATTAAGAAAGCAATTGCTTTTATTTCTTTTCTTTCATTGGAAAAAGAAACTCGTTACGGATCAAGAAGTTAATGAAAACAGCTCAAAGGAACAGTTAAGGTGTTTGATATCATGAGGTCGATCTTACTTTGGAGTCGTCAGCTCAGCTCTCAGAGAGTTTTTTAAAGGGATAATAAATGTAAAATAAAGTGAAATGAGACATTCAAAGATGCATGTCTTCTTTTCCATCACTGTGACTGCAGGACGACACCAACGAGGCTCATCTACGGTGCATCGAAAGGGACAAAATAGCATTAACCACTTGTAAAAAAAAAGAAGCTTACTTTTATTTCAGACATTATTTAATGACGATTAATGCTGACAGTCCTTATTAAAATGTAAATCTATTGATTCAGGAAATTTCTAAAAATATAGTTCTTCAATCATTGAGTCAGTCAACTGACTTTTTTCTATGTTGCATTGTCCACTAATCATATTCAATGTCAGCAATTTAAATAGAAAAAAATGGACATCTATGGAATTTTACAAGAATATCAACTTCTTGCTCACATCATACAGAAACACTTCATGTTGAATGAAAGTTGTTTCTGACCCCATTTCTCCTGAAGTTTATCTCCATGCTTTTAACAAAACGTTGAATTTTTCTGAAATCATTCTCTGATTAAGAGTCATGTCACTTCAGTCTGCCGTGGTTTTGTCCCGCTCTCGTCCCGGTGTGAGCTCCCTTTCATGTCTGTGTGTGAAAACGTCCCTAAGAGGACAAATTATGTGATTGTTTCATTTGCTGAAGCCGGAGCACTTCACGTTCTTGTGTTAACAATTAGCTAACAATAACAACTCACTTTGATGCTAACCAGGGTGGAAGCAAGGTCACGACCTTTAACAGCTGCACGGCTTCACTGACTCCCCCCTGCAGACCTGATTCACTCACTCACACACACACACACAGATTTACAATTTAAATTGAAAAAATCCAGTAAGAGAAATGTAGAATCCCATGAAGAACACTGCACACTTTTCATTCTTTGTGATATCGATGGTGTCCAGATGTTTTAAGGCCGGGATTACAAGGGAACAAGCTGTGTAGAGCATGAAGGCCTTACCACGTCCCTTTATCTCTAATTACTCTTTAAACTAAGACTTAATTGAGTTATTTTTGTTGGAGATTGTAATTTATTATGTGCTGTGACTAATTCTCTTATAATCTCCTCGTTGATGTTCACACTTGTTTTGTTAGAAGTACTTTTTCATTCTTCTGTGTAACTATGTGGATTCAATCTGGATGTCATTGACTTTTTTAAAAACTGGAAAGAATCCGAATGTGAATGAAAAGCTTTTTAAATTGTCAAACCTCTCAGGAAAACAGTCTAAATATGCTCTGCTCGCGAAGCTGAATCCTTCAGCTTTGATCAGCTTGGACATCATGCTGTAAGCTATCTTATAAACATGCATCAGGTATAAGATTTATATATTTTTGGACTCCATCTAGTGGCATGAATTTGCTGTTGCTGAAGAGCTTTAAAGTGATCCGGTTGCTTCTGCAGGCCGAGGACAATCTCCAGTATTGTTGATGAGAAATGTCTTTTATTTTTCAATCAATTTTCAAGAGCCTCGTCGGGTACGGTCTGCTATCAACCTGTCTGTGCAGTTAAAAACCAAACTGACTGGACTGATTCAGACTGCACGGGGAATAATGGGAGCTAGACATCACACATCCCCGCTGATTGATTTTGAACCAGCTACTCTAAGGCAAGCTAATAAGATTGTAAGTGACCCATCACATGTTCTACATGCAGAGTACGAGTTTCTGCCCTCAGATAAAAGGCTCACAGTTCCCCTTTGTAAAAAATCATGTAACCCTCTGCCTATAAAACGTTTAACTAGTGGCTAATAAAACAACATAAGCACTGGAGTGTGTTTTCTTTTTGCGTGGTATTTGAAGAACCTCATGTTCTTTCTAGTCCTCATTACTTTCTAGAGATTATTTCATGTTTAATAAGTACGACAGTGTTACGTTGAAAAAGATCAGCTCTTACATTTGTGGATCACTTTAAATAAGCTATGGTTAAAATGATTCCTCTGATAGTTTGTAGCCTATCAGAGGAAGATGATGAGAGGGGAACTCTTAAAGCCTTCTTCCTCCGCCACGACAGAGACAGTTTCCTTGAAGTCAGTGTGGTTCTTTCTTCAGAAAAGCCTCAGTTTCTTTTCAGGGTCCAGATATTTTACGACAATCTTAAGTGTGGTTTATGTCTGCACAAGTAAAGCAGCTCAGTTAACACTCAGTCAGTGTGAGTTACAGATGACACGAGGAATTATCTCATTTGTGAAACCTTTACTAACGTATAACACGACACTCCTCATTTTCAAACAGCTGCGGCTCTTCTGAGAAAACTACAGACTAAAATAAGGACTTTACCCTCCTAAATGTATGACATTAATCTCGTAAATTCATCCATTTCTTCTGTTGCGACTTTCTTATGATAAATATGAGTTTATTATCGAAAGTGTATGACTTTAATCACAAAATCTAAAAAACAAAAATCCTCCTAATGTGTCCTTCATCCTCCTTCAGAAACACTTTGAGAAACCAACCTTGAGATAGAAACACGGTGAAGTGTTCAGAACAGCTCGTCTCTGCCACATGCAGTTGTGTCAGTAGCTCAGATATACATTCAGTGTATTACTTATTTAAACTTTGCAACACCTGCTCTGAATGGTGAGAGGGCGTTCTCGAGTCAAAACACTGACCTCTTTAGAGCGATTCAACGTTTATACATTTTTAATGGAGTTGACTTTGGCTTGGTTTTAATTAATGACTTGGCTAAAGCAGCTGCTACAGCTCCAGGAGGCGAAGAGCCCAAAGTGAGTCCAGCAGCTAAAAGCTTGGCTTGATTGATGTGTTGAAAAAAAGGAAGAGAAAAGAAGCCGGATTGTGATCAGTGTGGTGCTGGATCTGAAGCGACTACAAAACATGACAATGTGGAGCAGGAAAAAACAAACATGTTTAGTCGTGGTCACCACAGAAGCCTTCACATTGCAAAGTGGAGGAGGAACACATTACAACGAAGGTTTTCCACAGTAACTGTATTGCAAAAGTAAACAAGGCGGACAATCATATCATTCAATAACAATATGTTTGCTCCTCGGAGTCTGCCATTTTCCTCTTAATGTCTTAAAAAAGTGAGCCATGATCTCAAACAGAATCGTCTAAATACAGAAAAATATAGTTTCAGGTCAAAAAGGATTGTAAATACTTACTAGTACTGTAAATAACAGTGAGGGAAGACAGCTACAACAGGTATCATTCACTGTCCTGGCACAGTGGATGCATTTAATAAGTCAGACATAGAAAAATAAACCACAACAACGAAAACACACATGTTGTACAAATAAACAAAAAAAAATAACCTGAACAATACAGTATGTCCTAACGGCAGGGTTTGATCGGAGTGCATGTCATACTGTATCTGTGGACACGTGGTTTACACGTCTGACTCAAACACTGCGGCTGTATGGAGCACACGTAACGCTGTGAAAATGTCCGGACCGAAATAAAAATCAGTGTGATGGACGCAGTCGCTTATAATGATAATATGAACAATAATAATGGTGATGATAACATGTCACATGGGGAACTCTTTTATCATGATACCATAGACATTGAATGAAGACAGAATGGAGGTTTAAAAAAAAAAAAAAAAAAAGTTTGCTTACGTAGATTCGAGCGTGTAACATGGTCATGATCCCCCCGCCCCTCCCCTCGACACATACATCCACAAACCAAGAGGAAGAAACGTCCCCCCCCCTCCGAAAAAAAACAAAACATAAAAAACAAAAAATAGTTTGCTAAGTGTCATTTCACAAGTTCATGAAATATTCCAAAGAAAAAACTCTTAAGAATTGTACAAGTATAAAAAGCTACAAACATTAATAAATTACATCACTGACACATAAACACTTCACAAGGTGCTAGTAAAATAATTCCGAAACCCTTCAGGATACTAGAACTCGAACAAGAGGCTGGTCATAGAAACTTTAAGTGTTTGTTTGTTTTTTTCTTGATTTTTCTTCTCCTTTTTATATAATTTACACTCCCAAAGCTTCATCTCTTGTTCAAACAGAATCACAATACAATTAGCTTTGTGTATGTAAGGCCATATGACAATAAAATGTATTACGTCTTCAGTTGTTCTCCAGGCAACACCTCCCAATCTAAGGACTGGACTGAAAAGAAAAGAACTCTCTGCAATTCAAAAGAACTCAATCAAAGTTCCAAAATGAGGACTATAATGTATAACCATATATATATATATATAAGTCTAGATTTTTACCAGTTGTGCTAATTATGTAAAATTAATATATATATTAATTTTACATAATTAGCACAACAGGTAAAAATGTAGACTTAAGCCTAAAGGGGATAAAAGGATAGAAAAAGTCGTAATTAAAAAGGCTATGTACAAGCTACATTCTACATACTGTACTGTGTGAAGCCACAAAAATGCAGAGAGAGGAGTGGAAGGTGTCGGTGCTGCCTGTGAGAGCAAAAGAAGAGAGAAAGTATCCCCATGTAACTGCAGACCTGACATGGATGAGGCTTATCATTAGCTACAAGGTTCCCATGCTGTTCATGTCCAAATCCACACAATCCTGTTCAGCAGGCGTCATCATCCTGTCCCACGGGAGCCACACTTTGAAACCGCGGGACTCGTCCTGACCTGCTGCTGTTTGATACGATTTGTGCTTCACAATTGTGGCGTGAAATCTCCCTTCCTATATTTAAATTCTATATATATCTCCTTCCTATATATATATATATATATATATATATATATATATATATATATATATAACAACGCAAATAAATAAACACCAGCGCTGATAGTGCTCTGCAACATAAGTGTTGACGTAAAGAAATAAATGCTTGACTCGACACCAATTCAAACCGGAGAATGGAGGCCATTTTTCTTTCTTGGTTTCAAGCCGTGCATTGTCAGTGCGGCAATGATAAGCTGCATCCATTATGTAGGAATTAATGTGTAAAATCCCCCGAACCCTGACCCAAGCGCACATGCAACTGAATACATGCAAGGGATACTTTCAAAAATCTTGGAATGACTGCAATGTACTTCTACTTCATGTTTAGCAACCCCTGATAAACGGACAGCTGTAGTAAAATGAGACATGTTCTCTTAAAAAATATTTATAGTAGGTTCTGTACACTTCAATATCTGAAAGTTATAAAGTATAAGTAGAGGCAAAAACCTATTTGAGTGATGTTCTTCTTAGAAATTGAAAAAATGCATGATTTTCTGTTTCTCTTTCCTCTCCTCATTGTTGGCTTTATTCAGTGAACGCGGGCTGAGTTTGGGATGGACCCAGCTCATGAGTTCCCAGTCCTACAGCAGTCTGCTGCGTGCTACAGGAGAAGCTTTCCATTTCTATGGATCTTTAAAATCTTTCCAAGTCTCTGTTTGGCTGTTGCCATGCCTTTCTTTAGCCGTTTAGCTGTGAAGGGAAGAAGAAGAGACAGCAGATAAGATATGAAGTCCAGCTGGAGTGATAAAGCTCCCAGTGTTACTTCTCAAACATTTTACCCCCGCAGTTTTCACTCCTCTTTACTTCAAAAAAGAAAATCTACGTAGGAAGTATTAAAGCATGCATGTCTGAAAGCATCACATTCTTGACCCATTACTGCCACCGGCTGGCAGCAAGAGGAAGTGGTGTAACACAGCAGTGTAACAGTGACTGTTCATTCTATGATAATGGTAATTAAACGCTACGTATTACCAGTAAAGCCTGGACCAACATGGCAGTTTACATAACCATCACTTACACCTCACTGCTAGCATGGATTAGATTCAAGCATGGGGTCCCCACACTTTTCCAGGGACCCCCATATAGCATTAACCGACGACAGGTAGTCCCCTTCTAGCAAAATGTCAGAAATTGACCGAACAGTTTCTAAACTTATTTCCTTACATTGATAATCTCATATTAACCCTTTATAGGGCAAGAGACTATTTTTGGTAATTTCCACAAACATTACATATGGCCACTCTTCTGCACATCAATAAGGTGGAGAAGCATGTGATTCTCACTCAGCCAATCAGAAGAGATCACCCTATGTCACTGATCCTGCTATTGTGGCATTTGAACCAAATATGGAAACTTTGTCAATGTTTATTACAATTTAAAAAAAATGTTATAACAGAAATGCATTTCTGTTATGTCCTTGAATAACACTATGAGGTTGAATTTTTGAATTTTAAGTATTTTAATGAGTGCCCTGTAAAGGGTTAACAGCTTCTAAACACATTTACATTGATAATCTGATATTCATCCTGGTATCGTCACGACTCACCTTTGGCCTCCGCTGACCCCCCTCGGTCTCCCTTGGGCATGCTGCTGCTGTTGGTGCTCGAGGAGTTGTTGCTGTTGTTGGGAGAAGACATGGACGGCCGCCTGTGGCTGAGGAAAACCCCCGGCGCCATAGGCTGCGGGCCTCCCGGCGACTTGCCCGTGCCGGAGTTGAACTCGTGGTCTATCGGGCTGCTGTCGTGGGAGTCCAGATTGTGATCCGGCGAGCTACTGTCCTGAGAGATTCTCTGGGGCTCCTCCATTACTATTGCCTTCTTTTTGGTACTTTTCTTCTTCTTCTTGGTTTTCTGCTGCTCCTCCTAATGACACATGTTGTTTTATTGAGCCATTCTTCTAGAAGCAGTAAGTCTTTCATGTAAACTCCACTATCACGACGTACCTGATGAGACAGCTTTGCTGCAGCTGCTGCCAGCCCCGTCTCTATGGACGCCACTCTGGCTCCGTCCCTCGCAGGTCGCTCCTGTCGAGGAACCGAGGGTCCTACCCGGGCTGTGACGACAAGGACAGAGTGGGTCATTGGGGTTATCAACTAAACGTTACACACCTTTAATCCACAATCCCAGTATTTACCTGTCGGGCTGTAAGGAGTGTCGTCGCTGCTTTTCCGTTTTTTCGATCTGGATTTGAACACAGGATTATCCTCTTCAGACTCCAGCGAGGGGTAAACTGAAATCAAAGGTGGCGCAGATTACTGACGTGTCATGCATGTAAAGGCCTTCACTGAGAGGATGTGGAAAACATGCACCATCACATGGTCATTATTTGCACATATGTTGAGCATGGACTGTGACTTAGGAGCACGTAATTCTGCTCCCTGTGCATCCAACATGTCGGAAGTTTCCAGTGACAGCATGCAGGACAGCTGGGAGACAGCTGTGGACTTCCTCTGTCTGCCTTAACAACCATTCCAACCCAGAGCTTTTGAAAACTGATAATTAGCTGATCAAGGTAAAAAAAAAAAAAAAAAAAAGCCTGTTTACAGAAGAACAAAAGAGTCCCATGAAGATTTGCATGAATGTTCGTGCGACGCACAACTAAGTAGACACCAATTAGAAGTTCAAAAAGCCCGTGAAATAACTGGTGTTAATGTCTTATTAACAAGCTGGGAGGGTCCGCACAGATGTGTTTGGACGGGCTTCACAAAGAAAATGTTAAAGAAGAAAAAACAAATTGGAGCAGCACGAAAGGATTGGAATGACTGCACGGAAAATAAACATCATCCATATCATCTCCTCCTAATGGAACCATCCAGGCCAAACTTTGGAAATAAAGAGCCGCGTGTTGATCCATCAGCACCTGTTAGCAGCGGTAAGAACCGGGCAGGGCAGATAATTATTAGCTCAGATAATGAGCCTGTGATGGTCGCCCTGACCTGGGCCGGCTCCGACCATCGACCACTTTTTTTAAAAAGGTAAATAAAAGAGGAAGAGGAGGGAGGAGTCGGCTTTGACTGCTTACCATAATCAGAGTCCTTGAAGCACGCGTCCATGTGATCCTGGTCGTCATCGTAGTCCAGACTCTCAATACTGCTGCTCTTCCTGGGTTTCTTCGGGAGCCGTTTGTTGGGCCGCTTGCCGTTGCTGCCGCCTCCGCCGCCGCCGCTCGACTTCTTGCCGCCTTGGGAGCCGTGCGAGTTGCTCTTCGACTGGCTATTGTTTTTGGACTGGCTGTTGCTCCACGGCTGCTGCAAGCTGTCTGAAGACGACAGGTTGGCCATGGACAGCATGCCCTGAATGGCCTCCTGTGTGCTGGGAGATGCAGGTGGCTGACTGTAAGTACGTCAATAAAAAATACACAACAATACAGCCATTACACAGCAGTCGACACGCCGGCAGAGGAGAAGAGTGAGAGAAATCAATGAGCTCCAGGGCTATTAGTCACTGTTATCCTAAATGATAACAGCTGCAAAATATAGAAATAAAGTGTCCAACTTTATCAACTCCACGGACATCTGATTACTTCAAGAATCAAAACACACATCCACCTCGTAGCAGCTGGGCCTGAAGTGACTATCACACACACGTGGTGGTTCACTTCCCACACCCACAGACGTTCCTCTTCAAAGCCCCAAAACCATTTGAGAAATTAACATATTTCTGCCAAAGTTTTCCTTCCTTCTTTCATTGCTCATTTGTAGCTTTCAGTGTGGTGGAAATAGACCATCAAGAGCCGAACGAAACAGCAAACAGCGAGAAGGCGAAGGGAAGAGCCTGGAGCCAAACATGGTTTGATAGATGAAGGCAGCACGAAACAAACACTGACTTTACACAAACTGCTGACAGATTCCACCTAAACTGTTGCTTCAGTTGTTGCCTAATTTTTCAGCTCCAAGCCAAGATATCAAATTAATCTTTTTCATCCAATTATACTATCGTTGAGCCGGCCGTTTGTTTGTCAGTGAGCTGCCCCATTAAGGAGCAAACGTCTTCAAGTGCATGTACCGTGAAGACAAGAGGTCCAGTGGGAGCCATTTACAGAGTAACGCTGCCCGTGTATTGTAGTGTGTTTACGTGTAAGAGTTCAATTGGCGTTGAGGGAAATGAAGTGAAGAATTAGCGGGGGGGGGGGGGGGGGGGGGGGGTCAAGTCTACCTGTTGGTGCTGTAGTCGATCCCACCCACTGCCTTGCTCGCCTGCAGCAGGTCAAGAATCCCAGCGGCACTGCCGCCCTTTTTCTTCACCTTGGAGTTGCGACTTTTGACCTCAGGCTTGGCCTCCGTGTCGATGTGCAGAGTCTCTTCGTCTGAGGACTCGACACTCTTTGATGGTAGGAAGAGACATGAGAGACACGGTGAAGAGGACAGTTCAGATCCATACACGTTTCTAAGACAAAGTTGCCGTTGCTGGAGCTGACCCCAGCTGTCATTGGACGGGAGGCGGGGCACACCCTGGACCAACCAATCACAGGGCTGAGATTTAGAGAGTTTTTAGAGTCACCAGTTAACGAACATGTCTTTGGAACTGTGGGAGGAAGCTGGAGAGAACCCTACACATAGAGGCTCCTGTCAGACAGGGATTTGAACCAGGAACCTCTTTGCTGTGAGGCAACACCACAAACCACGACCACCATGCAGCCTGTTGTTTAAGATATCTGCACTCTGTTTGTTCTGAATGGGACTCTTCTGGACTGGAGTGATTCCCTTCTCTGCTTGTTAATTACTTATTTCTAATGACCGGGTTCCTTTTTTTTATTCAATGTTACCAAGACAACCCGAGGACTCTTAATCTGTGAGCTCTTTTTTTTCCACTCTCTCCTTCTTTTGGAGATGTATTGCCTTGATTTATGTTGTTAGATCTCTTTTACTCTTCTTAATGTTCCTTATGCTGTTTTATGAAGGATTCTGTCTTACATCACTTCGGCCTAAGAAGAGGGGGCTTTAAAGTGAAGTAACTGAAGCCCCCTCAGACCGACTTCAACATGAAGGACTGGGTGCTGGTGGTGCAGTGGTGAGTGTGCGAGCGGCCCAGGTTTGAATCCAACCTGTGGCTAGCTGTTTAGCATGAAAATTCCCAATCTCTCTCTCCCTGATTTCTGACTCTCTCCACTGTCCTGTCTCTCCAATAAAGGCATTAAAAGCCCAAAAACAAATCTTAAATAAATAAATAAAAAAAGTTAGGAATGTAGTTTCAGACATGAAGACAAAACAAGCCTTCAGATAATCGCAAACTAGCGCACATTTACTAAAATCATCAAAACACGACAGACACAAAATGAATGTGTGCCGTGGTGAGTCTGGAGAATCTGGGTCCATTTCAGTGACCCAGCCTTGGATCTGAGAAACTCTAAAACATGACATTGTTCCAACGTGTGACCTCGAACAGATAAAAAACAAGAACACCTGGAATCTTTCTGCATTCATCGGTGTGTGGCCGTCCACAGCACAGAGAACTTCTTATGCTGATTTCAACGACACCAAAGTGACATTTTAAATCTGTGACAGCAGAGTGTCCGTGTTCATGCAATCTGAGAAAACATCATTCATAGCTCTTAAATCAGGTCAGAAGAGGAAATGACTCCGCTGACTCTTCATGCACACACAGTTATCAATCAAGAATGTGTTCCTCACATAGCAGCTATTAAGTCATTAGTCAGAGCGGATGTCATGCCAGTATTACCTTAGTCGTCATGGGTTGGAACTTTGGTTTCTTGGCTGGTTGAATCGGTTCTCTGATGTCGGACAAAACTAAAAGAAAAAACAATCAGTCAGTAGAAAGTCATTTCCAACCCCCCCGAAAAATGTAGAGACTAGAAGCAAATTAAAAATTAAAACAAAGACTTCAAATAAATGCACTTCGGTTTGAAACTCAGCTGAAGGTGTCATTTATAAGATAAGACAAACTTTATTGACCCCCCCAAACACACACACACACACACACACACACACACACACACACAGTGTATAATGTTGATGATGAAACAGTCAGCTAAAAGGTGGTGACGTTGTTTTACGAGTCTGACTGCAGCTGGATGCAATTTACTAATCTAAATGTACTTTTATTTTGAAAAGGTGTCATTGTGCAGAATCTATTGAGTGTAAATCATTCAGAGGATTATCTTGTCAGTTTGGATGCAGACACTTCAAGAATGATGGTGATTTAAAAAGTCAGTATTGACAGTCAACAACTTGTGTGACATTAAAACACAAGAGGAGGAAACATGTCAGAAGAAATAGGAAAACATAATTATCTGGATCAAACATTAGACATCAATGTTCAACTCTTTGTTCACTCAACGCTGCGTGCATCCATCCATCCTCGTTACCGCCTTTGCCTGTATGGGCTGGTGAGGGCGGCTGGAGACGATCCCAGCTGTCATTGGGCGAGAGGCGGGACTGTTCACGTAGAGACAGGCAACCAGCCACACTCACACTCACACATGTGGACATTCTTTTAAAGTCACCAATGAACCTAACAAACAAGTCTCTGGACTGCTGGAGGAAGTCGGAGCCCACACACGCCGACACGACAGAGATTTGAAAGCAGGAACTTCTTCGCTGTGAGGCAACAATGCTAACCACTGCACCACCGCGCAGCCTAATGCTGCACTCACAATATTACATTTTAAGGTTCAGACCTGAAACATGTGCAGGTTTGATACCCAGCCCTTTGAAGAAAGTTAGAATACAAACACTGCACTGGAACACTTCTGGGAAACTCACAGGACTGATCTCTCTTGACCGTGTTCTTTTTCCGCCTGATGGGGAACTCGTCGATTTTCAGCTCCCCCTCGTCGGACACGTACTCATACTCGTCTCTCACTGGCTTGCTTTTGTCCTCTTTTAGGTTTTGTAAGGATCCAAAAACACTCGAGTTGGTCTGTGGTTTCAGCGCCTTGGAGCTGAAAAGGAAACCACAGGAGAATATCAGGGAGGGATGTGAGGCTCGGCCAGGCACTCACACTGAGGAGTCCTTGAATTATCGCTAATGGATACGCTGCTGATAGCCACATAGCTCTATAATAATCAGAAAAACACCACATGAAAAAGGCTAACACCCTCTCCTCTCCAAAGACTGTGCATGAAACCTTTCTACTGCAATCAGCCATTCCATACATACCCCAGTGTTTTCTTGTGAGACATAGTGAAGCTGAATCTGTCCTTATTGCCTGACAGCGGCGTTCTGTCAAACTTGCACTCTTCCTCCATTTTCAGCAGAGAGTCGGGTTTACTGTTCTGTAAGGTGAAACAAGCCGATGAGACACGAGAGGAGCTGACACAACATTAACTGAGAGACACAGCGGTGCGTGCACTTTTTGTTTAAGATGAATTTTGGTTCTTTTTTCTATGTCTCTATTGTAGAGACAGGAAGTGGAGAGTGGGGAAACATGCAGGAATGTAACCACAGGCCGGACCTGAACCTGGGCCGCTCCCCCTTCAGGACCCCGGCCCCTGCACATGGGGCGTGCAGACCCCTCACCAGGCCACCAGCGCCCTGGTATCAGCATTTAAAAAAGGACTTAAAGCTGAATATATAAATAACTCTTGAAATGGGGTAAACAACTAAGAGGGAATAAGAGGAAGAACCACAGAAAACATCTGCTCAGCTCTATGAAGTCACATTCCATTACGTCCATTATTTTGAAAATTTGTAGCACTTTTTCTTTCAAGATTTTTTTAATGTCTTTATCTAGAGAAAGGACAGTGAATAAAGTTGGAAATAGTGGAGATGAAGTGATGAACAAGATGCGGGAATAGAAGACATGTAAACTTAATCAAATGAAAAAGTAAATGAGAACAGCTCAAAGGCACGGTAACGTGTGATGTCATCAGCTGAATGTGACTTTAGACTCGTCAGCTGAGTGAAATAAGACATTCAAAGATGCAGCAATGTCCTTCTGCTCCATCACAGGGAGACACTGAGGAAGCTTATCTACGGTGAGCCTAAAGGGACAAATTAGATTTATGGTGATACTTTCACTTCAGACATGAATTAATCCTGAATAATATCACAGCAAAAAGATATATAGGTAAAGAAATAAAGGGAGACATTGTGTAGCTTTAAAGCTCGGGTGTCTGACCTGATCATCAAACACTCGTTTATTTTCTATTATTTAAGCCTAGTGAGTAGAATAATTCAGTGTCGAGTTTGTGATGAATCTGTTTCACATTTATATTCGGACACTATGTCGCCCTCACGCTTTTCAGGATGTCATTTTGAGTCATTTAGTTTCTTTGTACTAAAGGCTGTTTCTAAGTGTAGTTCAAGTTAAAAATGTAATTTCTCGATTAAAGATTTAATCAAGAAAAAAAATGATTCCACTGTTGCTCCCCACAGATCTTTTCATTTGTAACTTTTTTTTTTTATGACCCAATTTCGACAAAACCAAATCTGCTTAGAGGAATGCAAAACAGCTGCCATGTAAATCACCACGGAGCAGACAGTGTAAATTAAGTGAAATTCAAGAATACACGTTTCCAAATATTCACTCCTCAGCTCCTAAATGAAAGGCATGTGACGCCCCCACACTGACGCTTCACACACATTCAGCTGGCTGAACTTTCAGAATGACTCAGCAGAAAAATCTAAAGAGATGATGACGTGGTCTCCCTGTGACCTCTGTAAACATCTCCGAGGGTCTCCGCTCCTTATGCTTATGTGTGTTCCTGATGCGAAGGAGCAGCGGGGCGGAGACCCTCGCACTCACTGCAAACACAAACCGAAGCTCTTTAATGTCTCACGCTCGACAAAATCAAACGTCCGCCCTCACAAAAAGCCTCCGCCGCTGCTCTGCATTGATTATACAACAGAGTCTGAGGGCCATGTGTAAATACTTAGATGGAACACAGTGAACATGGACGTGGCGTTATTCCATTTAGTAAACAGTGGGATGTTTGGTGGATGTTTCTGAACAATTACAGACAAAAATGTGTGACTTGGGCCACATCCTCTTTTTTTGCTGGTTGCTTTGAAGTGATGTGTCCAGACCACTTAAGCTGTCCAGATTTTAACCTTCACCCCTGCTGCGCCTCCTCTTCCCAAGCCTCCTCTTTACTTCTCCCTTCAATGGTTTTTTTTGGCCCTGACATTTTTTTTGTCTGATGAAATGATCTTACCTTATATTTCCACTTTGCTTCTGTCTTGTTTTTATTCTGCTCTCTGATTTCAAACTTGTCCACATTGTTCTGCTTGGATATTTCCTTCTCTGACATACTCAGGACATTTTTAACAGCCTGGAAACGGACAGAATTCAGTGAAGACACAATTTAGACTGGCTGTTCTGCATGTTGTCACATCTGAATAAAGCTCTCTGCTCAAAGCTAATCAAGATGGCGTGCATTACGTTACAGCTAAGATTATCATATTTATTTATCAAGACAAGAACACTTTCTTGTTCATGCTGAGCACATGCATCATTTCTCACCTTCGTCTTTTTCGGCTGGTCCATTTTACTCAAGATGTCTTTTGCATGGGACTCGAGAGCTGCAAAGCTGGAGGGTTTGGGAGGTGGCGACGACTCCTTGGCTTTCTTTGCTTTCTTCTTTCCTCCTTCCTTCACCTTGGGTACCTTTGGGGGTTTGGGGGCTTTGGGCATCTTCGGGGGTTTGGGAGGTTTGGGAGGTTTCGGGGGTTTGGAAGCTTTCTTTCGGCCTTTCTCTCTGCTTGGCGAGGGGACGTGGGCCGGGGAGACGGGCTCTTCAGGCTCCGAGTGGGTCGACGGCGGCTCCTCCACTGGCACCTTAATGCTGGGCTCACTCTTAATGGCTTTTGTGGCATTCTGGAAATAAAGACAACTTGAAAGTGAGCAGTAGTAACGTCATCATCAATAAACTCAAAAGCAGTTGAAGCCACAATGAACTCTGGCAGTTTAAGGGTTAAACAGTGAGCTTTCCTCTATCGGGGGGGAAACACTTCAATGGATTATAGCAGCTAAGTGAGCATCCATTACTCCTTCTACTCTTATTCTGCAGAGTTCTACTATTTTAGGTCTGATAGTGAAGATAAGCTGTGTCTCAGCTGGAACAGAGAGTCTGAAACCTTTATTCAATCCTACTTTTTACTACGAACGTCTGAGAGTGAGGACAAGGCTGGAGAGGGGAAACGTCAGCTGCTGACAGGAAGTGACCAAAGCAAACACAGGTTAATATTTCTATAGAATATGTTTTCTGTTTAATGCGAAGACTCAAAAGATATGATGCAAGCTTTCTTTCAAGAAGGAGACGGCCCAAGTGACGCTGCAGACTGAGCCGCAGATTTAACCCTTCATTATAGCATTTATAACTTTTAATTGACTTTTATTAAACTTCATTTACAGATTATTTATTTCTTGGTCATAAAAAAGTGGAATAGTTGTCATAATCAGCAGAAAGTTTGTCAGCCCTTATAAATACTGTGGCGCAGTTACCACCAACGCTAAAGAGATATTTGGATAGAAAGGAAATAATGTTGCCCTAAAGTCAAACATAACGACATATCGATCGTTTGTTTGTGAATAAAAAGTATTTTTGTTTCATTTTTCACTGACAAAAAACCCTGGGCCTCCTCCTCTGACGTGTTTTCTGCCTGTCAACTTTGCATAAAAGGTGTTTTTATAAATCAGGTCCTCAGAGTGGTTTCTTGCAGCACATTTCTCCCCCCCCCAGCATATTTTAACAATAATTACACATTGTTAGTTCTTTATGCTGAAAGTAGGACAGTTTGTTTTTTTAACTGCTGTAACAAAGCCAACAGAGCACGGCGGGCCTCGGGGTCGTTTTTCCTTTAACAAAATAAAAAAAAGAACACAGCCATGTGCAGGCTGAAGCTACAAACACAGAAGCTTAATGTAATGTTTATCCCCTGGGTTCATGTAGAGACAACGCAACAGAGTCATTACAATAAACTTACATAACATTTTAAGGCAGCACTAATGTACCCTGTCATAAGATTATGTAATATTTCTACAGCTGACATTTCAATGTGAAGCAACCATCAAGCGTCCATCCTCGGAGAACTACGTGTCTCTGCAGGATTTATAAAGACATTATTTGGGACTTTTTATGCCTGTATTAGAGAGGATAGAGAGAGATGGTGACCTGGTGATGAGAATCGAACCTGGGCCACCCACCACCAGGACTGTAGCGTTGGCATGCAAACTAACCACTAGGCCACAAACAGCCCCTGTGTATAATGTCTTATTAGTAAAGATTGAAGCCATAGATTCTAACAGCTACTTTAGGAAACCAAGATCTAAAATGAACAATTCTGACTTCATCGTGTTTGTGCCGAGATAAAACCACATACCTCTGACAGTCTGATCTCTTTGGCAAGATCCTTAATCAGCTGGGATGGTTTCATGTTCTCTGGAAGCTCATCTTCATGTTCCAATAGAGCCTGTCAGAAAAATATGAACGAAAAAAATATCACAAAACGTTTCACAATGTCTCACAGGGTTTATTTCACATTTGCAGAAATCTCCTGCCTGACCCTTCGTCAGCACGTCCGAGTGAGCTGATGTTTGAACGCAGCAGGATGTAGTATGGAGGACTGACCTCGAGTGAGTCGGAGAGGTGGTGATGTTTAATCCTTGTGATTGATGCACACACACGTGACCTCTACGATCTCTGTGCATGTAATGGTAAAAATGTTTTCTGTTGGTCAGAATGTTGTATCCCGCCCTTTTTTTAGCATCGTGATTCCATCAAACCACGTGCACTATTTCTGTAAGGGCAAACAGCCACATCGCAGCGTCGTGTAGCGGACTCAGTGGCTTGGTACACCACTTCGGCTGCGTGTCTCTACGTCATGTCTTATAGCCCCCCCCCCCGTCTGACAGGGATAGTCTCTTCCTTTATGAACCTCTTCAGGAGTGAAAAAGTGAAAACGGCTTTGATTGGACACACATTCCCCGACATGTCCGTACCTGTTTCTTAGTCCAAGCTCTGAAGGCTCCATTGATGATTTTGGCACCATGTACCAGATATGGGGCTGGTTGCTTATTTGCTTTATGTAAACCTGCAGAAAAAGAAATGCAAATGTGATCATGAATGAAATATGACTTTTAAATTGTCAGAGATCATACACACACACAAAAAAAAGATGTTCAGTGTGGAGAGCAGAGATTTAATGGGAGCAGACTTCATACTGTCCGACTGTGCTGTGTTGTTTCAGGGCATCGATGTGTGGCCCCCAACAAACAAACAGGGTACAGGTCTTTAAGCCTGTGCAGATCAGACAGGCCACTGCTGCTAAACAATCACAAACAAAACTCTTTAACTTTCTGACTCACTGCGCCGTTCATGCTAATGCCCCTCACTCTCTTTGTGTGCTCTCTCACAATCACTTCAATCACTGCCGAGTTTGGGCCGAAGTAGATTTAAAACCAAAACAGGAAATTATTAATAATGTGAAGAGAAATACCCCGGCAGAGGACGGAGACTGAAAGAGCTGACCTTGAAGTTAAAAAGAATTATGGTACATTAATGGCAAAGCCTTGTGGGTAAAAAGCTGTGTGAACCACACACACACACACACACACACACACACACACACACACACACACACACACACACACACACGGAAAATGGTGGAAACATAAACAACAGGCCCACGCCAGCCGTTTAAACACAGGCTTGTAATGGAGCAAGTGATTCTAGCTGGGCCAAACCTTTTGAAGCTAATCATCTGTGAGCTGGCCGATTCACCGATTTAATGACTGAAATAATATTCAAGCATCCAGCTCCTCATCTGTGCAGCAGACATGCAGCCACATGCTAAATGTGAGGCTAGGGGGAGGAAAAAAAAAATCATCTCTGGAAGTGTTTGTGTGTTCTCGTGCATTCTTCTGGAGAAACGAAAAGTTAAATAAAGCAAAGAGGTTGACTTTAACACAGCGCACATTAAGGCATGAATAAAATGTAGAAGTATATCGAACTGATGAATGAGTTTACCTTTGAAACGCTCCAGCAGATGTCGCCCCACATACCAGCACGCCGTCTCAAAGTTCGGGAAGGGGGTGAGAGTTTTGACCTTTAACCGCTTCTCGATTTCGTACGCTCTGCGGAAAAAAAAGAAACACATAATGAAACAGATATTTGAACGAATCACTGTGGAGCATTCACTAACAGCTGTACAGCAGCAAACTGTGGATGTTACATGGTATCCTCAGGTGCTCAGAATTCAGAAATAGGTTGGAGGGAATTGAAGTCCCGTGGTCACGTCTCAAACCGACAAGGTCCGAGGAGCGATGTGTTGAAGTCCGTGTTGGACGGATGAGACTGGTCCTTTTCTAAGCTTCAGATATTTTTGTATTTTTTTGTCAAACATTTAACCCGTGCCCTGTCTAACGCTGATTTATTCATAAATCATTAGATTTTTTACATTTTATTCACAGATGTAACTACTCAGAGGTCAAATAGAGGGAAGAATGAACTTCAGATATTTAAAACATCCGAAAACATACGACTGAAAGAAAAAGCTTACACATGTGACCTATTTATTTCACTCTCTCTCTCGCTCTGTTCTGTTATTATTCAAATGGTTTAAAGGTTCATTTTTGACCTTTTGATGCCTTTATTCAGAAGACATTCAAGATTCAAAAATCAGGGAGAGAGAGAGAGTCGAATGGCCACAGGTCGGATTTGAACCGGCGACTTTCCGTTTTTTACACTTCACTCCTTGTTTCTTCTCCACAGTAAACCTTCTTCTAATATGTCAAATATGCTGCAGTTTCTTTTTGTTGTGTCTAATTGGCTCGTGTGCACTTTGTCTGTTTATAAAAGAGGCTGTTCATCCTCTACTTCAAAAAACATTTGGGGGGGAAAAATGTAAAGTGCACCCAGGACAGCCCAGTGAACACCACCCAGCAGGAGGCGCTAAAGGGACTGACCTCATCTGCATCTCAACACTCAGGTTGTGGACGAAGTGACCGGAGAACGCCAGGCAGTCCACAGGAGTCAGGATGGCGTTGATCCAACCTGTGAATCAAACAAACAGATATTTATCTAACGCTTCGGATCAAATGTGAACAATACAAAAATATTTCAACAAATTTCTTTGAACGTTTTTATCTCCTCTTCTTCATCCATCCTGACTTTTTTTATCAACTGTTGTTTAGCTTTCACATTTTCCTTTCTCATATTTACACTGGAATGATTATCAGACTATTAAAGTACTGTTACTACTATTCAACTTTTAATGTTATTAAACCAGTATTGTTAATGTAAGATATGATTTCTAAAACACACAGGATTCTTTACCACAGTTCAAATCTGTTTCAATGTGCTTATTCACTGTAATTTCACTTCCTTTTTGCTATGCCACTTGTCTGTTGTTTTTATTATTTGTATTGTGTTTTTAATCCAATGTTAAGTGTCCTTGTGTGCTTGGAAAGACGCTGTGAAATAAGATGTATTATTATTATTATTACTGGAGGGACAGAGAGTTTCATGCAGCTTTTGCTAGTGCGAACAGGAGGACGTAGGAGAAGCTGCGTTTCTGCTGACTTTGAACTTTTGCGCAAGACACCTAAACACACTAAAGGACATCTAAAACCAGAAAAAGAAGAATGCAGGACCTTTAAAAACTCCACACACATAAAGACGCTGTATTCGAAGATGACTTTGTCTAATAAATGAAACGATTCTTCTGTTGTTGTCATGAGTGAGCTGAGAGCAGCGCTGACCTGAAGGGATGAACAGGGTCTGGCCCTGCTTCAGGATGCATTTGTAACACTTGTCCACCTGGTCGGCAAAGAACATCTCGCTGTTATTGGACGATGATCTCCAGCGCTCGTACAGAGACAGGTTGGCGGAGGTGGGCTTGATCAGGAAGAAGATCTTTTCTCCCTGCAGAAAAAACAAACGCAGTCAGCTTCTACTTGTGAAAGTATCTTCACCTGGAACTAATCTGTTTCACACCAGAGGACTTTCTGTTTCTGACTCATCGCAGGAGCATCACCCACCTTTAAGACGTGGTACCAGACGGAGGCGCCGCCGCACTCGATGTGGAAGTCTGTGTAGCTGTCTTTGACGCAGATCAGACAGTACTTGGTGACTTTGGGCTTCCCCAGCAGAGCGTCGTCAGGCCAGTAGTTTTCTACCCACGACAACCGCCGCACGATCTGCGGGCTCTCCACTATACTGTTCATCCTGTCCCAGACAAACACAAGACACAATCAGTACCAGGAGCTTGTTCAACACTTCCTTTACGAGCTCATCTCAGACATCAACGCGTCACCTTGTGTCAGAGAACTCCAGGTTGATGACATTCAACACTTTCTTTCTGTTTGTGCTGTAGTAAAAATCCACAAACTCTTTGAGCTTCATCTTGCTGTCGGTCTGTTTGGTGACATCGACGACGTCCACTCCCACATCCGGACCTGAGACAAACACAGAGGACACAATAAAAGGAGGGGAAGGGAAACGCACAGCCTACATAGTAAATGATCTCATGACTGAGCACCAGTGCACAGCACACGGGCGCCCTCTACTGAAACAAAAACAGAGTTCATCAACACATGATTTTACAACTGGGGAATTCAAGAAAATAAAACACACTGTGTATATGTTTATGATTTCATTGATAGCTGCTCATTTTCCTTGTTTGATTTTCTCCTCAGGGAAGAATCACAATCAAACACAGACGTGTTCATGACGGTTACAGCCTGAAAACACATGTGAAAAGATTCAAATTGAACATATAGACGTTGACCTCCACCTGAGCTAGCTTGTGAGGTGTCAAACTCGGACTCTTTCAGGATTCTGCAAACATTTGTTTTGCACAAAATTCAGTCTTTGGTGAAAAAACACTTTTACATTTGTACATTTCAAAGATCCTTTATTTGTTGAATATCTGGAAAACAATACATGTCTTAAAAATACAGAACCTCAACTTTCCCCATAGTTGGAGTTAAATCTATATATACGTTATGAGACACCATTATGAAGTCGGTGAAGACATTTCTTCTTTGAAATGTTCCTTGACTAAAAGTGAACAACAGAAATACTTCAGGATATGAATATTGATTCATGTATCTGTTTTAAACTGAAAAGAGCTGCAGCGTGTTTGAAACTATTTGGAGTGAACAAATCTAAAGAATCAAACAATGAAAGAGAAGAAGAAGAAGAAGAAGAAGACGAAGACAAAGACGAAGAAGAAGAAGAAGCAGCTCAGGAGGAGCCGCTCTCATGGCATGACTTCTGATGGACTGCATATTTTCACCCCAGGGGAGCAGGAGTGGAATCACAGCAGTCATAATGACAGTAGTAGTGGCAGTCAGGGTGACATCACTCGTAGTAGTCATAGTAGTAGAAGGCGGAGTGATTGAGTCAGTCATTACAGCTTTAAAAGCTGCAGCACCGTTACTAATAATGACAGAAGCAATAGAATAAAGAGCCTACTTGTAGTGATTACAGTACACGTTGAGTTTTTAGGGGTAAGATAAGTAAGAATGATGGCTGAGCATACACTAGGGACAGTCTTTGTTAAAGGTATGTTAAGCTGGTCCGTACAATGGTACAACTACAGCAGAAGTTTCGTTACTTGATAAGTCGTGATCAGTCACTTCTAGAAACACACTTTTACTTTCAGTATCTTCCACTTTTCTTCTTCTGTTGTTCTGAGACCGCTGAAGAGAGGCGCAAATGTTGGGAGTAGATTGTAGGGGAGGTGACGTGCAGCAAAGGTCAGAGGTCAGATTCGAACCAACGGTACGCCACATGTGTCTGCGAGGCTATCAGCGCTTCGTTATCTTCTCTGCTTTTCACCTGTTAATGTGTCTCAGTTTGAAGAGTCGGTCGTCTATCAACAGGAAGCTTGTCGGTTCAATTCCCAGCTTCTGCTGCTTCGTCATTGTGTATAATTGTAAATAAATGGGATAGTTCCTTGTGATGGTCCCTTTCCTCAGCAGTGTGACCTGCAGTGTAAAAGTGTAAAGACTAGAAAGTTCTTTTAGGATTGATCTTGGACTGTTGCTTTCAGGTTTACTTATCTGTGTTTCTTTGACTCTCTCTCTTCATGCTTTTATCTCCTCTTACTTACTTTTTATTTTTTTACTGATCTTAATCCCTTTCGCTTTCAACACTACCATATTTAGCATTGTGCTGCACTGCATTGCCTTTATCTCTTGTCATTCGTTCTCCCTCTCTAATTGTCTGTTTTTACCTTTTCACTGCTGTGTTTTTAGGTTTCTGTGTCTTTCAGTCGCTCACATCATCTGCTCCTCCTGGTCTCGTGACATGTTGTCGGGTTCTTGAGTATCCTGGGTTTTTGTTGTTTGTGTTCCTCTGTGTTTGTGTTGTCTTTGTCTTCTTGGTGTTGTTTTGGTTCTTGTGTGTTGTTCTAATGTTGCCGTCAATAACAGAGGCCAGCAGCAGCAGCAGCAGTACAAATGTTAGCAGTAGCAGTTGTAGAAAGAGTTGCGGTGGCAGAATTAGAAACATTGAGCAACAGAATCAACGATGGAAGCGCGCGCCTTACCAACATAGTTCTCCACATCACTGATGTAGAAGGTGGGGGCCGGCATGGACATGCCCAGGCCGTCTTTCTTCTGAGCCAGGATCGGCTCATTGAAGCCGTTTTCCTCCAGGTAATCCATGGTCAGCTGACTGCCGCTGAGCTTCACCACTACATCGTCAGCACTAACACACACACACACACACACACACACACACACACAACACACACACACACACACACACACACACACACACACACACACACACAACACACACACACAACACAACAAGAGTGAGCAAAACAAAACAAAAACATTTAACTGACTGAAGAAATGAAAAGAGATGAGATGAGGTCACGACACGTGGAACGATCTGAGCAGCAGATCTTTATAGATTATATGACAGCGCCCCCTGGTGGAATAATGACTTAAGTTAAGAATTATTAGTGGCAAAGAGGCTGTAATAAAATCTCTCCCGGTCTAATCAATATGAGGAGGCATTTCATTTTCTGCTAATTGAGCTTATTCAACATGCTCGTGATCAACCGGTGTGAAGTGGTGTTATTACAGTTAGATCGAAGGCTGAAGGTTGTCACTGCTGCTCATCATGTGATCGTGACAGGTTCATTATCAAACACACAAAAGGGAGTTTACCTCGGGAACGTCCGACTGCGAAGCTCCTTTATGAAAACCTGACTGCCGTTCTGAACTGCTTTGATATCTGTGCTCTGCCCCGTGTCATGTTTGCTCCAGTTCTTTTTTTTATTTTTCACTGAAGAAAAGAAAAGAACACATCAGCATACAGACAACACTCGAGGAATCATTGAAATTCAGATTCAGACAATACAACACATTTTCTATCACTCCGTGTTTTGTTTTGAAAGTTTCATATCACACCACAGAAAGTTGGGAAGAAGTGAAACTCTCACATTCCAGAGGCAGCTTTATCTCCAAGACAAAAAAAAACTTTTTTGTCTTTGTCAGCAAAAGTCACTAAATCTGCCCTGAGGGGGGCGACTTACTCGTGGATTTGCCGTGAGTCTTCTCGCAGTTCGGACAGTGATAGATGTCGATATCTGGAGCGTCATCTTCATCCACCTCAACGCAGCTGAAAGCACGAGAGAGAGAAATGATTCAGGAACGTCACAGTAAAGGATCGCTCATTGAGCGCTGTCAGAGTCTGTGATGACTCTGATTAAGATGTCAAAGACGGTGTGGCGTTCAGTCCCAGTGAGACTCAGTGTTCTTTATCAGGATTACACAGCTGATAAACCTGTTGACAGCCTGGCTGCCTTTATTGGTTGTTTTTTCAATATCAACTGTTTGATTTATTTATTTATTATTTTATTTGACATGCTCACACAGTAAAACTGGCGCTGTAACATTTGACCAAGTCCCAGATGCACTGCTCCAGGGTCAACCCAGTGATTCCCACAGGGGGCCACAGAGTTCTGGCGGGTGATCCTGCCCACAGTGTGTCACTGTTAGCAAAGCGTGTTGGTGATTGTACCAGTATCGACACTTGTTCCCAGTTACTGCTCACATTCAAACTCTCAGGTGTCATTTAACCTGTCATTTCATTTGATGATGCTGTCGTGCTTTGCCTGTGGTCACTTCCTGTCAGCAGCCGTTTGTCCAATCAGATTCAAAGCTGTTCGTTTGCACTTACTGACGCTGTTTCCTCTTTTCTAGATGTGTTGTACTTACTCTCTGATGTTCATCACTTTGGATGAAAGCGTCTGCTAAACGAATTGTAGAATCAGTTTGCTTCCTCTTTTAAAGTGTTTGTTGCTCTTCTGTATACTGTTCGAGATCAAGTCTTTAAATAGTTTGAGTTTCCTATCAGTCAATCAGACTTTATTTGGAAAGCTCTTTTCATACGGTGGTGTAGAACAAAGTGCTTTACATAAAAGAAAACAAACAGCAACACCATGACCCCCCACTATTCATAAATAAAGTAAGAAATAAAAAAATATAAACTGGTACTGGTGGACTGAGGACTAAAGCAGAAGAACAGTTTGGGGACCACTGAGTAACCCAACAAATATATTAAATATAAATAAATAATGAAAAACAAAAAATGATTGAAAACTGTGGAAATGGCCAGCAGGCTGAGTTTTTCTCCAGAGGCTGGAACCAGATCAGGTTGTTTGGCTGAAACCTAAACTCAGCTGTCAATTCATTTAGAAAAAGTTTCTGTTGATCAACTTTTTGATTGACTCAGCTGTTACTAAAAGAACCAACATGTTGCCGTAAAATGCTTCTGAAAACACAAACTTTAAAACACTTCATCGACAGAAAAACAAGCAGGGGATTTATATTTAAACAGAGAGCAGAGAACAGCGCAGCATGCCTAGCAAACAGCAGGCTATAAATACGGCTCCAAACATGTTGATGTGTTGTTTATTCAGCTCTCTGAGTTACTGCTGTGTCGCCCTGTTGTTAACATGTTTTAAAAGCATCAGAAACATCTTTATCTTTTTTCAACTTTTCTGAATGAAATGTGATAATCAAAGCAGAGGATGTCTCTGTTGATTGATGACAGCAGCGGAACACAGACGTAGTGTTTCAGGAGAAGTTAGCATCCGAATGCTCTCGAGGTGAGGCCGACGACGGCGGCAGCACTGTGACTCCGAGATAAAGACACAAACGGTGAATGGCCGTCTCTCCTCCCACTGTTTCAAGCAGCTGCTGTCACGCTCTCTGCACAAGCAAATTCCTCCCATGTGGAGCCGCTGCACCCAAACTCAACTCAACTGGGAGTTTCCCAGAATGCTTCCTTCTTTTTTTTTTTTTCCCCTTGTGTGAACTCCACGGCTTTACTACACCGCCTCCTCGCTTTCACTGAAGGCAGATTAACAGAAGAGTGGGTGGGCCTGCAGGGATAGTGGAGATGCCTGTTGATGTTCTAAACATGAAACATGCAGACAGACAGATGAGACTGTTACTGCTTTCTAAGACTTTTTAAGACTCAGAAGCAGAACTGAAGACAGGAAGAGTTCGAGCGACTCAGTGCTATGCCATCTCAAAGTACATGTTCTTGGTTGAAGCCTCTTTTTGTTTTCTTCAGATTACTTTGAAGGCAGACTTGGTCTTTCAATCTTAACAATAAATAAAGTTTATCCTTAACAAAGATCACCTTCAAATAAAGTGCAGCTGTAGATAAATAACTTCTGCATGTTTGTGTCAAAGTGGAAGGTCGGGGGTTTGATTCCACGCTCCTTCAGCTGCATGCCTGATGTGTCCTCAGACACCCACAGTTGCTCCCACTGCTTCGTCTGCACTTCTAAATGTTCATGAATGGGATGAGTTAATTGTGATGACGAGTTCACACAGCAGCCTGAACGTGTCGGTGTGACCTGAGGTGCAAAACACTTTGAGTCGTCAGAAGACCATGAAAGAGTAAAGCAAGCTGAAGTCCATCCACCATGTGTGTGTAGAACGCAGCACGCATCTCTTCCTGTTAACGTCTCATTTTAAAAAGCAGCGTCGCTCTGAAGTGATTTACAGAAAGCAAAACTAAGTCAACCTTCCATCCTCTGAGATATCTGCTGCACACTGACAACCACAGGCCATGCTACATCCTGCAGGCCTGACTGTATGTGGAGGGGGGATACATGATCTGATTTCATATAAGATGAAATAATCAGTGATGTAGACAAAAAGAAGAACATGCAAAGAGATGTGAATAAAATAAGAACACTAAAAAACTCAAATATAATCTATGTATAAATGAAACAATATACTCATTAACTGCCAAACAAAAGGACTCTACATGTTGTGCATTCAGTGGCAGTCAAGTTAAAGTGACTGGTTGTGAGATGACATACAGGACATACAGTCATCACATACAGTCTGTGTTTTCATTTGGAGGAAAGAAGCTTGACTCATTAGTACAACAACATCAATGTTTTTGTTCATTGAATTGCTCATGGATTTCTTTTGAAAAAGTTTTACCGTGACAGCTTTATTCGAAGGTCGCCATGACAACGCTGTAACTTTGAAACCAAAAATGTTAGCACACTGTTAGTGTTTCCTATTTCACATCTCCTGCTCTGTGTTTCTGTGAACAAACTGTGGACATGTAACGATGACATGAAGCTTCAGAGACGTTACTTTGTCCAGGCTAAACTCCCCTCAGAACGTCCAAAGTCACCACTTCACATAACTAACCGTTGAATTGTAAGACCAGCTACCAGCAGCCTGAATAGTTGATTGGACCAGAAGTCCCGCCTCTGAAAAGGCAAACAGCCAATTATAGTTCAGTATTTTGGGTCGGTCACTGGATTGGACAACCCGACATACAGATACAGCATTTTTAAATGAATGTATCTGTCTGTCTTTCAGTCCTCATGATCGTGCAGGGTGCAGTGAAGCAGACAAACAGAGAAGAGGTGAGTGGTAAACAGACTTCAGCTTGTTTCCTTCTTTTCTTCTCTTCTGACTACTGAAAGCACTTTCACACTGCATGTCACACCTACACATTCATACCCTTTCACACACTGATGGCCGTGTCTGCTATGTAGTATCATCCATTCAGAAGTAACTAATCCATTCATACACCTCCACTGAAGCTGCGGGAGCAATACAGGTTTAAGAGCACAGTCGGTAAGCTGGCGCGATGAGACAAAGGATTCTTCATTAACACATCAAACACCTATACGGTTATTTTTCTGAACAAAACGGATGTTTAAATGTTGATTGACGATGTCTGAATTCCTGTCCTGCTTGTTTTTTTGTTTTTTTTATCTTCTAAATTGCTGCCTCGTGCCCCAGCATCCTGCACAAATAGAAGGCTTGCGTATCTGCTCCAGTTGGCTCTGAGCTGCCGGAGCAGAGACGGGGCTGAGACGCTGCGGCTCGGACAAGGTGGAAGCACACACACTGAAAAAAGTGGAAACCTATCAACTCTGCTGCCGGAACGGAACGGAGCGGACACACATCTGAGCAGCAAGTGTTCACCTTGAGGGTCTGTTCAGCTGTAACGACCAGGCAGAGGCTGAATGAGGGTTGTCACTGATGTCAGTGTGAGCTCTAAAATAAACGAGGAGATTTTGAGCAAATCATGCAAAGCTCCCCTGTAGGTTTCACAGACTGACAACACGAAAGGGTCTTAAAAGCCCTGTTTCCACACAGCAGTCCGGTATGGATCAGAACAGTTTGGTACGGTTGGGTTCGTCATATAATAGCAGCTAACCGCTAATAGCTAACCGCGCACCGTACCGAGACGAACCGAGCCGGACCGCTCGGTGGAAACGGGGCTAAAGTGAAGGACGAACAATCATGATTGTGATCAGGGCTGAAAAATCAGTGCAGCTTACTCACATTAGCTCACCCGTTGTTTACAGCGGCATCATGAAGCTTTCATTCAAATATTCACAAGATGCAGGATGATTCTCTTTTTTTCCCTGACATGTGGCGGGCTCAATCCTTCAAACACTCTCACTCAGACTTGGACCCTGCAGCCCGGCACGCACTCCAAGAGAACATCTGTTGTTGTTGAGATTACAGCTGATCACATCAACACGGAGAAAGAGAACTAAGGTTAACAGGATGATACTCCCGTCGCGTTAAGAACTGAAGATTCTGGTGCTCGAAGAAAATCAGCTGAATGTTTATGTAACAGTCTGCAGCTACGCCACTGTCCACCACCTCGTCTCGTTTGATGGAGTCTCATATCATCCATGTGGTTTGTTTCCTTTAAAAAGAAAAACAAGACACGTCTCTAAGCTTTCTCTCCTTTCTGTCAGCGTTTACTTGAATACTGTTCTACTTTCCTAAAGGCTCGCCACTTTATGAGCTACATATGCTACAAGTATGCACGCTTCAAAAGGGAGACGCTATCGTGCCGGTGATGTCACGTCTGTCACAGAGGATTCTGTTCTCTGAGACGAAACAAGGACGCTGACTGTGACTGCTTAGTGCAGAGAGGCGGCCATGCTGAAGTTCATTTAGATACTGACACATCATAAACAGTTTCAGAATGAGAATAACTCCTACTCCGAAGAACAGTCGGAATTGTATGCTATAAAAAAAACATTTAAAATGATTTGGGACAAATCGATCTTATATCAGTGTTGGATCTGATATTGGGGTAATATTGAACGAATCCATCACTTTGTCTGTGTAGACACATTACAGAAAAAGATCACGTAGGAATAAAGAGAAAAACATCCAAACAACGTGTCTCTTGTCTTGCTTGCTTTGTCGTTTGTTTTGTGCCTGTTTTGACAAAGTGACAGTGAGTCAGAGCGTTTCCTTCTTTGACTTCCTGTCCAGGTCGTTCTTTTCTGTCCAGCTTGATTCATGTCTGCAGCGTATTAGAACCGGAGCAGAGCAGTCCACAGCGCTCTCTGTGGAAACACAAGGCCAGTGAACAGCGTGCGGCGCTGACGGTGGAAGTTGGAGGTTAGAAGTTTCTGGAAATCATCTCTATCAAGACGTTAGGACAAGAACGGCACAGATCAGAGTACAATTCTGACACTGCAGCTTAAAGCTGACAGTTTTTTCTGCTTCCTGTTTGAGTGGAAAGCCAGCACAACGCGAGGACGGCTGTACCGCAGCTTTGTGTGGCCTTCCACATGAAAGCAACGACAACACTGTGAATAATGAGTTAAAGTCTGAGTCAGTATCTGTACACGTATCAGGAAAGGATCGGTGCGTCTCTGTTTAAAACAACACTTTTTGATGAAGTCCAAAACTACTACTAATATTCATATTTTTCACTTTTATTATATTCCTTGGGGGTTTTAGTGTTAATAGAGTCTCACTTTGATAAATGTTGTAAAATTAGAGTAATCATGTTTAATAATGGTGATCTGAATATCCATGAGAAAAATCGTGGTTATGATTGTTGCCAAGCCCGACTACAAACTATGCATGATCTGTCTTCATCATTTATAATGAGGCCGCCCTTCCAGGGTGCTCGAGCCTTGATCACTTGTTTTAGTTTGTTAAAAGGCCTGATAGCAACTTAATCAGGATAAATAGTTTGCCAAATCAAACTTAATAGTGATCACAATTAAAGAAGTGTTAACTAAACAAGTTAATCAAGAAACACTAACACACTAAACACTAACCCTAAAACCTGGAAGGATATTACAGAGACTTATTGAGTTTCTGTTAAATCTGTGAAACCTATTTTACACTGTTATCTTCACCAGCACATTTCCCTGTTAAAGCTGTCCAATCATACAAGCCGAATAATGTCCGCTGTTACGCCTGCTACAACAGAAAGGGTGTCGACGTGGGAAAAGAAATATATTCTCAAGAAAGAAAAAATCAATCAGCGCGTCAGCCAGATGATTAGTCACCCTTACCAAACAGTGCAGACATTAGTCATGTTAGTACTGGTACAAGTGAAGGATCAATACTACAAAGACAGCTGATCTGCACTCAGCTGTGTCAGCTTTTACAGTGAGGACCCAGCATGTTCAATTTGGTTACATCACCCAAAAACATTTGTACGAAAGCTGTCGAAAGACTTGTACCTTTAGAAGTTCTTCAATTTATGAAATGGGCCATGAGCACGGACAATGAGAATCCATTTACCTATGTTGTGTTGAGGCAAGATGATTCTCCAAAGCAGACCAATCAGAAGCCATTCTGACTGTAAATAGAGAGTCACTGTAACGTCATTTTTCAGCGTACAGCCGCCATTTTGGCAAAGTCAAAGCTTAACACCTGTGGCTAATTTATGAGCCATTGAATTATCCAGTGCCACTGGGCAAAGCTAATTATAAGATGACAAGCAGACTCTTCGATGGCTTCTTGGATATACAATGGTGAGAGAGAGGCGGGTCTTCTCATTACAGGGCAGGCAACGAAACACAAAGTCCATTACTGTATTAGTCTTAAACCAGACTTGAAAAATACAGGTGAAAATGTAAGTCCGACTGAGATCCCACTATGTCAAATTTCTCTAAGTTGCACTCACACTTCTACGTAGGGACGAAAACAAGACAAGGGTATCGACGTGGCGAAAACCCCATGCATTTTAGACAAAAGAGCTGTCAGCTGAAGGACCTAAACATATTGAAGTGTATGAATAGAAGGTAAATACGGAATAGTGATTGTTTTGCATTTGACATAATATAGGTAAACCAGAAGATGGTCCAATAGTAAAAAGATTAACGGGGTCATACAGCCTCCAAACGTCATAGAGTTGGACATACTTCTTTCAATAAATCAATTCTGCTCGAGTAATTATAAACTGGGACAAGCAAAGGAGTCTGCAGGTAGTCGTACCGACTGAACAGCGAGCAATATCAAAATACAACAATGAGTTTTTTTCACCAAAAAGCTTCCTCTCTGATTTCTTGGACTGCCAGTTAGAGCCATAAACCTCACAGAGACTCAAATCATTAAAGCATTTTTGGCTGAAAGAATCTAAAAGACACCAACAACATTCAAAACAGCGATAACTTTAGTGACGAAGTTGGCTGTGTTGATATCCAACGTACAGCCAGCCATATCCACCAGTCAGTCACAGCGACCACGCCTTAAATACTACACAACTTTAGACCATCAGTTCCTATAGAGATAATGGAATTGAGCTAAAATCCCATCAAATATGTACAAGGCAGTAAACATGTTTAAGTTTAAAAGAACATTTTAATATAAGGCCCAATTGGATTATTTTTTGACTTTTGCAGCCTCAAGTGGACACTCTAAGAACTGCAGTTTTTCAGACTTCTTTGGTTTCACTTTTTCAAGTTGGAGATTTCTGCTTGATCAAATATCCTGGTTAACTTCAACTACATGGCTACATGCAACATGACTGTGATTAGTGAAGCTTTCCTCATACAGCAGCAGTCACAGCCAGAACTGTAACAATGTGATGCAGGCCTGGTAAAGGCCTCGACTAGAGCTTACCCACTGACAGTCAGGCTTTGTGGAGTTCAGGTCAAGTCCAGACAGATTCATTTCTTCCGACTGCCACACCAGTCAGAAATGGTACATGCAGAAGCCTGTGTAATATAAATGACTGTTCAATCTCATTATAGTTTCTCTATCTTCATGTCCCCTCACACGTCTGCAAGTAGTACATCTCTGTTTCTCCAGAGTCTAACTTTCAATCATCATGAGGGTCCTTAGAGGTGAGTCACAGCGTGCAGTGAAGCAGAAAAATTGCAAGAAATTGTTTACATCATCATGGCAGAAGAGGTCTTAAGATGCAGTATACATACTACATCTGGAATGAGATACTGCCGAACAGTATGAAGCTCAAATGGGGCTCATGTCCTACAATAGCTAATCTCGTTTTAGTGCGCCTGGAAACTGTCACACTAGTAGTCAGTGGTATTATTTTTCATAAGGATCTGAAATTTAAGAATATTTAATATACTGGTGTTTTTTCTTAATCCCTGTCTGGACCTGCTGGAGCTTACAGGAGGCTTTTTCCAGGTCTAAAGAGCGACAAGTAGTGTCAAGGAAACCAAGGTTTTTTAGTTTTGTTTTAGAAGAAGAGTGAGAAAGTTAAAAAGCACAGCTCCTTCTCAGTGCTGTGGGTTGGCGCTGCATGGTAGCTCATAGTTGGTGGAGTGGTTTGTCTGGTTAATTTTTGTAGCGGGTGAGGTTCCAACATGTGAACTACTTTCTGGCCCACCCTTCTCCCCTTCAGCTTTTTTCCCCCCTCTCATTCACTTCTTCCCCGACCCGCCAGGACCTGGGAGGGTCTCAGAGTCACGCCTGCATGAGTTGGGCAATGGGCATGCTTGCGTGAGTCATCTCCGTGTTGTTGACCACATTTTGTTTTTGTGTAAGTCCAGCTAGAAGGCTGCAGCTGGAGTATGAGGGGTGCTCAGAGCGGGAACCTAGACCTAATGTTGTCTATTTCCAAAGTAGGTTTCAACTATCGGCTTTCTTCAGCATAAAGTTGGCAACCATTAGTGAGTCAAAAGAAAGAAATAGACTCGCCCTGGTACTGTAGGTCTCTCTGTCCATTGAACCTGGGCCACACTCGGTAACTGAGCAGTTTGTGTGCCAATCAAAACCTTTCACTTTACCAGGAACTGTGCAGATAGTTGCAGCTGGCCTACACATAGAAGTCCACTAAAAGGCAAAATGTCATCAACTTCGCTAGTAGGCAACAAAATGACTCGTCGGTAATACTGAGTGGTTTTCTCTGAAAGTACCAGAGTCCCCCAGGTTGCATTTTTAGTGTTTTCCCAACATCAACCAATGGCAGTAGTTGGCATTGGTTTGTAATTGAAGGTTAAATTGAATAGGTCTCTTGCTGAAGATGCTCTTTAGATTGAGCAGTTTGTCACTTCATGATGATAACAATCCTAATCAAGAACAAATGATCATGTGATCCTGCAAAGACGCATTCATCAAGAAGTTTAATCATGCTTTCTATTTTTAAATAAAAAAACTACAGCATCAGCATTTATTTTGACTGCTTCAGTGTATTACATCACCACCCTTTATGTCTTTTTGGTATGCTGTTACGCTAACATCTTAAAGGCTGTCTGGTCATCAGCAGTCTGAAAATTCTTTGACGCAGAGCCTAGTAAGGCAGGGCAAAATGTCAGCAGTTTAATAAAACATTTAAGATGCTCACAGTGCAACATTTAAATTACATAATAGGGAAATTCTTGAGTAAACTGAACACTAAAAATAAAACGTATAATACCTGAAATAACACAGGTCTCTTCTTTGACCCATAATGGGCAGGATG
Organism: Symphodus melops; assembly: GCF_947650265.1. NCBI lineage: Eukaryota > Metazoa > Chordata > Actinopteri > Labriformes > Labridae > Symphodus > Symphodus melops. The sequence goes on along the minus strand of NC_136694.1, from coordinate 4,481,890 downwards.
AGCCTGACAGCAGTTTGCTGTGCGGCAGGAAACATAAAGACGAAGCTGATGGTCAGTGGCTCGACCTGCTTTTGCTCCTGGAACTTATCTCTGGTCTGAATGGGATTGTAAAGGCAGGTCAGGTGTGTCAACACTGTGGGGAATACACACAGTGGCCTAAGTATGTCCAGGCTTTGAAGCCAATAATAATGCAGGCAAACTATCAAGGTGATAGCTTGTTTAATAGCATTTATCAAGTTCGACATTTGTTATTATCAAGGTACGAGACGTAAAAGCACCAGGTTTCACTGGATGAGCACTGTGTTCCAAAAATCAAGGTTAACACTTCTTTTTTCCATTGCAAAATAACTGTGGAAATATAGTCGTTGCATCTTGATTTAGCAAAATGATTTTTTTGTGTGATTATTTATTGTTTGAAAACTTTGGATTTTTCTTTTTTTATACATTATACACTCCTGAAAATCCAGGAGGACTGCTGCAGAGATTCTCCTGACCTGGCTGTTCACTTCTATGCTCCTCACAGGGGGACACTATCCCTGTCAGACAGGTGGGGGGGGGGGGGGGTCTCCTGAGGCAAGACGTGACGTAAAAAGAATGATCAGAGTCATCAACAAAAGTGTGGAGAACAACATACTGACACAGAAAACATGACACAGCTGTTCCATTATGTGCTTATTGCAGCATCATTGGTCAAAGGATATAGATGAAACCCCCCTCTCCCACTCGCTCGAGGTGAATTCTCTGCATAATATCCTGCAGGGTTCTCACATCAGCTCACTTGGACTTAATGCGGCAGAGATACTCGGGGGCCGGCAGGAGAAACTCCAGGTTCAGTCAGAGTGAAACGTGTGAAGAAACTCCTCCTGAAATAATCAGGAGTTGTCTGCAAGTGTGACCAATAAGAGAAACCCATTACAGAAACATGCACACTCAGCACACAACAAAACACTTCTCATTCCTGGCTGCTGAAAGTGTTGTCAGCTGAAGAGACATTTCCAGGTGACAGACACGTCAGGATGATGGAGTTATGGCCGCCTGGTTCAACGAGACAGTCATCCTGAAGCAGAGAGGATTGGAGCAGCCTACAAACTGGAGATGAGCTGCCTTTAGGCTCTATCACATAACGGCGGAGAAGCCCCCTCCAATGTTTCAATATATGATATCGTTGCTCTGACTCCTGTAATGTAATTATTAAAAGGCTATAGGGCCTAAAAGCACAATTACCTGTTCATTGACTCACCATACTTCATGACTTCTCACGGTCTCACTTCTGTCATGAAAGTGGGTCATGTGAACAGAAGTGAATGGGGTGAAGACAAAGTTCACAGCAGGATAAAACAAGAAGACAGCATGATAATGTCTGACTGCGGTGACATGAAGATAATCTAGCATGATAGTGCTAGCTTAAGACTGGAGGCTAGCCTCTAAACTACTGGCTATGTAAATCATTTTTCATTGGTGGAGGGGAGGGAGGGCGTGCAACCCATTAGAACAGACAGACGTGTCTAACCCACCCTATCTAATGGATCTAGCATCAATTACATCAACCACTGTTTGTCCACTGTCTGTTGGACGAGAAAGTGGAGTTAGCGAGAAGAAATGATCAAATCTGCATATTTCTACTGTTGGCTTATTTAATAGTGGGAGCGCTAGGAAACCAATAAACCACAGAATCAATCAATCTTTATTTGTATAGCGTCAATTCTGCTTGTGGTGACGGCTGACAGGAGATGTTTATCCATTCAACTAATGATGCTAATAGAGTGTGGATTGGACGAAAAAAACAACGTGCATGATAATCACTGACTCATACTTCTGTGTTGAATCTATGCCGGCTCTAGGTCCGCGTATAGGCAGAAACCATACGCTCGTAGCCTGACGTGCTATACTTCTCAAAAATGTAACTTTGGGATACTGATTCTCACTGTGATGACAAGATACACATTTTCTTTTGCATCATGAACTTCTGTGTGTAGGCTAACTTGTAGCCTAAACTAACAATGCTATCGGGTTGAACGTCCTTTCCATTCCAATTCCAATGCTTTCCATCTCCTCCGATGTCTACTCTTTTCTCCTTTGCAATAATTGCAGTTTAATCAACTGTTGCTTAGTATTTATATTCTCCAACTCCAACAGAACACGCTCGGTTTTGGTCACACAAAGCTGAGAATGAGGCTGAACCAGAAACTGAAGATATGAGGAGCTTAGACATCACACTGGTGTACCCATGAATACTTCAGATCTACTCAGTCACACCAATGCACGAGTATGCGGTGCTCTCATCGGCGTAGCTACTGGGTACATTAGATGCAGAAGTAAACCAGGAAACAAAAATTCTATAATTAACAACCGGTCTAATCATTAGCCTGGAGTCTTCAATGAATCTTGAATCTAATGCACTGTCTATAAAACAAATCCATTTATGAAAAAAACAACAAGCCAACTGGACTGAGCACAGATTTTACAAAAAGTAAATAATTACTAAATCATGAAAAAAAAAAAAAATAATAATAATACATGCAGTCTGCAAAAACCTTGAGTATAGACTTCATAAATGGTCTGTTAGAGCAATAAACAACTCCCGACATCATAATCATCTGGTATTTGCATGAATAAATCCTCTGGGGCACAAACAACACAGACAGAGGAGAGATTTTAGGTTCAGTGTCTGACAGGTGACTTCCAACAGACAGCAAGCGCTATCCACCTGTCACTCAAAACATCCAAGCACCTTAAAAAGCACAAGCTTGACTATTTATTCACTTATGAAGCCATGATTGGGGAAACACCTCCATATATCACTTCCTTGTTGAGCCAGTCTCATAGTCAACAAAACACACTCCAGTAATTGTCTGCAGCTTGAAGTTCCAGGGAAAAACACATCATTTGGTGACATTGCTATTTGCGTCTCTGCAGCATTCACAGGGAACACTCTGACAGAAACATTTCAACTTCACACACTTACAACTATGAATGAAAACTATGATTTGAAACTACTCTGCCTTTGAATGGAGCTGTGCTTAATTGTGTTGTTGTCATTATGTATTCTTTGTTGTTGTACGCTTGACATCACTCAAAATGAGGGCATGCCCACAATGATTTTCCAGTTTTAAATAAAGGTTGAATGAATGAATAATCCTGTATAAAGTTTTAACTGCTCAGTTATACACTACCTCCTTCCCTGTCGGTTGTCCTGAGTAGGTAAATAGGCTTCAGTGACCAAAACATTTGAATTGTTGTATTTTTTTGTCATACTAAATTGCTTTGGTTGCCAGCCTCAAGTGGCTAGTATTTAAGCTTGAGTTTATGTGACTTTCTAGTTAGCTTAATTATCCAGCCCGGAGGCTGCTATTTGGTCATAATATTTTAATGTCATTAAGTTGTTGTGGTTAGCTAAGAATGTACTTCCTTAATGACAACACCCAATGCTCATGTACAGAGTATGCATGCAAGCTAGCTGTACACAAAACTGAAAAATCAAAACTCATATTGAACCGTGGACGCCTTACAGATCAATTCAATATAATATTTAGAAGTGTTGCATCTATACTTACACTACCTACTACATGGTCAAACAGTACTGACTTTAAACTAATGTGTTGTTTAGTATGCCACCTGCACTATACTAACACTCAAGTGGTATTCCTGGTCTGAGCTACGTTAAATAAGATAGCACAAAGCTAGCTCAGTTGTCTGGTCATATAGAATTTAACAACACAAATGTTCATTACTTATATTGTTATGTAGTCATTTGAATATGATTTGCTTCACTTGTTGGCTGGTTGACCAGCTCCCGCCACTGAATGGACTTCAGGGCAGAGGCTCATCAGTAGCAACCGCCATGATGGAAATCCTGCAGCCTAAACCTAAAACAGGATTAGAGCTGAGCTGAGGCGGGTTTTAAAAGTTTTGACGAACCGTTAAGACACACTCGCCTGTCAATCATGTCAACTATGCAACAAAATATGGATAACATGTTTTGTTTTCAAAATCCAAACAGAGCCATTAAAAAAAAAAAAAAAAAAAATCACCCCAACCCCCGCGATGACAACTACTAATCAGACCTTTTTCTTATTTTTTGGTCACAGAACGTAAACATGTTAATTCATGCTGTAAAAACGCCTTTTTTGCTGTCAGGTGTTTGTGATTTCCCGTGTTCCTGGAGCCAGACTCAAGTGGACACTCGACGAACTGCAGGATTTTGCACCTCAGCTGAAGACTGGAGGTTGACGCATACATGGGAGCTTCTGTACCTAAAATTGTGGTTAATCTAGTATACACCCGGGGACTTCTCGCATTTGATGTCATAGTTTGAATATGATAAAATATACAGTTTCAGACACAGCCTTGTACAGTTAACACATCAGCATTATTTATTATTATCAAATTATGTCACACAACTTAAAATTGTAATTTAAAAGATCTGTAGTTTGACCCATTAACCCTTCATGATCCATGAGTTCCAGTGTATGTATGATTTTATACAATTTAACAGAGAATGATAATTACATTGTTACATGCTTTTTTGTGTGATATAAACGTGTGGGTCTCACTGAGCATGAATCATCTCCTATACTGTGTTTAAGTGACATTGCAAGCAGGATTATCGCACTCAAATTTGAATTAATATTAAAAATATGTAATAAAAAGCATCAATGTGTCAAGAATTTTCCTTTTTCTTGCTTATGCCTGAGTGAAGGTCATGACTGATCCTCAGCATTTAATTCACCTCTTGTAATGTAATAACATATGGTGTAGGCAGCTGTGTGTGTGTGTGTGTGTGTGTGTGTGTGGGGGGGGGGGGGGGGGTGTGAGCATGAAAGGGTTAATGTTCAGGCGCGTAAATACTCTTCACTGCTCTGACGGGCTTGTTCACCAAAAGGAAACACGATTAACAAATCATCTATAAGCACTAAAACACACAGAGTGCAGCCGAACAGCGTGAAAGATGCCAGAACAGAGCGGAGTGTAGAGGCAGCAACTACAACAACAGGAGGGAAATAAAACATGATGATGAGAGCAGGGATTTGGCTGAGAGCACAAACAGCATATGAACGGCGGGGAAAGTGGTGAGGGGCGGCGGACGAAACGTCTGCGAGTTAATCCCAATGAAACATTGTAGCGAATATCTACAGTACATGAAAGAGACAAAACAAGCTGAGTACATGCAACAATATAGTTCTGTTAACCCGCTACAGTTTACAGCCATGGATACGGAGCTATTGTCAGCCATAGCTGCTGCCTGGCAGGAAGGCTGGACCGTACCGGGGCTCAGCTCGGACTCGGGTCGTGATTTTTAACCGTGCTTCATTAAAACAGTCGGTGCAATATATAGAAAAGGACGCATTGTCTCGGCATACATTGGTAATAAAGACGAAATGTCGGCTACAAAGCGCCTATGAAGAGGGGAAACGAGCGAGAAATGAGCAGACTGCCTCGGCTTCCCCCACTGCTTCAGTCCGGGGCTATGCGGGCATGTTAAATGTGTTAATACACCAAGCACACAGCCAAATCACTTTGATATGCACTGTAACTTTTTTTTAATTAGGATTCTACTAAATGTTATTCACGAAAAAATGTCACAACCCCGCTCGGCTATATTTAACTCCGCCTTCTTCTTCTTCTCCGAGCGGCCTCTCTTCAGATGTAGACGGGCGACGGAGAGCCACAAAGCTGTCAAACGCACCGAGACCTCGCCATTTTTGTTTGTTTTTCACAAATGCAAACCCGCCACAAAAACAGCACAGTAGTGAGCAATATGTGGGCCTTACCTGCCGTGAAACCAGTCCTTGCAAGCATCGCACTCGATCATAAACTGGGTCACGTCGTAAGGTAATCTGCAGATGCAATATACTGGTACAGTCGCCATGTTCAATTCACAACTACGTCGGGATAGACTGGGGGGGGCTGCAGGAGGAACAACGTCCTGCAAACAATATGATCCAATATGATCTTCCCCAGAAAAAAAAGCCAGGGGCAGACCCGCCGGACACATGAAACTAAACGCACATCTCCATCACACCACGGCCGTGTGGTGGAAACGATGGAGGCTCGTCGTTGCAGACTTTCCTGAAATGCATGATTCTTATTATTACTATGTGCATGCCCCCTGGTGACTGTACGTTACGGCACCGAGGCGCTTAGATTTGAAGCCAGAGGAAAATGTAGCCTCGATGTCGTTGCGAAATAAATAAATAAATGTTGCATGTTACGTCAGGGAGCTGCTTTAAATCAGCGGAGCTCAAATCTGACGAAGAAATGCCCGGATCAATTACACATGAACAACAAATGGGAAAGCAGCGAAGCCATCATGCAAAATTAAAAATACAATTTTATTATTAATCTTAATCTGCAGAAGACAAAAAAAAATGTTAAGAGTGCAGATGTATACATTTGACATTGCGTAATGCGTAGGGTAATACATATTAAACCATATTAAATAATAACAATGAGTGCGCACTTAAACATTTCAAAAAAAAAAAAAAATGTATATATAAAAATGTGTAATCACACAAGAGAATCCTGTTACATTAAATGCATTATGTCATCACAAAGTCCTTTAAAATCTTTTATCAGCAGAGTCGTAGCATTAGAGAAAAAACATGCAGACATTTATTGATGAAATATATTTTTTTACACATTTATGGGTTCCTACTTTAGAATATAAATAAGAGGTTACTGCACGTATGTTTAAGAGTGTTGACCATTTTAAAACCCTTTGACCATCTAATTAGAAGCAGTTCGTTTTATTGAACCCAATGACATGCAGGCAGCAGTGTGGCTTTGAAACCACATTTATCCAATAATCAAGGGACGTAAAATACACAGAACATGTAGTTTTAGAAAGTAGTTTTATTTAATTGAATAGGTAATATTTAAATTTAAAACACTCCAAATGTTTTTTTCCTAGTGTATTTTGGTGGTTATAATTAAAGCTTACACAGATTGATGGGGCTCAGGTGAAGGAATTCAGATTCAGTATTTGTCTTTGCAGCAAACATGTAAGATTAAACAATAATTTCTATCTATAAAGTCTTCACTTTAGTATAGTAATCAAAAATTGTTATTGGCAAATAAAGTCCAATAGATATTTCCATGTTATATTGAAAACTTATTTATTTTTCAACATCATGGATGTACTTGCAACCTGCAAAAAGGTGGCCCATTTGTGTTTAACCTATAATATCTTTCAGACTAATAGTCAATGTTTAAAATTAACTGTTTTCTATCACTTGGGATATTGATCTTCAAAATACTTACATTACTACTTTTTCAGGAGGAAAATTATTTGTGGATTTTTTGGGGGGCATTTAAAGTGCATTTTCTCACTCTGCTGCTTTAAAAATGGATGCAGGGATTTAAATATTCAGGAAGTCAGTCAGTCAGTGAGCAGGAAAAGATTGAAATATTGATGTATACATGCTGTTACAATATGATAAATGATGAATAAACAAACCACCCACAAGTTGTACTAAAAGAATATAGTTTTATTAAGCTTTGTAGCTAAGTTTCTTCAAATATACCACACCACAAATCCATAAACATCCAATCAATCCCAACAGCAGTTCATTCTTTTACAATCCAAAGAGTTAGGAAGAAACTTACATAGAAGGTTACCTATTCAGTCTTGCGGGGGGACGGGGGGGGGGGACGACACTGTTTGTGTGATCACTAGTGAAGGATGAGAAGGAGAACTCAGAAGAATTAGGTTGAAACGTTAAATGACAATTCTGGTGCAGAAGAACTTAAAGGGACATTACAACAGAGCACTAAATCGATCACCGCAGACGGCCGAAGTCTTAATCTGAAGGTGGAGAGTGTTGCTTTCAGTTTCAGATGGAGTGATTCTGATCAAAGCGTGTTAAGCGTGTTAAGGTACATGTTCAGATATTTGACTAACGCAGGAAAAAACAACGCAGAACAATATTGTGGAACTTCACTATTTCAAAGTGGCTAGATAACTTTTTTGCTTTTTATAATTCAATGCAACAGAGATCAGTATCACTAACAAATCAAGGTCAGAACAAATCGGTTACAACAGTTAACAACTTGTATGGGCGATCGGTGAGATTAGCCATTTCTTTCTTTTTGCAAATGGGCACAGTGCCTGCAATGATAGAAGGAAAAGGACCACATGCATTATAAGTACACACCTCTTAAACTGCCAACCATGCAGAGAAGGCTTTTTATTGTTGTGACGGCGGTATTACAACAGCTCTCTATATTTGATTCAAGAAGTCGAGTATCAGGATTCCTTGTGTCGGACTTTTAACAGCAGTTTCTTGAAAGGCTACGATAACAAAACTTACATGGAGCTGATCTGAACTAAAGGACACGCGCAGCTTATACGGAAACAAAAAGTCAAAGTTGCAACCAAGGCAGTTGTGTTGCAGTTTCCTCTCCGCGGTTACCTTGACGACAATAAACTGATAACAGGTAAGGCAGGTCGAAAAAGAAGAGTATTAACTCATAAGTACTTAAAAATCAAAGCTCCTGAAGCTTTCATACCTCAATAAAAAGGAATCGCAGTGTTGTCGTTAACAAGTAGAAATCAGTGTCATTAACAAGTGATGGGAGTGAACAACTCCTTAAACTAGCAGTGTGATAAATCTGGTGTTTATTGAGAGGGGTTTGAATTTCATCTCTTTTCTTTTGTCTTTTGAGGAAACAAGTACGTTGACTGTAGGTTTTCCACATTTCCAGATATTCTAACCCTGTTCCATCTTTCATCCTTCACCCTCGTTAGAAAAATAGGCTTTACTCTTCTTTTCTTAAGACAGCGGCCTCTCGACCTTCCTCTCTGTGGCAGCCACTGTCTTCATGTAGTGCATTTAAGTGAGGATTAGAATTGCACGTCTTGGAGTCGCATTTGAAGGCACTTTCAGGTTGGATGGGAGCCCTGCGTTCCTCTTCATCTCCGTTCAGCTGGTCCGGCTCTTTGTCCTCCACGCCGTTCTCCGTGGTCGAGCCGTCGCACGGTGAAGCGGAGGATTTTCTCTCCTCTGCTTTGGACCTCTTCCTCTCTTTGACTGCATCGTGTCCAGATGTATGGGCAGGTTTGTGCGGGGGCTTTATCGGCTAAAAAGAAAAAGAGATTTTTAACAGGTGCCAAAGACAGCGAGGCTGTGACAGTAACTCTGAGCACGCTCCTTTAAGTGATGCGAGACATGGAGAGAATACAGAAGTATGCTGAAGGTCATTGGTACAAACAAAATGACTGGAGCACAATTAAGAAGTCAATTAGCAGTTAAATTAAAGGGTTTTGAAACAGCAAAAAGACCTGCGGAGGGGATGTTTAGCTCCTACTCACACGGCGCTGAAAGCTCAAACAATGGCTCTGGAATGTGGTTGATGCACTGTAATTAAACAGTGAAAAGAGCAACAGCTGTATTATGATCTCTGTCTGTGGCGGAGCATTACGACTAAGATTATAATGCTGCATTCCTGAAGAAAGGGGCTGCACGGCGGCGCAGTGGTTAGCGCTGCTGCTTCACAGCGAGGAGGGTCGAATCCCCGTCTGACAGCAGCCTCTCTGTGTGCAGCTTGCATGCGTGGGTTCTCTCGAATACTCCGGCGTTCTCCCACAGTCCAAAGACATGCTTGTTAGGTTCATTGGTGACTTTAAATTGTAGGTGTGAGTGTCTCTGTACGTCAGCCCTGTGATAGACGAGTGAACAGTCCAGGGTGTAACCCCGCCTCTCGCCCCACGACAGCTGGAATCGACTCCAGCCAGTGAGCGTGAACAGGAAAGGCGGGATAGATAATGGATCTATGGAAGGATTCCTCAAAAAGATCTCAGGTTGCTTTTCAAGCTTTTGATGATTCTACCCTGCTCTTTTTATCCCATTTATTTTGAAATTTTAAAAGAAGCTCTCCAACATGTGAAGCTCTATTATGAGATGAGCAGAAGTTGGTGATCCCTCCAGCTGGTTTCATAAAGGATGTTTGACAAGCAGCCTAACGTGAGCCCCGAGGGTCTGTGGTCTGAAACTCCTGATCCATACACAAAGTTCTCAGCTGCTGGTCTTTGTGTTAAACTATGAATTCAAAGTTGACTCATGTTGGTATTGTTTGATGATGAAAAGCTGCTAAATGTAATTTGTGACATAGAACTACATGACAGCCAGACTGAAGAAACACCTTTTAGTTTGTGTAAATATTTATACCACGAAACAAGATGCCCATCTGCAAGTATTTAAATCTGACTTCTTTCTAATTGTACTTACTCACGACTTGCAAAAAACTTTTACTACTTAAACCAAGATGCACAAAAAGCCCACAGTTTGTGGAGGTGAGTCCTCCAAGCAGGCAGCGAAGGCTTGAGTCTGACCTGTGGCTCCCCTCCCCCGATTTCTGACTCTACCCACTGTCCAATCTCTAAATCTGAATCTGAATTGTTTTTTATTGTAGATTTACATATGTGTGTGTGGTATTGTTGCAAAAACAGTTGGGAAATAAGGCTAATAACAAAACAAGAAGCAAATACCAATATATGAAATACATAAAGAATAATGAAAAGGCATGAACAAACCAAAAGAGTGAGAGAATGTGTCCGTGGTTACGATTTTAAACTAAGATGAGCTCATGTGACCCTGTGATTAGCACGAGCGCACGGGATGAGTGAACGCTCCCACCAAGGTGTGAGGAAAGGGAACGATCATTATGAATGATGATTCATGTGTGACTTACCAGGTATGCTGTCTGACTCTTGAAGACTCGAGTGTGGTACCTGCCCCCGCGACCAAACGCCCTGATGACGGGCGTCGAGATCACACCTCTGGGACGACTGCAGGAGACAGAAAAACAAAAAGTCCTGACGGCTCAGCAGAACAATAAACAGTGATCTCAGTCGATCTGCTCTCCGTGCTTACCCTCTGTTCGGCCCACCCACAGACACCACCTGCAGCGGGAAGCCCCCTCTTCCTCTGCCGCGGCGTGCTCCAGCCCATTGACCCACCACAGTGCCGGCTATCTCCAGCTTCCCACCCTGAGACGACATGCTCTGAAGTCCTTTTGAGGAGAAAAATGAAAAATGATAAGCACGAGGAACACACTTTAATTTATAGCTTATATATGAAAGTGTGTTCCTCGTGCTAATCTTTCATGTTTAGAGAAACAAAAAAACCAACCTTGGCTGTACCCACCAGGCATCCCTCGGCCTCTCCCCTGAGGCGGCATCACAGGGGGCGGGGGGAAGAAGGAGCCCGTGGGGGGGTAGAAAGGCATCCCGTGAGGAGGTGGAATAGGGGGAGGAGGGAATGGAGGAGGATGAGGTGGTCGGGTGAAGTTGAGACCTTCAAGGATGCTGTGACGCATCTTTTCCGCCTTAGCCACCAGCTCGCCCTGAACAAGGAGAGACGGATCATTCTACTCATCAACGTTTCCTAAGATGAACATCTATCCTGACGTTCAGAACAAACTCTTTGAGTTTGACTCATTAAAGTAGAATTCCTCCCACATGGTTTCACTTTACAAGGATGTGACAGCGTTTGCATTTTTTCACATTTATTAAATGACAGGTGTATCGCAGCTTTAACTTTTTATTTTTTTATTTAGATAAGACAGCTGAAGAGAGTCGGGAAATGTTGGGAGGAGAGAGTGTGGGGAGAACATGCAGCAAAGAGCCGAGGTCAGATTCAAACCCACGTCGGACAACTAAAGCTTCTGTACATGAGGCGTGCGTCTGTGGGATCTTATCTCTTGACGAGCACAAAGGAAAAATGAGTCAGTGCAAACCTGAATTAGATTAATTGTTACAGTGATCAAAGAAAAACAAATGCAGAAAGAGAGATGAGCAGGTAAATTAGTGCAGTTATCAAATCAGCAGCAACAATGAAAGATCAACGTGAGTCGGACTTGTTTATTTGAAGGCACAGAAACGAGTGGCTGTGACTTCTTTTTGTCTCAGTCTATGAAATCTGACTCTTCCTGTAAACTGCCTCTTTGTCGTTTCTTTATTTCCTGTTTGACTCTGCTGGTTATTGGTCCTTATTACAGGTGCAGGTCTGAAACACCATCAGGTTTGTATCTTTCATGACAAAGACACAGTGCAGCTCTGTTCAACAAGATGAACTCTTCCAACAAATGCTTCAGTTCAAGAAGCTGACAGGTTTTAGTGCTGATGACATATTGAACCTGAAACATGCTGTGTGGTGTGTGTTATTTACAGTATTGATCAGTGTTTCACATGAACTTTCTCCACATTCGGCCTTCCGTCCGGTTCAATGGGACTCAGTTTGTGCTCCTCACGGTCTATTATACAGTTTAGGTCTGTTTGATCCCCGCTCACAGACACAGAAGAACAACAGGCCCATATGTGTGACGAAGAAACGTTACAGTGCAACAATCAACAAAGAGGAATCCAATCCTGTGTGCTTCTTTGAATGTAAAGTAATAAACATGACACCTTTGTACACGTCTCTGTGTGTGTGTGTGTGTGTCTGATACATATGGACGAGACTTTATTAGGTCATCATTAGCCCTCTTCTCTCCATGCTTTGCCAACTCATCTATAGATTCCTCATCGCAGTACTGACAGAAAAAACTATCAACCACACAAAGAATCTGCTGATGTTACATCCTCACAGACACGACTGACGTGGCGCGACTTTCTGAAAGTGTGCACCTCGCAGTGCTCTCTCATGTTCCTGCAACAACAACGAGCTGAGACTCTAAAGGGCCCGTTTCCACACAGCGGTCCGGTACGGATCAGTACAGTTTGGTTCCTTTAAGCTTGATCCTGTTTGTGTCTCCACAGCCACCCGTGCCCTATTTGGTAGGTGGCGTGTAAGCCGGATGACGATAGCCGCTATGTAATAGCATCACATGATAGCAGCTAACAGCTAACTGCTAACAGCTAACCGCTAACTAATAAATTCAACAAAGGAGAAAAACGTGACACAAACAAAACCAACGCTGGAAGACATCCAGCAGTTCATCCACTCTGTCACTGTCATGTGACTCTTTATCACAAGAACTCATCCAGCTTTGTTTGAGAGAAGGCTGTGTGCGGCGAGGACAAATACACACGTAAACAATCAGCTGTATATTAGAGTCAATGGTTTAAACACAGTAGAGTTTTGTTTGCCAACATAACACGGGAGGCGACGATTCTTTCAACCAATCAGCGGACTGCAGTGTTTAGCTCCACCTTTTCGGGTTGGCTTCACATTCTTGGCACCCCGACAGAAGGGTCCCAAAAAGTGGGACTGTACGGATCGGTTATTTGGGAATCTTTCCCCGGATAAGTCTATGGAAACGCCGCAAAATGCGCACCGTACCGAGATGAACCGAGCCGGACCGCTCAGTGGAAACGGGGCTTATATGTGTGCATTAACTCTCCCTCTGCAGACAGTTACTTCCCTCCTAAGAGAGTTTTAACTGAAGCAAGCATAAGCTACGGGGAACGAAGAAACTGAACAGGAAATGGAAGAAGGAGACGTCGACTAGCAGCCTTCTGTGTTCGTTCAGATCTAAAACATGTGATCAGGCTCTGTTGAGTGGTGCGTGCAGTGCAGGAAGCTACCTGACCATCACAGAGATCAATGAGCTGGACCTTCTCCCTGTTGGCTCTGTTGAGTTTACTCTGAAGCAGCTTGCCGTCAAAGTACATCCAGGGACAGCAGTGCTCCCACGGTATAGGCTGTCCGCACGCATCGTTGGCGAACAGAGCCATGTCCACGCCGCTCATGAACAGAGCAGCCAGCTGGACTCCTCGAGGGTCCAGGTTGTCTATCTGTCAAGAGAAACATTCCCACTTATTAAATGGGCCAAGATGAACGTCATTTGAAAAAAAAAAAAAAAAAAAGCAGAGGATACGATAATCTAGGAGAGGAGCAGAGCGAAGCACAGAGCAAGCTTAAAGGGCTTATTCAGTCCCAGCTGCAGAAAGACGGCAGAACACAACCTTATCCAGCCAACAGAAAAAGCCAGCAGACACAACCTGCATGTTCTGGCACAGCAGAGAGCAGACAGGCTGACAAAGCTACACAGACTCGGGTTGCCAACTTTTCCAGTACCCAATCATTCCCGAAATGTTTCGATTGGAGCTCAGTGCCACAGCGGAGCGGACGAATGAAGTGTGAATGAAACGTACAAGTCTGCTCATTCAGATGAGTTAACTCAGACTTTCTTTATTGTCATTGAAATTTCACTTCACAGTGCAGATGAGAACGAAACCTCCTTGCATTGACTCGCAGTGTGTAGAGCAGCAAGTGTTCACATAAGGTAAGTAGTGTTTACGAAGTCATGTGCAGATAGAAACACATAAAAAACTAAAGCTATGTGTGAAATTATTATACAGATAAAAATATATTGCACATTTTTTCCGGTCAGGACGCCGCCATCTTGTATCTTGGAAGAGGAAATTAAAATAGTGGAAATAAAACACTCCCCCGTGGACCTCTGTGATAACATGCTGATAGCACTTTGAGCTTCATCCAGAGGGGAGCTCGTGAGCGTCTCTGTAGCAGCATGACGGTTCGGTCCTGCTCAGGAGGGTCAGGGTCACTGAGCCACGCCAAACAACAGCGTCCATGAATGACGCTGAACTCAGCAGTACGTTCGTCTGATTGGATGATACTGTAGTTGTCACTTGATGGACGTGATGAGTGCACGACGGGCTTTCGGCAGTGTCAGAGCTGATCTAGGATCAGTAAAGCGTTGTCTGGTGATTAAAGAGTAACGTCACTACGCGGGACATAGGGGGCGCCCCGCTGTGGACAAAGTCGTTCAGTTCCAGATACGAGATGGCTAATACGGGACGGTTGGCAACCCCTAACATAGACACAGCACAAGGACCAAAGCGCACAGCTGTGTGGATGGTTTGAATGGACTGAAGGCCAAATGAGAGCAGAGGAGTCGACGGGCGCTCTGACGCCTCCGTCTGAGACTCGATAAACCATCCACACATGATGACACGGGAACCCCTGCTCGACATCAATTCATCTTTCAGTGCAAAGCTACAGCTTCAGGAACAACCGGCTCGGACAAACACAGGGTTTTGTAGAGCCGGCTGTAAATATGAGGAGTGTCCAGAGAAAACAAGCTCCATGAAATCAGACAGGAACGTGCTCGTCCTCTCACCAATTTGAGTGAAATTAGGAGAATTTAAACAAATAGGTTGGTGAATGATGGTGCATACATTTCATGTGCTTCTCGACTCTACAGTTCTCTGACACTCCTCATAGAGTTATCACTACAAAATCACCTTCAGTTCCTGCAGCTGGTCAGGCTCATAAAGTTTAGGAGAAAGTGCTTGGGCTAGGAAAGCGTCAAGTTCGTTACGACGCAAAATTCTTACTCCTGGCCATTGTAACATAAACCTGAAGCAAGACAAAGAAGGTTAACATAGTTATGAGTGTGTCGGGTTGAATCCTTCCCGCCTAACTCTCTCTGTTGAATTCACACTACACTCACATCTACTACATGTTTCTGGGTGTCACAATGCTACGCAGTGTCACCTGCGTGGAGCAGTCGACTCACCGCAGCACGCAGCAGAGCACCATGAGTGGCATGGAGACGTTGGCAGGGTTCAGCATCGCCGGAGTGTCCGAGCGCATGCAGGCCAGGAACGCTCTCATCCTGCGGTTCTTGTCTTCCACCGCCTTGCCCAGCCACAGCTTCTTCAGGTTAGGACAGGTCCACTCCCTGAAGGGTAGAGCCTCCACCAGCTCCGGAGTGTGGGGAGATTTGCCTTTGTAGGCAGCCCACTCTTTGACCAGGACGTGTGCGTCTGTGGAGCCATATATCAGTGTTTGTGTTCATCAAGCGTCCAAGGATCTATACAAGAGAGTTATTACACCGTACTTTGGCTCATGCAGGGCTGCACACTTACTTCAAATCAAACAAAAGTGAACTTTTAAGACCAAAACAGACACTGTCTTAGCACTCGGCCTGAGGGATCGTCAGATTCAACGCAGGATTCCCATTGTCCCAAGTTTAAAAGTCCCTGGATTTCTCATCTGCAAAGCCAAATTTCCTTGAACATTATTTCCTTCTCTTCTTCTCCTGTTCTCTTCCGTTTGCAGTTTGTGAGTGTGTAAGTCACGCAGCTGTAAATCCCTCCAATTGTCATGTGAACAAGCGTTTGCATAAGGAGAAGCTGCATGTCCTGTCTCTATGGCAACTGTCTGTTGACACCGGCCGCTGTATGGCCGACACCGCTCTGTTTTTATTTCATCGGTCGGTCGCGGATCAAAGATGACGTGGGTACAAGACAGGACCTCGGTAGCGCTAAAGAGAATATCGTGCATTTGGAAAAGAGCGGCGGTGATTTCAAAGACGCTGTCTGAAAGGCTGACGGACGTTCATCAGTGCTTAAAAAGCTTTTTGTGGAGATCATAGGATCATATTAGGGATACACCGTTCAACATCTATATCAGTGACAAACTTCAGCCCTGTACTTCCCAGCGTCTAATGAAGTGGCGTGCACAGATGCTTGGCTGTTGTGTTGCGTGAATGTAATGCCGACAAGCTTCCATAATTCCCTGCTGAGTCAGAGGAAGTCACCTGTGGACTCTGATCTGTTTACATGATCACACTTAAAAGAATTGGAATCCGCTAAGTTGTTTTCACAATCATTACATTATTCATTTTTATTGTTTGACATTATTTTATATCCTACATAAGGCCTGTTTATATGTGCTGTAGGAACATAATTGAGCTTTAGTCTTTGTATACTGATAGTTGGCCTGCTTGCTGTCACTGTAGGGACAGAGGATGCTTGATTTTGTTTGTGCAGAAGTGGACTGAAACAAAAAAAACATGTTCAGCAGTTGAGGCTGATATCAGCTGAGTCGATAACCGTCTTTAATTTAAAATGTAATTATTTTACTAAACCAGAGGTGCATGCTGGGAGTTTTGTTCCAGTTGGAGCTGTTTACCCTTTCTGAGACTCCAGATATGATGACATGTATTACAGTGGCATGAAGGTCACTCACACTCAGGGAGGCAGTTCTTCCTCATGGCGACTCTCTCGGCCTTCTTCCTGGCCTCTGCCAGGCTGAAGAGTACTCCGTAAACATACTGACGGATGGGACGAAACAGCTGCACTGCTGAAGGCAGGTCTTTGTTAGCTTCATCTTCAACGGTGACAGACAGCTTAATCTCACCCTGCAAAGACACACTGTTAGCTCACAGTAAACACACCGCACAGACAAATGTGTGTGTGCATGCGACAGGACAGGAAGTGGTGGTGGTGTGCTGGATAAGTCCAACCTTAGTGACAACATGGTAGATGTAGGGGTACATGAGGCCCTTCTTGTGTCTGTGCTCAGCCACCCGCAGGACTTCGGGAGCCACAGCAGGGAGGGGTGGGATGGTGATGTCCATGTGGTTCCTGGTTGGCATAGAGAGCAGCGAGGGGATCTGGTCATGCAGGCTGTTCAGAGCTCCGAGCTGTGATCCTGAGCAAGCCTCATATTTCACACAGAGGTCAACCTAAGAGCACAGGGAAGAATATGAAGTCAGCTGGTGGGATGTTTAATCAGATGTAATATGTTCCTCTGAGGGGGTACTCACTTTTGTTTGTACCCCGAGGTCTCCCTCTGGTGGGTTCACAGAATGTGGAGTGTGTCCGTTTTTCTCCCAGCCTTCTTTATGGTCACTAAGATGACTACAAAACAAGAGACAAACCAAAGCAGATGTTTGGCTGGCAGTGTACGGCAGCACATCAAGGGATGAGGGAAGGGTTTCTGTATGAAGCTTAGGCTGAGAGGTGCTCATTGTCATCCTCGACACTTTGAAATAAGTCAAGCTGGTGCTCATTGATGGATGAAGCCAACAGAATCAAACGATGAAAGTGGAGATACAATTCAGAGGTCCGGACCTCAGGACAATCTCCCCGCACTGAGAGTCGTGTTTCTGCGACAGCGTTGGAAGTAAGCTGAGCCGAGTCTTGTACATTCACATTTCCGCTGTTATGTTTCTGCATCAGTGTAAGATTGGTGTTCCAGTCTGTAAAGTCACATCGCTTAGGAAAGCACGGCCCAGCTGGAGCTCTGGTCTCGCCCCTGTAACGCCTCTGTTACTGCCTGAGAAGACGCAACAGACCTCCACCAGCTGATCCTGAAGCCAAAACGTCACATGGTCATAACCATCACACCTTGAAGCAGCAGTCTGAACACGTCTACTGACTATTACAAACTGTCTCAGTAACATTAGCAGAGTCCATGCACCACCTCCACTGAAGTTATACATAGGACACTGCAGTCCATTGATTGGTTGAAAGTATCGTCACTTACCGTGTGACAACAGTAAACAAAACCCGCCATGTTTAAACACACAGCTGATTGTTTACGTGTGTATTTCTCCTCGCTGCACTCAGCCTTCTCTGAAACAAAGCCTGATTGAGTTCTTGTAATAAACAGTCACATGCTGGATGTCTTTCAGAGTTGGTTTTGTTTGTGTAGCGTTTTTCTCCTTTGTTGAATTTATTAGTTAGCGGTTAGCTGCTATCATATGATGCTATTTACATAGTGGCTATCGTCATCCGGCTGACACGCCGCCTACCAAATAGGGCATGGGTGGCTGTGGAAACGCAAACTGTACTGATCCGTACCGGACTGCTGTGTGGAAACGGGGCTTCAGTCCTCAAAAAAAAAACAAAAAAAAAAACATACAGATTGGATCGGCAAACCGTCTAACAAACCTGCAAGGACAAAGAGCCTGACCCCCTGCGACAGTCAGGAAATAAGTCAGTTCATTAATCTTTACTAAAGGATCACTCACTGGACATAAACGTCACAGCCAATCAAAAGGAACAAGTTTTTGATGTGAAATAATGATGATAAATGGACAGTACTTCTATCGTCTTCTGAACACTCACATAGTTTATGACTCGAAAATCATATACATGCATTCAAACACTAACTACCCACATTAACACACATCGATGGTTATGACTTCAGCAGCAATGTTTGGCTCAGCGTCTTCCTCAAAGCAACCTCTGACATGTAGACTACAGGAGCAGAGAGTCCCAGACCTTCAGCACTTAGCCGAGGCCGGCCCAAACAGTCAGGGGAGAGGGAAGATGAAGCAGCACTCACTTGGCAGTTGCTCCTGAGCTCTCGTCGTTGTCCGAGGAAGAGGATGCAGAGGAGGCGTGGAGCAGAGCGGCCCGTGTGTGGTTGGGACTGCTGGCCTTGCCCGGGTTGCTGGGAGAGGACCTCTCGTACAGCGGTGTGTGCTTCCCTTCGTGAGGAATGTTGCTGAAGCTGTTCTGCTCCGTGAGGCCTCTCTCCACAGAGTCCAGAGCAAGGCCGCGCTCCACCAGAGGCTCCAAGAAGGCGAGACGGCCCTACACAGAAACATGTCAGCTGAACACGTAGGTACCGATTTATGTTCTGGCTGGTGGGTGCCCAACAGCAAAAGTCACTTTTTTTAAGCAATTAAATGCATTTTCACACCTCCATATAGGCTGCAGCGACGACCGACATGATCACACACGCACGCACGCTGCACTATACAAGGAGTAATCATTAATTCTAACCAATAAGCTAAATGAACAAAAACAACACATCCACAGGTAAACAGTCTATTCCCAGCCAGATAATGTACTGTCGTCCTTTAAAGGGAGACTTCAAAAGTGTCATATTGCATCACATGAAGAAAACTTCCAGGCAAAGAAAAACATATTTGTCTCAGGGCAAAATGAGGGCTGGACTCACGACCATTCAACACTACTACCATGTTTCTAATGATACAAAGCTTCATGTAAATGGGTGAAGTATCCCTTTAAGAGAACCTAAAAATGGCGCTAGAAGTCGCACTTTTCAGCACCTGCTCCATGTTGGAGCTTGGACCCCGAAGCCCCCACAGAACCAACGATTCACTGTCCCAGTCTTACCCCGGGGTTAATGGGCAGCGGCACCGGTGGAATGTTGAGCATCTTTGGAGACGGCGCTGCAGCAGGCACTCCCATGTGTTTTGGTCCAACTGCAAAAAAAACAAACAAAAAAAAACTTGCATAACAAGCAGAAAGATCCTGGAGCTGCTGCACAGAGACGACTGTGCCTTTATTGAGAGACGGGCTAGGGGGCGAGAGGGAGAGTGGAGATCGGCACGCAGGAAAGGCACAACAGGCAGGCTGCCCACTGGGAGGACTGGAACCCCTCGCCCAGCAGCGCTCCCACAGAGAGGCTTTACCAGTTACAAACAAAAAGGTCTATTTGATATATTTTAGTTGAAAGGCAAACACAGCTTTGAAACTCTTTGAAGACACATAAAGTGCAAATAAAATGTATATTGCCCACCGGGGAGAAATAACGTTTTTTGAATTGAATTGAATATATACATATGCAAAACTCTTTGTCGGCTTATCGAAGTTATATTCAAAATGCACATAAAGCACATAAACACACATAAATATACACACACACACACACACACACACACACACACACACACACACACACACACACACACACACACACACACACACACACACACACACACACACACACACACACACACACACACACACACACACACACACACACACACACACACACACACACACACACACACACACACAGAATGTTACATTATAAACATGCAGAAAATATGGGACTAATGTGTTTGTTTGATCTTCCTGCAGATCATCATAAACACGCACTGCAGTGAAACTGAACTAACGACAGGCAGAGTGTCGGCTGATGCAAGGTGCTTTTCTTTGCTGATTTAGCACTTTTATGGACAAAAACATTTATAAGTTACATTTCTGAGTGGATCATATGAACCCATTTTACAAAGAGAGGAATAGCTCAACTTCTTTTTCTTGGTGATATTCTACACAGCAGTGACAGCCGAGTCCCTCCAGCTACTCTAAACTCAAAGTGCTGATAAATACCAACCGTCGTGTTCCAGTTCAGAATAAATCACCATAGTGTACAGAAGTGTGATTCAGAAACCCACCGAGGAGCGAAGGCAGAGGAGGAGGGGCGCTGGCCACTGAGTAGTACTCCACTGCCTTCTTGAAGCGGATCACTTTGTCATCGGTGCATGACTAAAAGAAAGAACATCGAAGGAGAGGGGAACAAGAGAAGAGGCAGACGATTGGGTTTTTTTTTTCCTTCAACAAAAGGAACAAAACTGTCCACGTTAATAAAGATGTAACCTTCAGACAGAGTAGCTCTCCGTGTTCTCAGTTTGGAACGTAGCACATGAAACTCTGTGAGGCATCAAGTCCTTGTTCTGTCTTTTCACACAACGCGTGCCCACGTTACATATACAATGTGTGGCATTCAAACTACGGTACATTTTAGGATGCTGTGGTTTAAATAAAGATAAATCTATCATCAAGTGTGGTTGGTATAATGTATGATTACACCGCACAAAGATTCATCATGTGAAGTGATCTGGGTCTTCTATTTATAGGGATAAACATTTATGAATCATTCTTGTCTGTTCAGTGTGAGGCTGTACGTTATTTCACCGCACACTTCATCAGTGAACACACACAGCTTCCCTTCAACCCTCGCCTGACGCTACAAATGCTTTTCTATGGAGCATTATGGATTTGACAATCTTTTTATTTAGGAGGCTGCATTAAACAATTAACCTCAGGATGCATTTGTTTTCATCTGTAAAGCACTTTGTTTTGAAGGTGCCAGATAAATAAAGTTATTATTATTATTATTATTATTAATATCCAGCTCCATATGATGCTCTGCTTCACATACCTGTGAGTGCTTGAAGATGTCCTTGGCTATGGCCTCCAGGTCGGTGATGTCCGCGATGCTGCGGACGTAGTCGGCCACAGCCTTGATCACGACGTCACAGGGTGGGAGCACGAGCTGGTGGGCGCGCACCTGAGGGGTAATTATTACATTACGAGGTCACGACAGGTCATCCGGTCACGTGACACACACTGATACTGACACGCATGACGACATGTGTCACTCTTAATATGTTGAAGAGTAAGTGAGGCAGCTCTGATGGAGGTGTGGTCCAGTGAAAGAAGTATTTTATTTCGATGCAAACAGGTGGCAGTTGTTAGATTTGCTCTGTTTTCTGTCACATTTGAACCTGATGACTTTGTGTTTCATCACAGCCAGCTAGTTATTTAAAAACCAACAGCTGAAGCGTTTACACACCCTGCCCTAAAACGGTCTGGCACTGCTGTCATACAACGCTGAAGACAGCGCCGACCAAACCCGGAACATTCTCCGTCTGTAAACTCGCCATGAATGAAAACTCAGCCAGATAAGTCCAGCCAGCGTGGTGACAGCTGGTTTGATCAAGCAGACAGATTCATTCACTGCAGAGGGAGCCAGGAACTGTTTCACACATGTTGGTGACTACATGAGGGGTCGTTCACGTTCAGTAGTCATGTAGCCTTTAACACCACACAGCTTATAAACCACCGTTTAGTTTTTTTTTATTTTGAACAGAAGTGACTGAAGAGGCGGGATAATCCTGAGCTGGGAGCAGGAGGACAGACGATAGCTGTGTGTCATGCTGCAGCATGTTCAGCTTTAATGTTACTGTACTCAAACTGGGACCATAATGAAGTAATGGACACAGGTCTGTGTTGAAGAAGACTACAAACCTGCAAAGGAGACTACAAACTCCAGAGAAAATATTTTCCTTTCATTAATAAAGAGAGACGTTGTGAAGTCTTGAAGAAGACTTTTTTGCGTCACTTCTAGAATCAAGACGTGACGTCCATGTCTCATACGAGATCTAATTTCAACAAGGGATGGGTATGAATACTCGAGTACTCGCCGTTGTCCCCTTGACTCGGGAAATATTTCATCGCACACCTGTGGAAGCACCATACAGCGTGTGAGCCAGCGTTTTGTTTTCACCTCACTGAATATAGCTGGTAGGAAAATAATTAACATTAACATTATGATACAAACGTGCGACTTCTCCGGCGACGGCTTCAGCACAGACTCGAGTCAGATGTTTGCATAAACAATAGGCAGCTACGGCAACTCTCAAGGGACAAATTATTCCCCCGAAAGCAAAAGCACAACAAACACGGAAGTGTCTGCTACACCTGCAAAACATCAGCCAAGAAAAGTGATGACAAAAACGATGGCGTGAATGTTCAATGCAAGATTTGTGGCGTTAGAATTGCATACCATAGAAATATTAGTTTGATGCTTAAAACACGATTGGAAAACAGCAGAGACCAAAACAGGCAGTCTCGCGTCACGTCATTAGCTAGCCCTGTTAGCTCACGTTGTTAGCTTGCTTATAACCAATACGATGAATGGAGATATACTTCCATTTAGTTTTATGGAAGGAGAAGGACAAGCTACCATCACGGAGAACAACAGGTACGAGGCTGCTCTTTCAGAGTGTTACATAACACAGTACAAAGTCCATAAACGCTGCTGCCGCGGCATGACCATCGCTTTCTGTTTACGGTACTTATATTTAAATATTCATGTCATTTTACAGGAATAAAGTCTGAAGGGAGGTCTGTGTCCGACACTAGCTGTTTTTTTGTTTTGTTTTATTTTACTATTAAAAAAAAAATAATAATAATCTCTGGGTACTCGAGTACTCGAGTGCAGAGATTACTGTAAATCGCCATCCCTAATTTGAACTGAAGTCCACGGACTGTCCTTTCTCTAAAATGAAGTAGACTGAATGAATCATGAAGAAAACTGAATAGATGTCTTAAAACCTAATATATTTTGTCTTTGCCCCCAAAAGAATGTTTAAAGGTCACATAGTGTAAGACATTAGCCTTCCTCAGACTGCATGTTTATCTAAAGTGCTGTGACTAAGCTCAGCTATCGTCACGTCTTTGTACATTCAAATTCCTCCCAGTGTGCGAGTTCACACTGCGCTCTTGTACTGTGGAAGCTCCACACAGTGCTGCTCTCCCCTGCTAGTTTAGCTGACTACATATCACCTCTGTTAGCAGCTGTGTTAGCAGCTCTGTTAGCAGCTCTGCAGACGGTACAGAGGGGGGGTAACTTCATCTCTACATTATACCTGTGCGACGTTCAGATTAGAGGCCAAACGTCAGGGGGGCGTTCAGACTGGGGCATGAGATGGCAGTCTATAATATGAGTGACCGTGTTGTTGTTATTGTTCTTTCTGGAGGGGGAGGATTTGCCCACTGCAGGAGAAACGCCTAAAACGATATCATATAATATTCATCTGAGCGCTGTGATTATACACTCATTCAAGTCTTTACCTTTAAGGATGCTAATGGATGCTCGGGACCAAGTAAGCTCCAGTGAAAGGCAGCCAAGTCTTCATCAGGCAGAATGTGATTACCTGTGAAAACACTGTTAGTATGCATCATCTGAACTGTCAGTATCATTTTTTTTTTCAAGCAGACTCCCAACTTTACCTAAAAGTGATGCAAAAATGACAAAACGATTTGGGTTGAGATCAAGCTGGCGTGCGACTTCGTGCATCAGGTACTGGCTGGTGGTGAGGCTTTTGCTGTTGCGGCTCAGTTTGAGGGCGTGGGCGCTGAAGTAGCATGGGATGTTGCACAGAGCGTAGTCAGAGTCATAGGCCACCAGGCCGTGGAAGCCCTTCTCCCTGCATAAGGCTATCACTTCCAGGTGGTGGTCCTCGATGCTCTGGACAACCTGAGGAGGGGGTCGAGACGACAATCAGGCTTTGGACGCTAAACACTCCACATAAACCTCTTACATGGACACGGAGCAGCAGACACGAGGGAAAGAAACAGGATTATCAACCCGGGGCGGTTTTGTTTGAGCTGCTCTTAGTGAATAAGCCCTGCACACCTGATTGGATACTCAAAGAAAGGGAGACAAATAATGAGCTATATTTAAATCTTTTCCAGAGCGCGGGTCAACAGAAGCCCTTCTGAACAGCCTTTATTCTATGACTACTAACACTATATATTGATCTGACAACAAATCAACTTATTTAACAGAAGCAGAAGGCAGCTTCTTTGGCATCATTCAAATCCAGACCTACCTTTTTAGTGTATCTTTGAACTGAATCTCAGTTTTTTTCTGTTTTCACTCCCAGTGTTTTTTCTCATTAAAGAATGAATGATAGCGTTTCCTCTGTCCGTCAGTACCTGTTTTAATCTGATTATTTTACCTTAGTTTTTGAATCGTGGGGTGGGGGAGGGAGTTGTGTTGTTGCTGGTTGATCTATTTACTTTGTGATGCATCTTTGTATGTAAAGATCTTTACAAATAAAGTCTGATTGATTGATCGTTGGACCGATTTTCACAATGCACAAATTCATAAAGTATCCATGGAGGTGGAACTAGACTAATGCAACTCTCCTCGGTTGTTTTTTTTTTTGCCTCTGAAAATATAGCCTGTCCAATCACACATGAAGTGGATCCATTTCCCAGCTGTTAAATGTGAAACTGATCAGATGTCATGATCCATGTCATGACCCCGGCTGACCCTGACCTAATGAATGTCACTAGAAAAAGAACGTTTAAATAAGGACATAAAGCTGCATTAAAAGTCGATCGGGAACTTTATAAGCTCAGTACCGTACATTTATACCAACAAAGCCGATCTAAAAAAATCCACATGATGATGTGAAACTTTAAATAAATGTCCCAGTAAACCAATGTGTGTAATAATTGCTGCATACTGGAGATAAAAAAAACTGCATGCAGTGGTGGAGGAGTGTAATCTGCTCAAATATGTATGAATTTCTGTACTTTGAAATGCTCCTGTGCTGCAATCTTTAGAGGTTGTTACTAATCTTTGGCTGTATGGAATAATTCCCCCATTATTGCATTTACTACTGGTGAATTGTGTCCAAACAGTGGAAGACACGTCAATGCTCATGAAAAATTAAGAGGAAAGCCTGTCAAAGTGGACCAAAGAAAATGTTATCAACAATGACATTTATGAAATCCAGAAAATATAGACATGTTGCAAAGCGGAGGAGGAAGGGTGTAATGGATATAGTTAA
Organism: Symphodus melops; assembly: GCF_947650265.1. Taxonomy (NCBI): domain Eukaryota; kingdom Metazoa; phylum Chordata; class Actinopteri; order Labriformes; family Labridae; genus Symphodus; species Symphodus melops. The sequence goes on along the minus strand of NC_136694.1, from coordinate 4,456,003 downwards.
GTTTCCTAGTTTACCCTACATAGACATAATGCTGCTCTCACCTGACATTTTAATGTGCCATTACGACGTGGATCTAATGCATGTGTCATGTCAGAGTTTGTGTTAAACGAGTTCCTGCTAACTCTCCTGGTCTCAGTTTGAGCTTTCATAATGGCTTAAAGTTGGCAGTGGTGACATGGTGATGGTGGTGGGAGGCTAGCAGGCTAATCAGAAAGCCTGCTAATGTCTGCGGGTGGTAGCCCAAAGTGGCTCGGCTCAACAGGCACTGCCAGGCCGAGCTTTCACTCACCCCTACTCGGAACCTGAGGAGCGCCAGTCGGATGCAGTGGGCCATGCACACGGGAGGAAGGAACCAGACTTTGGGCGGCGGGGTGCCCTTGTTCTGGACGTGGCTGATGATCTGCTGTGCGGTCTGCCTCTCGTTCACCTGTCGCTTGACCCACTCGTGAAGACGGCCTTTCTCCAGGGCGCCATTGAAGCACACCAGGAGCTCAATGTTTCCGTGAAAGCAGGCCTTGGAAAGGGCGGCCAGGTAGCCCAGCATGTGGTTCCACTGGCCCCCGCTGACCCAGTCGGTGTAAAAGCCCCCGTAGAGCCGGTGAAGGCAGTTCTCGGCGTCCACCAGCAATCTGAGCGGACTCTGAGGAGGTCTCTGCCGGCCACCTCCGACTATAGTCCCCCGGGCTAGCTTCTGAAGCTCGACCGGCACCACGGCGCTGGGGCAATGCTTTTCAATGTACTCCAAGAAGCCCTGGACACCCATGTTGAAAAGAAGTTTAGCAGGAAATAATGGAAAATAAATCAAGGTGGTCGCAGTCCGCCTGTCAGCCCGACAGTGACTGACAGCTGCTTGGTAGCCGCGGATATTGCAGGGGTTGAAATAATTGTAAAAGCGCCGACATAAGCTGCTATTTAGACATCTTCAGTGAGTTTTGGTGAGTTGTTTTTTTGGTTCATGGCATCAAGCAGCCATGTGTCGGTTCACGGTGCCATGTCTTGGGATGTGAGTGTGACTGTCTGAGGGAGACCAGGGGGAGAACACATGACGTCACTACGTACAGGCACGTACAGAAGAACACGTGGAAACAAAAGGTATTATTTCAGTGAATAGTTCACTGTTTCCCCCTCGCGGCGGACTCGGATTCAGCAGAAACCCACTTTACTCAGATCATTATCTGGAGGTGCATGTCTTCAAATATGTGAATAAGGATCAAATTAAAACTAAATCCCCTTACAGAGTTATACAAAGTTTATGATTAAACGTGGAGGATGTGTCCTGAAATAAAAGAAAGTATGTATTAATATACCCTGTCATTTAGACAATTTACTCTTAGAGTATTTATTATGTAAGTAACTAAGTAAGTAAGTCTTTATGTATATAGCACTGTTAAAACACTGTGTTACAAGGTGTTTCACAATGCAAAAAGTAAAAACAGGAAAACATACACAAAGAAAGAAAAATAATAATAATAACAATAGTAAGTATATAGGCATACGTATAGGCATAATGAAGGGTAATTGATTACATGAAGAATTGCCTGTACAGGTGAGTACCTAACCCTTATTTGTATAGGGATAAATGTGGAGAAATAAAAATTGCCACACTACAGCATTCACAGCCTAAACTAATTCACAATGCCCATTCCGAGATGAGCCTTGAAAAAATATAAACTCAAAAATAGATTCACATGAAACAGTCCCAAACAACAATAAACAGGATACAAACCAGGATACAAACTATTATACAATAAAACATAGATAAAGAGGAAGAGCAAGATCATACATGACCACAAGACCTCTCTAAGAACTTTTTCAGATTCAGTATAAAATGACCCCAGTCTGGAATGATGATGATGATGAGGAGGATGATATTGATGAAGATGATGATTATGCAGATCTCTGAAGTTCCTCTAATCCCAGAAGCCTCAGGGTGTACACAGGAGAAAGTCTGCTGTAGTGAACTGGATGAAATTGCTTATTTTTAGATATTTCACCTCATTGGGGAATTTACAAAAGCAAGATGTTTTTTTAGGAGTGAGGTCAAATTATCAGTGGAAAGATTATTAATTTGTGGATACCTTTATTGGATGAAACAGCTGAAGGAGATGAAATGTTGGGAGGAGAGAGTGTCTGGTGGTTGACATGCAGCAATGGGTCGAAGCTGGATTCAAAAACATGGCCGCTGCATCGAGGACTATACCTGAGGCATGCAACATGGCGACTAGATGATGAAAACTATGATGGTCATGCAAGAAGGGTGAGGAGTTATCATAGCTTTCATATCCAATGAAAGTAATCCAACAGTGAACATGAAGTCGTAACCTTACATTACTGCTAGGGGGCAGCATCAAATAAGGGGTCCATTGTCTGTGCAGCCTTGAAGTAGTTGAGTTATCCTTCTTTTTTTTTTTTTTTTTTTACTTTTTCTTCTATTTTCATTTTTGTCAGTATGTAAATATCTAGTGTATACAGGACCATTTGCAGCATGAATGCAATGATGCAGACTGTATCCAAGCTTCATGTTATTCAGCATAGTGTGGGTTTGAAATGCAGTAACAGGTGTCTAATTAAATTATAAGGTTAATACAGGTCTATTGTAAAAAACACAATCGTATTAGCTTCCTGTCAAAGTCAGATTACCAGGTTTACCTTGTCCATGAGCTAAACTGCTTCACATAAAAAAAAAAACCTTTAATGTTTAAAACAAATTTATTGGGAAAACGTATCCAAACATATCAGATTGTTCTTGTTGCCCAACGGAGCTGAAATACAACCAAACCTATTGATAATGAGAGAGTCAAAATACAAAGTTGTTGGACTGGTACAGATTGCAAATGAGGGACCCCTAGATTTTTAGAATACAGAAACAAAATGTAACCTCAACCCTCCTCCTGAGATGTTCTGCTTGGAAAACAAAACCAATGTAATGTGTTTTTTCTGCCTTTCTTCCTTCATTGGCAAGGACAGCTGAAAAGAGACGGGAAGTGCGGGGAGGTGAGCGAGGGAAGTTGACATGCAGCAAAGAGCCAAGGTTGGATTCAAACCCACGACCGCTGCAACGATGACTATAAGAGGCAATAGTCACAACATAGCTGCTGGGCTATTGGCGGCAGCAGAAGCCATTTTAATCATGGTTAGATGAGTTTGAAAAGTCCGATTCCAGTTCGTACTAATAAAGCATACTGTATTATTTTGTATCATTAGAAATAAGTATTAATGTGTGGGAAGTCTTTGCTTTATAATTGAATTTTGTATTGCTTTTTATGTTGAATAGTGGTTTTATTCAGGCTTGCTTTTGGCAGGTATTCTGTGTCCTGAGTGGAGCTGAGAGCGATGCAAAGGGGTTGAGAAAATGAGATGTGTGAGTGTGAGGTGCATTTAGTTGGAGCTACAGAACAAATGTGTTCTGATCATGTAGAAGTTAAGATTTGTTGGTTGCATTTTTAATTGGACAACTGAATCATTTATTTTTAGATACCGAACTTGTTGGGGAGCTTAAAGGATGCAATATGACGCTTTCTGCATCACATGAAGAAAACTTTCAAGCAAAGAAAAACACATTTTTCTCGTCTCAGGACAGAATGAGGGCTGGATTCACGACCATTCAACACTACAATCATGTTTCTAATGATACACAGCTTCATGTAAATGGGTGAAGTATCCCTTTAACATTTTTCAAAGGAGTGAAATATGGAAGTATCAATGGCAAGATGTTTTACTAAGTGTTTTTTGGGGGGGGGGTCATTTTGACCTTTTTTGGATAAAACATCTGAAGATAGACTGGAAAAGCTGGGGGGAGAGAGTAGGTGATGGCACGCAGCAAAGGTTGTGGTAGGATTCAAACCCACGATTGCAGCAACGAGGACAACAGCCCACATGCGTGTAACATGGCCGCTAGGCTAACAGCGTTCAATGGCAAGGTATTCAGAACTTTACTCCTGAGCCGGTTAACACACACACGCACACGCACACACACACGCACGCGCACACACACACACACGCACGCACGTATGTTTCACATAAATCAATTAACAATGGGACACCTTAAAAACATTTTATGTTTCTCTCATTCTCTGTCAGCCAATCAGTGGTCACGAATAGATAAATGGACATCTAACAGCAGACCTGCTTTATAAACCAACACAAAATAAAAGCAGTTTCAAGGCTTTTTATTTTGATATCAATGAAAATCCAACATGTTTTTCATACCTGTGTCAAGAAAATGAAGGAATGCGTAATACATCTTTAAAATAATTACATTGATATCAGCACAAAGTAGAAGGAAATACTACCCTAGTGAGTTTAAGTAAAATACATACATGTATATAACCAACAGTTAAGAGTAAATAAATTTGCTGTATATAAGGTAGAAACATTTTATGTTATAATTGCATTTTAAAATCGGCTTGACTACAGTGTCCTCAATGTGCAATTTGTTTTAGAACTCTGTCTTCCAAAAGTTTTCTTTTGAGTACAAATAAAAATGTATATTTCAATTACTGCGCTTGTCCCAGCAAGTTTTCTGATTTCATTAACGTTTAAACCAGCACCTGCTTTTATTATATTGATATCATTCAACATACAGTCACTATTGGCTGGTGAAGCCAGGATTTGGTAAAATATGAACAGAAAGAAAAAAAAATAAACATACAGCTTCAGGAAGGTACTGACAAAAAAAGTATAAATTGCTGTACAAATAAATCAATATGCCTGATATGTGCCCTCTCACAGGTCAAGCGATATTCGAAAGTGCTGTGCTCGATGGGCAAGTTCCTTCGCAAACTCTTCAGCCTCATGCAGAGCTTGCTTATCGGGAAAGTGCAGCACAGCATTCTTGGTGGCCACAGCCAGTTGCTTGAGGAGAGCACACAGGTGGTTGCTCTTACACAGCAGACTCTTGCTGGACCCTCCTCGTTGGGCCTCCCTGCACAGGGTGTCCACCAATCTCTGGCCCACCATGATGACAAGCTTACTCTGTGAGATGAACTTCTCTGGTGGCTGGCCATCGTTAAGGCTGCCCACGAATCCCCTGATGGCCTTTTGGAGAGCACCAAAGTAAAGCCTGCAGTGCTCCGACAAGGAAGGTGACTGATTTTCTTCTGGCCCGCTGCTCGACTCAGCGGAGTGACGTTTGTTATCAGCCTGAGCCGTATAAAAATAAAAAACAGAGTAGGTGAAGATGGCCACATAAGAAGATGTGTTTTCCTGCAACAAGTTCAGCCTTAAATCCTCTATAGAGTGTAGATTGTTGTTATACTCACATGTTCCTTGTTAGAGACTGGTGTGTCATTTTCTTTCGCTGCTGTCTCCACTTCCTTCTTCTGCTTTTCAAAATCATTCTTTGTCTGAGGTAGACAAACAAGAATAAATATTTATATATATATATACGAAGCTGTTGTCACAAATATGCAAAACTCTAAAATGTTCGGCTGAACTGCAAACGGCCAAAATTTTCATCCTGACTTAACCCTCACTATTTTCCTTCCAGTCCCCCAGTAAAGTAACGATACACAAACACAGCAGAAAAATTTCACCACAAGCGAGTGGCAGGGAACTGGCGCGACGTTTGAGAATATAATGAAGCTGCTCCTCTTTTCTGCTCACACGTATGCTCTTTTCCGCTTTCATTTCCGAGTTCATTTGCAAAACAGCAACAGTATCTTGTAAATTTCACAATGGTGAGGAGTTTTTACCTGTAGCTCTACATAGTCGTCATCATCTTCCAAGTCTTCTCCTTGTTCGCCAACGTCAGGACTTTTCTTTGTGTCTGGCTGACTTTGGGCATTGGGACGCTCTGGATCTCTCTGAGGAACCCTGAAAAGAAGTTTGCCGTTGGCATGGATGATGGACACCAGGCGCTTGACGTCCTCTGGAACTGTGCGTGCGACCATAACAAAGCGTTCCAGCTGGTCAGGTGTCTGGATCTGCCCTGGGTCCTGACAGAGTGTGTTGAGGGGCCAGCCAGCCAAGTTCAGAGCACATACTGTTTGTTGTAGGATGATGCCTGAGTCTTCGATGATGGACAGCTGTTTTAAAAGCCTTGTCTGAAGGTTGGAATCTGTCAAGCGTCTGGCATTGCCCTTCATGTTGAGGGCAAAGTTAAGGAAGCATGCCAGAGAAGTTGCAATACCATCTGCTGCTTCTTTGATCTCATTCAGATGTTTCTCCAGATGTTCTCTGCTTCTCCAGTGACTACTGACAAAGTCCATGAGACAGGGCACAGCCCTGCAAACACACTCCTGCAGGTCTAGAAGTCTGCGGCAGGCCTCTTCCTGGCTGAGCGTCACTTCTCGCAGAGGCTCCGGGGAGGAGGAGCTCAGAGGCAGAGATTCACAGGAGCTGTTGGAGGAGCTGGAAGCTGTGCTGCTTCGTTGACTGTCTGCTGCAGAGAGACGAAAGCTTCTGCCCCGCACATCAACGTCCTGCACAGATGACTCCCTGCTTCCTGGAAGGTCATGGAAAGACGTATATGTCTGGAATTTCCTCATTCTTTGAAGACGTACCCTTTTCAGTTCAAGGGCATTGCTTAAGTCGCCCCTGCACTCAAGGGGTATATGATCTCTTTTGGATTCAATGAGAACTCGGGGGTTCAGTTCCATCTGAGGGGGAACTGCGTATACCATTTCCTCTGTATGCCGCTGAGTTGGTAGCTTGTCGTAGATGGGAATCCTAGGTAGAACCTTAGGAGGACTGTCAAGAATGCTGGGCTTTGGTATATCATAAAGCGAGGGAGCTGGACAGCTTCTTTGAATGGGCCATGCATGTGCTGGGAGAGTGTCACCGATCTTCCTGTAAACAGTTTTGGCTGGCATGGTGTCATAGGAGCCTGGTGGTGAACTCTGTGTCTCAGGACCCACAGGCACGTCATAAATCCACTCAGGCTTGTGAGGACTTGGCAGGGTGTTAAATCCAGCAATCTTTTTCTGTGGAGCTTCTGTCACTGAGGGAACAGGGATGTCATAGTTGGGATCCTGACTCAAAGGTGGTGGAACTGCATACACCTGTGAACGACGATAAAAGTGTCAGCATCATTGTTCTAAAAGAACTTCAAGAGGAAAAACACAAGCTGGATGCCTATTAACAACTCTCCTCAGACGGTTTATATTTTTATCTGTACACAATGTCTTTTCATTGCAGCAGCTACCTGATGACTGCCACATCATGCACGCCTTAGAGAGAGTACTTTACATAAGTTTGCATATATCTTTATCTATAGAATCCATTGGATGAAGACTGAAAAGCGAAGTGAGCAAGTTCTAGGAGAAGAGCAGGTAAAGAATTGTCATGCAGCTTGGGTAATGTACCAACTGCAGGCTTTATTGTCACATGTAAGTGTGTCCATTTTGAAAAGATGCCATGCACTGCTCAGTAATATGTGAACTAATTAAATTCAAGCATAACGGTGAAAATGTATGTATATGCCTATGTACATGTGTTCTGGCCTCTGACTTAATTGACCTTTAATTTTGTTCCTTCTAACTTACATAAGTGTCTCCAGGACTGCTACATCTTAAACTCTCCACATAGTCCAATCTTTTCTCCAGCTCTGAAATTGGTATCAGTGAGTTAGTTCGTGGCTTGGTTTGAGAGGGTGATTCCTGTAAAAAACAACAAAATAACAGTCAGGACACACACCTGACCAAATGGTAGGATATCTACTAACAATCTCTACGTTTGATACATGTTTGCTGTGTATATTTAAAGGATCTCACAGTGAAAAGAGAAGAGCGTCTCGCTTGACTCGGGACATCGTAAACCTCCCCCTTTGCACCGGACACCATGCTGAAGAATGAAGCCTGCAGACAAGACAGACAGGATGTTATAGCGGAGTTGACTGGCAACATTTGCACTGCTTTGATCAAAGCTGCATCTACCTCACTGACCTCTACATTAACACGTTTATGGGGACAGTGTTTGCTCTGAAGACTGCTGAGAGAGCCCGAGAACCTCATTATGCAGGCACTCTGCCAATTAACGCAGTGCTATAATAGAAACCACGCTGCTCATTGAATATAAGGTGGCTACTGCAGAAGGGAAGAGGACTCCCCCGGAGCAGGAGAGGAAATGGTGAACATGTGGTGATATTTCTCCCCACCTTCTGCTGCATAGGCACCCATACACACACTTCTGTCTTTCTGGGGTCTCTGGCGGCATGGGTTGCTGTTTGCAGTTAAAAGTGTCTGAAGTCTGTGTCTGTTTGTCTTTTATGGGCTAATAAAGACCCCAGAGCTGCATGCCTGTCCCCATGGAGAGGCCCCTGGTCCCCATCTGTAAGCTCTTTTGTCAGCAGGGGGTTCGCTGCATTGCATTTCTGCCTCTCTAATCATGAGTGAACATTTCCCAAGAAAAGGGGACCAAGGTTGACCTCAGAGCAGTAGACATACTCACAACCACATTAGGGTTTTACTCTTTATTCACAAATGAAATACAAGTAAAAATGTCTGTGTTTACCTCAGGTCCTTCTTGGCTGACTTTAAGTGCTGACGGGACAGAACTTTTTGAAGCAGATAAAGGAGCGGAGGGCACCTTGTAGATCATGTCCATGCGTTCATAAGCTGGGCTGCTGGACAGTCGGGGAACGCTCGGGATTTGGTAGATATTTTGCGCCCCGTGATCAGCTTCGGAGTTGATTAACTTGGGTTTCTCATGACTTATTGAAGCTGCAGGAGTTTCATTTTGTGGTAAAAGCTGCAGTCTATTTGCAGGGGCCAGGCCCTGACGTCCATAAAGAGAACACAGCCACCATCCACTGGTGCCGGCCACATTTTGATCCATCACGGTGACGATGTCCCCCTTTCTGAAGGCCAGCTCGTCTGCACATTCTGCAGTGTTGTCATACAGAGCCTTTGCAAGTTTCTTCTGTAGAAAAGAGAGAAAATGGATGTTAAAATTGGGAGTTAAAAAATACAGGTACTCAAGTAGTTTGTAGCATATTTTACAAGACCAAAGTAAATACAAAAAATAACTTGTTTTAAATGTCGCTTTAGAAAGGCTTGGTACGTTCCTAATTTGTACTTTACTCGTAGATTTATTTAAATCAAAGTACTTGGGACCAGGGTTGTGACTGGCTCAGAGGAAGGAAAGCGCTCCACAAATACACTCAGCACAGACGTACAAAAGAAAAGCTTCTTATAAGATTGTTAAATGCCAAAATGACTCTGCAATTACAACGTAGGTTTATCTAAAATGTTGACGTTTTTCAGCAGCAACCTGTTGGTGAATGGATCATTTGTGCTTTTCTAATCTTATCTTATGTCCTCTTTTGTGTTTAATTTGTAACTTTGCGTTTATAAGGCACATTTTTACTCAATATGCATTAATTTAATGTACACTTACATATGTGGACTTCAATAGTTCTTGTGTTTCTGCACTATTCCAGCCCTGCATAACGTACAGAGCTGTATTATACAAGTATACTTTAAAGAAAAAAAGATAATTTTTATGAAATCCAGAAATTGAAACATGGTCATATTTTAGTTTCACTGTATTCTTGACTTTGATTTGAAGAAGTGTCACAACAAGAATGTTTTGACTGACACAGTCTGTCATAACACATGCCTGTGTGCCCCCTAAACCAAAGGAGAGAGAGAGAGAGAGAGAGAGAGAGAGAGAGAGAGAGAGAGAGAGAGAGAGAGAGAGAGAGAGAGAGAGAGAGAGAGAGAGAGAGAGAGAGACATATAGAGGGAGAGAGAGAGAGAGAGAGAGAGAGAGAGAGAGAGACATATAGAGGGAGAGAGAGAGAGAGAGAGAGAGAGAGAGAGAGAGAGAGAGAGACATATAGAGGGAGAGAGTGATATTGACTGATGTCTTTTGAGAAGCATGAACATAAAAAATGACATCCTCCTGATTATGCTGTTAACCATTGAAAGCCTTTTTTCTGTAGGGCTTTTTTTTGCTGCTGTGGGCTGATGACAACATTTCCTGTTGCAAAATGTTGCTAAGCGTTGAATCATCTGGGTCATCATTAGATTCACAAGAAAATCACAAAAGTAATATTAACTACCGTAACTCACACAGCTGGTTGATGCAATCCTAATGGTGTTTGCCCTTATTGTACAAGTTATTGTGAAACAAATACAAAATATATCGTTGTTTGTTTTGAATGACATCTTTCTTCACTTTGTTGTTTCACTTCCTATTTTTGCTTTAACAAAGAGATAAATGGAAAACAAGCGTCCACTCAGTTTCCTCTCTCGGGCTTACAAAAATGGAATTGTGCAAATAAAACAACATGGACTTTAAATATCTCGTATTCAAGGATGTACATTTAAACTCTTTGTATGTATGCCTATAAAGTGCCAATGCTGTCCCAATGCTCTACATGTCCATGTTGTGCAGCTTATGAACTATCCTGTTTCAGATTCAGCCACATGCAATTACAATTTGTGACCATTTTTAGGGCTGTCATTCGGAGAAGCCTCGTAACCACAAACCCATCAGAGAGCAGATTTCACAGCCTGCAGCTCGTTGTGTGATCTTCTACAGAGCTGTTCACACGTATCTCAACCCAGTAGTTCAAGAACAATATTTAACACAAATCAAACTGTGAGGTTACTGTCTTTACACTGACAAACAAAAATCATTTGTCTAACACTAAACAGAATCAGAATCGGGTTTTTATTGCCAAATAAATATACACATATAAGGAATGTGTCTTGGCATATTGGGGTAAAAACAATTAACACAGGCAATACAGCAAAAATGTTAAATGTTGTATATTATTTGTTTTAATTGCTTCTTATATTCTAATATTAAAAATGTGCAAGAAAAACATCCCAGAATAAGGCTATGAGAAATGACTAAGAGAAAAGTTTGACACTGAAATAACTGGAGTTGTATTCTTGGTCATCGTCCTTCTCTCCTGTAAAGAGTCTTCTGTTGGTTCCCTTCTTATTTACTCTGAAACAGGATCCTAAACAAACTGGCTCTATTCTGCTGCAGAGAGTACATCATTCACATTCCTCCATCTGGGACATTACTCTGACTGGCTGTGTAAAAATAATACCTCCCTCGTAAAGATTCTGCTTGCAGAAACACAAGTGCTGCAGTGATTTTCATTACTGTCAAACATTTACATGTTGGGCACAATGATGAGCGACTCCATGTGACTATAAAACTGAAATAAAGTACTTAATCTCCACACTTGGGAGCAGCTATGGCTCAGCAGAGAGGTCAGACACTGAACCCCAAGTAACTCCAGAGCAGTGTAACTGGAGCGTGGATGTGTATTAACGGGATTAGTTAATACTGAAACGCGCACTACAGCATGCTCTGCAATCAGTGTGTGGATTGGTGAACCTGGCATGTAGAAAAGCTCTCTGGGTTGTCAGAATATGGAAAATGCACAATGAGAACAGTGCATTTATCATTAAAGGGTGATAATGAACAATACCGGAGATGACTCTTTTTAATTGAAGGGAAATTGGTTCTATAAAGTCCTGCAGTTTACTGCTGCATGAACGTGTGGACATAATTCTGAAGTTGTGTTGAAGCTAGTAAGAACTATGTTATGGTATTATTTTTTTCAATGATAAGATCTGTTAACTTACAATAAAACAGTCTTTGAATCTAAACTGTACCTGTGAGTGTGAAATAAATTCCAGTAAGCGTAAACGAAGAAGATCCAAGAGGAAAAACGGTTCAGACAGACCTCGACAAAACAAACACCCTCACGCCACCCTCAGCTGATAAGTGTGCCAGTGTGTGTGTGTGTGTGTGTGTGTGTGTGTGTGTGTGTTGGAGGGTGCTTCTGCAGGCTCTGCCCTCTGTCTGAGGGTGAATCCTCGGCAACAAAGAGCCCTTTCACTAACACAGCCTGACACGCTCAGCACCTGTTGGGATGCAGGCCTGTGGAGCACTCTGACCGCGGCGCAGACTATGTACCCCCCGCCGCGCACACACACACACACACACACACACACACACACACACACACACACACACACACACACACACACACACACACACACACACACACACACACACACACACACACACACACACACACACACCAAGACTCAGCAAACTCTCTGCTTAATCCTCTGGGTCATGCTACAGACATGCAAGTGACATACGCAGGCTCGTATGACAGCCGGCCACCGTACCAAGATTTATATCGTCCTTTCTCTCTGGTCTCTTCTGTGTACACTATTCCTAGGATGACATTATGTCTTCTGACTTTTTCAAATTCTGTCAAACTTATGCTGTTTTTATCTATCCAGGTCGTGACCACACACGTATGGGACAAGCCTGCAGAATTTCAGTGCTTAGATAAATGGACCACATATGCCAGTTAAACCATGGTGATCTGATTATGGGCTCTGTGACCTTTGTTATTACCATCCTTGATTATTCATTTTAAACCTCAACTCAACATGTGAAACTTTCCTCATTTAGATGTTCTACGCAGAATCCCCCTCCTCATGTTTACTGTTATTCTGTGCTTGCATGTTGATCACTAAGTACAGTAACAAAGTCCGATTCAGCTGTGACTCTTTTGGATTCCTGCACACGCCTGCTTGTGCAGATCAGGCCCGCAGACAGCTGGTCCTCGGCACTTTAACCACACAGCTGTCTCTGCCTCTCCCTCACCTCTCCCGTCTCTCCGCTCCATCCTGTTCACAAATTAACATCGGCCTGTCAGACACAACGCAAGAAATGCTTCGAAAAGTCCCAGAAAGGAAGTCCTGTTTAGACTGCAAGTCAAATGAAGACGGTCCAAGCTATATCCAGATACGAATAACTGTTTTCATGTCAAACTGTTAATCTTTAACTAAACACTCAAGTAGAGCTCCAGTTAACTTTTACATCCACTGGTGATTAATTGGTTAAAGTCTACGAACAATAAAGACAACTTCCGTCACAGCTTTTTAGAGCCCAAGTCAACAGCTCTTCTTTTGTGTTGTTGTTGTTGTTCTTAAAAGTCTCACAAAGCTGACAAAATGTCTTTAAACAAGCAAACTAACAGTTTCACAGCAGCACTGTATTGAAACTCTGCCTGTGTAAAGTAACTAATCCCATTCACACATCGCTGATGAAGCAGCAGGTTTACTGCATAGGGTCACGTTATGTTGATTGTTGTAGTGTCCTTTTGTGTCCAAAGGCGCTCATATATAAAATAAATTTATCATGAAAGTTTTAGTATTATTATTATTATTATTATTATTATTATTATTAAGTATCTTGCGAAAGGACACATCAGACAAGTGATTGCTGGAGGTCGGGATCGAACCCACAACCGTTCGTTTGAGAGATGACATATTCTAGCAACTGAGCCTCAGCCGCCCCCAGACTGTGAAATTCACAACGCTGTTCACTTCACCCCCAGTGCTTCCACTTTCTGGATTGATCAGGCTACGTGAGACTGCGTTCTGAACAGAGCAATAAAGAAAATACTGAGTGATATCAAGAGCAAAACTTTACTTAGCTGCAGAAGGTGTTAAAATATCACAAGGGCAATTTCCTTTCTGATGTGACTTCTAATTGGGGCAGATATCTGCTGTGGTCGGTGCTTTCTGCAGGCGTTGTCCATTTGTGATGAACAAACCTGGTGTATTGAAACATTAAGGTGTGTTTTTAATATACAACCAGAAATACCCATATTGAGAGTGCAAACATGTTTCCACTATCTCTTTGTTCTGTTATTTTCAAACTGCATCTAAATAGACACACTTCTGAATCAAGTCAAGCTGGAACTGGAATGGGAACGGGACGCCGTCTCAGAGGAGTTTCTCTGTTTGGGAAAGACACCCCCTAACTTCACTATGACCTTTAGACCACTGACGGCAAGGGCATGACCCCAAGGTCAGCTAAGACCCTCATCTATTAAACATTCAGACACATGCCAGACCCAGCACGACACCTCTCTGTGGTGATGAACTCATCTCCATAACACAACCATAGACTTTTATAGAAGAAGTCCTTGCCTCTATGTTGTCACCTATAGACTGGTGTTAAAAGCTGCAAAGTTGTCAGATGCCAGCGTGGTGTTTTTTTTGCAGCCAAGGGTGACCAGTTTTGGACTAATGGGTGGAGCAGGAGAGTGAGGGGTTAACAAACGCTTTTTTTCATAAAGTGCATTTGCAAATTATGAAATGGTGGACAGGTTATGGAGGTATAAAATGTCTACTGAGATAACGAATAAAGCAAGAAATAGAATGTTTTTGTTTGGGGGTTTTTTTACGAGAGATTTTTTTGGTAACCTGTGGAGATGTCTTCTATTGGCCACATTAGGTCACGGACACATTTATTGTATTTCCTAATTCCACTTAACTTCAGGACTTCTTCAATATGCAGGACTAAAAGGTCAGAAAAATGTAAACAAATGTTTATTTTCCCAGACGGAGTGGCGGGGGCTCAGTTCGTGATGAGACCGTGCCCATAGTTAAGATAATGTGTTCATGAATTGAGACAGGAAGTCAGCCTGTAAATATGACATGTTGGACTTTCCCACAGTTTCTTAAAAACAGAGATGGGAGGGGGAGTGGGGGTAAGAGAGACAGACAGAAAGCACCAGAAAACTGATGGTGAGTCTTACTATCACTGAAGTGTATTTTTTTTTGTGACATTTTTTTTCAAGAGCCTGGTAGATCAATTTTGACCGATGATCTTAAATGATCCTCACATGTGCGCCCGACGGAAAATCGCCTCTTCAACCAAAACAAATTGAAGAGGCATGATGATGGATTCAGGCTCCGTGGCACTGCACTCACAGCTGCCCTGGTATTTCCTGTACGGGAACTGGTGAGAACTGTGTCAAATTCTCAGACACACAACTGATGAGAGCTTCAGAGGACCTTGAAGTGGACAACCATTATCCATCAAAGATTCTTCTCAAAACGACTTCAAACGAAAGAAACAGCATAAAGAATGTTTATGCCCCAAAGCTTGGCGAAAATAAAATGTCCAAAAATGATGAAGCAACATTAAATAAATTTGACAGAGCAACTCAACAAAAGGGACAACAAAACATGTGATACTTAAAGGCAGGGGATACTCAAAAGCCACGCCCCTCACTTACATGCACCAGCGCCATCGGTCCAGAAACAGACCGCAGCTCATCGCTTTTATTGTGTAGAAACTGCGTCGTCTCGTGTCATTCAGCGGTAAGTTAACACACTCATCGTCAGCGGTGACGCGCTTTGAGTGTGGGCTCACGTCCGCAATGAGCAGGGAGAGGGAGGCTCCCTCTGATTGTGATTGGATCATCAGACTGGTACCTCGTAGCAGACATTGGTCAAACCAATGGGTGACTTCACCAAGACTATGACTGTATAAAGTCTACAGCTTTAACGCAATATTGTGACCTTTTACTGCTAACCATTTGTCCGTTCAACATGCAATGATGCACGTGGTCTAACCTGATCATTACAAAGACCGTGGGACCGAAGCTCACACACCAAGCTCAGAGTAATTAGAAAAGGAGGCTGAGGTTTTCTCCGAGCTTTTGAAAGATTTTTAGAGAAGTATCATAGCCACAAGTTGTTGACTCATCTTCATGTCAGAGTTTGATTTTAAGGCTGCCACGCAGCACATTGGAGTTATAAAAAAACGTATTTGTTTAACTGAATCTAATAAATTATCACTTGAAGAAGACCTCAGGTTGTTGTGATTAATAAAAACCCTTTTTCACAGAAGTATATGGGCCTACCCTTTTCCTCAGTTTGCTGTTTTTGGCACTGCTCTGCACCTTTGTAATGTGTGTATAACTGCCTCCTTTTTTATAACAGAGTCTAAGACATATATGTGCACTGCATGAAGTGGAAGTCATCTATTGGACAGTTTGTTTCCCTGAGGTGTATCTGTGTGTTAGGATGACAGACTGAACAATGTGAACAGCTAAAGATAAAGGGCAGGCTTCTCTCTCTGTGTCAGGAACTTATCTCACCCCTCACACTCTGCTTTTATTTATACTCGCTTCCTCTGTACTCATCCTCTGCCTTTTTCACATTTAGTATGTTCACTGTGTGGTCACTCTGTTGCGTAATAACAGGTCGTAATGTTTTGTGTTAAATGAGGATGAGGTGTGTGGAGATTGTCACACATTTTATACCAGTGCACCCACCCCCTTTACCCCAACCCCGGCCCCCACCTGCACAAAAACAAAAGAGAAAAATCTACTTAATGGATTTGTGAAGACGACCAGTTACAGCCAGAACACTGACCCAGAGTTCAGACATTTTTCACATCTTATGTTGAAAACTGTCCACCCACCTGTTGGTTGTAAAACAGGTTTCAAATTGTTAAAAGTTTGATACTATGTAATAAGGGCTGTAAGCATTAATCAAGATGTAATCAAGGTCCAAAATGAATGCACACATTTTTCTTAATCCCATTGATTCTGTGCTAATGTGTCCCTTAAAGCTCACTGTAGCTAAGGGTCTGCAAGTACAGCAGCGTCTCATGATTATTAAGTAAATATTGTAACCTTTAGTGAGCAGGTTCACACTCAAAACAGGAAGTAAAATGTTAAATGTTGCCATTTCAAACATGATTAAAAATCCAGATAAACTGTATAATTTCAGCATTTAATTAATTATTTAAATTTAAAAAATGTTGTCCTTTGAAAGCCTAATTATAAAAACATTTTAATAGTCTCCTAAAAAAAATTAAAAACATAATTTTGGTCAATTATTATGTCTCTTTCATAGTACTAATTGGTGTTGTGGTATATCGTATGAAAGCCTGATTAGTCACCTTTACAACGAGCTCTTACTTGTAAGGACCGTGCATTAATGGAATAAACAACATGGCTAAACATGTGGGAAGTGCCCCAAATAAAAAGCACCAAAATCTCAAAGCAATATTCTTATCGCTTCAGCAATCTAAAGTACCTGCAGCCCAAAGCAGAGGGTTTAGAGACCCATGCTGCGGCAAGGACACAGTGAGCATCGATGGTGAATATGCAAGTATAATAAACATAGAGATGTATACATTTGGACATGATCATCCTCACAGGACAGTGTGGTTCGGGGGTTTGTTCTTTCTTTTCAGCTGAACCAAGCCTGACATCCTCTTCTTCTTAACCATTCAGAGAAATGTTTGTGGAAAGTCCCTGCGTGGTTGCAGTGTTTCATGTGTAGTGTTATTTTTCTTCTATTTACTACCTCACAAATTGGCTCATCCAGTCTCACTTTGATCAACCACTGACAAAGTTATTTTCATTGAATACTCTGGAGGCTTCCCACAGGAGATTTTGGCCCCGTTAGAAAATATCTTTGACTTTCTTTTGGCAGACAGGATGAAGCATGAGGTAAATCGATAATCCAGAGCTGTTTGATAAAAGGCTGGATAATATGAAGGACAGATGGAGAATTAAACCCCTCAAAAAATCTTTACACGTCCTGAGCTAAGAAAAGGATGCTGCCACTTCACCATGGCCGTGAGAGCCCTCATGACTGACTCCTGCTCTCAGATGATAAAGACTGACAAGGCCACAACACACCCGAAATAGCTCCCTGTGAACTATAAAAGGAATAAACACCGATATGAAACAATCTTAGAGAACGGAAATGAGATTGCTCAAACCGGCAGTCATCGGCCGGACTAGTCAGTGTTTTCAAAAAAGCCAATCAATCTGATGAGCTCAGCCACATATGTACGTGTCATGGGAAAATGTCACAATGATGCATATCCTCTCCCTCGACTGTGAGCTACAGATCAGTACCAAGACGTCTCTGCTTTGCTATCAACATTAATCATGTTGAGGCTTTTAAAGCATTTTCCACTGAAGACTCCCAAACCCCCTAATGAGAGAAACATTCACAGACTTAAACTGATGTTATTCAGCACCTTTAAAAAAAATCATTAGAATTTAAAGCCTTTTTCATACACGCACTTCTGATCATTTCAAGAACATGTTAGGGACATGCTTTCTGAGTTACCTGCTCGCGTATTTCTGCCTCACACTGACTGTCCATGTTAGACAGGAGGAACAGGATATGATGTTAAAAAAAAAAAAAAAAGAGAGAATAGGATAAGGAAATGGTGTGCAATGCACATGTCCCTGATGGTATGTTGTTGTTTTTTGGCAGGGACAGATGCAGTATTCGTGTAGAACTGAGCGACAATTTTACAACGCATTGCAGAACAGGATTTATAGCAAATGCTAATTTCCAATGCCTGTCCCTGAAAAGGACTTTAGTATAAAAAAACCAACATATACACTATGATAAAAAATATATGGAGAACATGCTTACAAAAATATAAACGTATCACACACCCCCACACCTAGTGTTGTGGTCAAGACCACACTAAATGAGACCAAGCCCTACTTGAGTGGGATTATGAGAAAAGATATAACAAAGGGGCCACAAGGTCGGTCATGGTTTTCAACACGAGCTATGATGACATGAACAAATAACACACTGGTCTCTCAGGTGATATCAGCGGGATATTAATGGTAAACCCCCGACCTTCTTACTCATGGGGGATTTTCATGAAAATTACCTGCAGCATTCATAGATCAACTCAACCTTTTTAATCCAGCCTGGCAAGAAACGGTCCGGAAAAGTCAGAGGGAAGGAATCAAGGAGTTTTGTGCTTGTGTGAAAACACCATAAGTCAAAGTTGGTTTAATCATAGTATACTGTAATAACCACAGATGAAACTTTGATGAAACGTTTACTTCCAGGAACTACTTTTCAAGTACTAAGGTGTTGTTTTTCTTTCTGCCTCAGTCGTACGACCTGTGCTGATTTATTGGACTTATTCTTTGTTGCTGCTGTTACTATTTGTGAAGGACCGCAGAAAAAAATTATACTGAAGCTAAAATAAAATGCTGCAAGCACTGGACCAATCAGAAATGTTCGGAGCCACAAGCACTGTGGTAACTTCACAACGAGTTCCTCCAAACACTGAATGTTCCTTTTGAATTTGAAAAAGTTTGAGCAAAGTTTGGTTATGCAAACGATTGCAGAATGTATGCACCATGGACATCTGCTGTTGGCTACGTTGAAGTTATATGAAAGTACTCCGGGGATCCTCGAAAAAACATGAACTTATAAAAGCGGTGCAAGTATATGAATCTTGTTAACTTCTCAGTCGAGCTGCAAAGAAATTCACAATCTGTAGGTCCAATATCTAAGATATCTTTAATCGATCCATGGACAGGGGAACATCTTCAATATTTAGTCAACATACTGTATGTGAATCTCTTTGCAGCTTGACCAACAAATGATCGAAAGATGTGTACATCAAAAGTTATCAAACTTTAAATTCAACACTGAAACAAGCAAATCTGTTCCGAGATGGACCGAGAATTGTCATCCCTGTAACTGTTTACAATGGGCAAGTTTTAAGAGTTCAATCATGAAGGTAATCCGATCCTCTGTTTAACTGCAAGCAGCTTACCAAGAATAGCAAGTGACAACTGTACAGTTCAGACATAATGAGGATGCACAGGTTCACATAACCAAACTACAGAGTGAAGAAAATCAAAAAAATCTGCATGAAAATGAATGGATAGCAGCCTGTGACTTTCTCCCTTCTAAAGGCTTGTGTTAATGAGGCTCATAAAGTTTCACTCTCAGCTCTGTGTCAGGATCAGCACTCTCAGGTTACAGCCTACAGTGTAGCAGGTCAGAGGGGCTGTGTGTAGAAATAGGTGGTAGCTGACAGCGCAATCTAATGTGAAATCCAAGCAGGTCGTCCAGAGGGACATTTCTTCTGGATGGGCAGAAGTACACGACGCAGGAGATAAGAAAAGCATCTCAGTGAGCACGACAAATCGAACTGAAGTTGAATGAGTAACAGCAGAAAGGTTCATTAAATTAACGTTTTTTAAGTTAATTCAACTGTTGTAGTACTCACCATGGTTGTTACACAGTTGTGTTCAGGGGCACTTTGAAAAGTAAGTCCGTCCACAGAGGGTCGGTTTCAGTGAACCATCTCAACAATGAGTGTCTGTGAGAACTTCAGGGTATTTACTCCTCCTCTGTCTCACCAGCCTAATGTCTGAGCTGTCACTGAGAGCCAGACTCTTTTACACCCTGGGCGGGGAGAAGGAGCTGTGTCACTCACAGAGCTGCAGCCCGATTGGCTGGAGAGACCCCCCCCCCCCTTCTCTGCAGCTGCCAACCCCACATAACTCTTCATGTTTCTGCTTCTCTTTCCCGTTCATCTTTCAAATAAAGCAGAAGTTCATCTGTTGACAACCGCTTACTTTTCCAACTCACATTTGGGGGGTTTTTTCCCTTGCATATGATGTTTCTTAATTTACTAATGAATTTTACACATTCCGTGACAAGGGGGAAATTCTTACTGCTTTTGTTGTTGTCTGGACAACACAGCCAGCAGCGTCTGGGAGAGTTGTGTTGGGGGTTGGGGAATGCAGGGCTGATGTGGTAGGGTGACCCATCAGTCTCGGGGTGAAAAGGGTTTTACTGGCCCCTTTTTTTTTTCCTGTTCACACATTTTCAGACGGTTACTAAGCATTTTAAATCTAAGATCAGAATGTGTTTTTTAACATAATGTAACTCTACATGTTCTGATCAGATTTCATCTTAGTGTTTATGAGTGTGCAGAAACCAGTGAGCTGAGTAAGAAATATATACGTGCACAATGATGTTGGCATTGTGTGTTTGTGGTCTATCACTGCCCGTTTGTGCTCCGTGCAGGTTGCACAATTCTTGCAGCAACAACTGTGCTCTTAAAATAACTACAGCGAACCATCATCATCGCTGTGGTTATGAACTTCATCGAGAACATTCATAGAAGAGGCCTGTTTTTTTTCCTAATAATTGTTTAATAAAAATCTGAATAACAACAAAAGGACACAGACCAATTATAAAAGTGAAAAAGACAACAAACCTTCTCTGGTGTCACGACGAACATACTGAGAAATATGAGATGTGAGAAGAGTTACAGCTGAAGGGTCCAAGCAGCAGAAGAAGTCAGAAATGATTAGTTTGGATTTGAGGATGATAAACGTTCAGCGTGTTAAGAAAATCACAAAGATTTGTTATCCAAAAAAAAAAAAAAAGGAGACCTTTAGAAATAGTGCCCACGCTCTTAACTCTTGAAGTACTGTCCAACAAATTCCACAGCACAAAATCTGAATTTAAAAAACAGACATTAAACGACATGAGGTTTTAGAAGAAAGATGAAAGTTCTGTGAGCTCATTGGAGACCTGAGTCCAGCGTCCTGTTTGAGTCGAGGTTGAAATCATTAAAGAAAGGCGGGACCTGGAAGTGTCTCAGTCTGTGGTGGTGCGGCGGTACCAGAAGCGGGCCCTGAAGTCGTCGCTGCAGGTCATGAAGCCCGGATTGGTGGGCGAGTGGACGATGCAGCGGACGATGTTGTTGTGTCCCAGAGACAGCAAGTTTTTTCTCTCTGCCGTGCGCGAGTCCCAGCAGCACAGGCTGATGGTGCGCTCGTCTGGCAGCAGCACGTAGTCCTCCGTGTGGTTAAACACACCCTGCGTGCGATGCATCTGTCGGCCGCTCAGACCTGCACCTGGAACACACAGCAGGAAGGTTCAGTGCACCGGTCAGACCACACAAGCCAAACTGTTCACGAGTACTCAAAGTATTCTACGCCATTAAAAATTATTACGTACAATTAAATTGAAAGGTTAGCACATTAGATATGAACTTCAGCTAGCTTGATTGTCGGGCTAATGAAAGCTTCATGAGTTCAGAAAATTCAATCCGTCATGTTACAGCTGAGCTCATTTAAATCTTTAAAGAGCAATCTGAATCTGAATAAAGTGAGCTCACTGTGATCAAACATGAAGGAAACGTGCTCTGCTCAGACAACAACAACAACACAGCAGCCAGGATGTCCTCCTTCACCTTTACACTCTGATCCTCGGGAGTCTGGGTTTGTTTGGACCAGAGAAGGTCGGCGGTTTGAAGACACCCCTTACACACACGTTTACTGATGACGTTGCATTGAAGATGTTGACACTTTTCTGATTCTCATGTTGCAGAAGGAGATCAATGAGAATTCAAATTGAACTGATTAGCATGGGGGGGGGGTGATTTATTCATCGTTTCTTAGACAGCACATACAGCGAAACGTCTCTGAACACAGAACTGTGATGTAGAGACTGCTGCTGTTCACTTTCTGTAACAGCCTCTTTTACTTCTTTTCAGATTTCATCAGTCTTCTTACCTAAACACTGACGACGTGTGTGTGTGTGTGTATTAACGCAGGAAGGAAACATCCCGCACTCACTGAAGGATATTACTCTATGGTTTCTCTGGTATGAACAGCTCTCTCTCTCTTTATTACAATGTTTGCACTTCATCGTGAGGGTGAAACTATGAGTGGAGGAAGGCCTTCAGGGTGAGACATGAGCCGTCCACTTCGACCCACGGTCCTTGTCACCGTGTCAGGGTTCCCTCCCACGATAACGACCAACTCACTAATCATGATCACGTACTCAACTCTATCACTCTCTCCACCCGGCTGTTTGTTAGCACGGGTAAACTGGCCTTCTCTCCTGAACGGTTTACTGTTCCGACTCTGTCTTACATCCCTGGATAAATAATCACATCTGTTAGTACTTTTCCACAATCAGGAACAGGAAATATTTTCCCCACACCATGTACAGTGACCCACTGTCAACAGATTCAAGAAAGAAGTCCCAGGAAGTGTTGTCACTGTTTTAGAGTGTCTAAATCAGCACCTGTGAGCTCACCTGGTTCAGGCTCATTTCTTGTTTTTACTCACCAAGAATTATAAGCAAACTCTTGCACACTGTCTGACCAGTCATTTCCACACAAGTCTGTGCGCACCCTGGGCCGCAAGTGTGCTGGCACTATGGCGCCGTGCGATACCACAGTCAGTGCTGCTGCGTCCATGTCACAAGCGTCACGCTTTCCAAGGAGCTTGTCAGCTGCGTCACTGCTCCGTCTAAACACGCACGCAGGCAGACGGTGCGACGAGAAAACACGCGGCGCGCGTGGTCAAATTCAAACACGATGTGATGTCTGAATAAAACGTCGTTCACAGACTCCCGAGCGTAAATCCCATCACGATATCACGATCCTCACAGGGACGAAGCTACGTGCTGTTTGCATGTTTTTCCTTGTGACGCCGCATGTGCAGCCGCTCGTTGCTGCGGCAACCCTTCAGAGAGGCGCACACCATCGGATGGAGCAAAGCCGCAAAAAATGAAAGTAACAAACAGTTTGACCACCTTCACAGTTAGTTATGTGTGTCACTTTAAACACAGCTTCTCACAATGTCTGTCCAACACTTCACTTATTCAACCTGATGTATGACCCTGCAGCAAACACCACAAAGCCTCCTTACCCGTGTACTTGACCAGTGTCCGGCCTGTAGAGATCTCCCACAGTTTGACCACTGAATCTTTGCCACTGGACAGAATGTACTTGGAGTTCTTGGAGAAGACGGCAGAGCAGACCTCGGCTCCGTCGTGGGCCTTGTCGAAGGTGCTAACGCAGCGGTTGGAGACGCCATCCCACAGCTTGATGCTGCCATCCTTACTGCAGCTCACATAGCTGTTGGCGGAGTGGTTATAGCTGACGCCGCTGATGGTGTCTGTATGCTGGTCGAGAGGGTTGCAGGACACAAAGCACTGGAAGGTGTTGATGTCGTAGAGACGGAGAGTGGGGTGCTGTGTTCCCACCAGCAGGAAGTCGCCTGATGGATGGAAGGAGATCGAACGCAGCATTTCAGCTTCCTGTCAGAAGAGACGGAGAGCGTTAGATTGCAGGAGTCGAGTTGGATCAAATTAAAATGTTGCTATTTTCACAGCCTTGTTTACATCAACTTGCTCATTTCTATTCAACTTGAAACCCATGAACAGAATAATTACACTTCAGTATATTTAGATTGAGGGCGCACTCACTACTGAGCCTCAGCACGCTTCACACCAAGGACTGAGAGTGAGTGCTCTTAGTCATGCTCAAGCACGGGTACACAACGTGGACAGCCTTTGTGTGAGTGTTTGGGCTGTATCTGACTAAAGTTAGTGAAATTAAGACACACAGTCAGTACAGTAGCAGTCATGTTCTCTGTGTTGTTCTCCGATGCACAGACAGACTCAACAGCCCCCCCTTCTCCTCGACTACGGTAGTGCGAGTGCGCCCTGAGAAAGCCATGTGTCATACCTGTACATATTTAAACGCTCGTTTCGCAGAGGGCTTCGAATAGTCAAACAGTTTGAGGGTGTAATCTCTGGAGCCAGAAGCTAGAATCTGTTCAGTCGGATGAAAGGCAAGGCAGGTGACTTCGTCTACGTGGTCATACAGCGTTCGAATCACAGGGTGATTCTCCATGTTTTGCTGAGCCGTCTCATTCATCATCACCTGACGGAGCAAAAAAGAGAAAAGAAAAGGACATTAACAGTCAATGCAGGTAAGTAAAAAGTAAGTCTATACTCAGGTCTCAAATTTGCCTCACTTCAATAGGCATGGCGCTCTTGGCTAACATGCGTTCAGTGTCCAGGATCTTGATGGAAGCATCAGCAGAACCAGTAGCGATCAGCTGGCCATCACGACTGTATGAAGCCACACGGCACGGGCCCTTGTGGGATGTTACATAGCAGGTTTCGTACTCAGACGCCTCCGGAGACATGGTCTGGACATCTGCATCGAATTCCATATCAATACCCACACCGGGGGCCACCGTGTCCGAGCGCCCAATGGCATACTGAACTGCACTGTCATCATTCTCCATCCCTGGGAAAAAAAAGGTTTGATACAGGTCATTGACCATCCTCTCAGAGATAACTCAAACTAGCAGAAAACAACTGTTACCTGTCTTTGCCAGCTGCATCAGCTGCTCCGAGGGCGACACCACGTTAGGTGGTTTGACCTCATTGATGAGGCTGTTGGCGATGCTCGTGTATCCATCATAGAGCAGTTGGCTGATGATCAGCTTGTACAGGTGCTGTCGGTCCTTCAGAGTCGGTTTAGGACGATACATGATGGATCAGGTTAACCTAACTCTTCTGTAACAAAAGATGTCATACGTTAGTCTTAGTTCTACATTAGCTACCATTTGTCCGCTTCACCACTTGACAGTTTTATCTTTAAGTATTACAGCAGGTAGATATTCTGCCTCCGTATCTAACTTGTGTGTCTGACACACACCGTTACCTGTGGTCAAACACTGCGAATGTATGGAACCGGTATTTAGCATGGGTTGCTAACGTTAGCTTTGTTGCTTTGGTTAAGAAAAAGCAGAAACAACAGGAGTTAAAGCAAAGTTTAAACTAACCGACAAGGCGGAACGTACCTCAGCGACAGCACTCGATAAAATAGAATAGTATTGTTATATGCAATGACTTACAAAAAGGTAAGAATGTGTAAAGTTAACCCTGTGCAAACTTCCAATGGCGCTTCTTGACCCAAACGTGCGTTACGTTGCACGTAAATTGCGTCTTACGTCACAACTTGGTTGAGGAGAGCAGCGCGAGGCGGGGGAGATTTGTTGGCTTCATATGAAACAAGTCTTTTTACATCTAAATTCAGGTGTGAATTATGTATTTTTGTACGTTTGATTTGTCATTAAAAATGATATTCTCATAGAGCATTAACATTTCACCATGTTATTATCATCATTGTATGTCAGTATAACGTCATTTGAAATACAGCCTATTAGCCCTATTATGCCGTAAATACATGACCAAAAAATCACAGCAAAAAATGTGGATTGTATTAAACGAACATGTCTGTAAATGGTATGAGAATACTTCTATTATGATATCTATGATGATATCTATAGATGTGTGTGTGTCTGTGTTCATGAGTTCAAATGAACCTTGTAAATTATGATTGGCATGCTAGCATAGTGTTTTTTTCTTGTGTGATCTTTGTTTTAGTTTATTTATTTACCTTTTTTCCCCTCTGTCTCTCTCCAACACTTATTATTAACACCAGAGTTGTCTTTGCATATTACAAAAGCAAACAAATCATGCCTTATTTCACCTATTTTTATGGGATTTTATCTGCGTTCCAAAAAAGCTGCAACCTTTACTGTTTGTAGTCTGTCATCTTTGAACCTTGTTTTTTGTATTTGTGTCTTGTTAACTCTCAATGTTGTACTTTATGAATGTCAGAGTATAATATGTATTAAAACAATATTACAAACATTATTTCATCCATATTTCCTTCAAGCCACACTTTCACAGTGCTGGTTTTGCCAAAATATGGGCATGGTTTTATACACTCACATATTTAATATTGAGTGACACTCTACCTTTTAAACAGAGAATATTGATACGGCTGACACTCGTGCAGTGAACACTAACACTCTTTTTCATGTTCAGGATGAGAGAGAAGAAAACATTGTAATTCCAGCTGCCAAACCCTTTAAAGGTGTGTCTTCTTACAGAAGGTTCTAGTACAAGTTCTTCAATGATGGACGGCTTGGAGACGATAGCTGAGACGAGGATGAAGGAGAAAATCACAGCCATCCTGGACAACTCTCACTCTCTCCATGATGAGCAGTTCCTTCAGCCATCTTCTCATCATCCCCCAGGTGCAAAACGGAGTATTTCAGGCGCTCCTTTGTGCCTACCTCTATCAGACTGTAGAACAGCAGTGAGTCCTACAGTCTGTCTTCATCATGAACATCACTGCCATCATCAACACTTCATCATGCATGGCAAAATGTCTGACCTTGTTGATGAACAGAGGCTTTGACTGTTCCATAAATACATCTCAAACTAATTGTACCTTTATCAAATGATTCAATATCACACATTTAAATGTTGCACTAACGAATAATACTTTATTTGATTATTACTATATGAAAATCAAAATTCAACAAACAGTTGTGCCATGTGAATAAATATTTAATAACTTTGTCTATATACAGAGGTGTAAAGTAACACATTACATTTACTCACGTTACTGTAATTGAGTAGGGTTTTTTTTAAGCAAGCCACTTTTACTTTTTGAAGTCATTTTTTAAATTTTGTACTTTTACTTTGACGAAAGTCGGTTTTCTGTTAAGTATTGTAGTTTAAGACATCTAATACAAACTAAAATAGGCTGGTCTTAAAATAATTTATACAATTATTATGAATTAAAAAAAAAAAAAGAACTATTTTTCATCTCAGGTTTAGTTTAATCTAAATGAGCCTTTGAGGACACAGCTGCATTTGAGACTAAAACTCATAGTAATAATAATAATAAGAATAAGAATAAACAAAAAACACTAAAATACTCTTTACACTGTTTCTGAGTGAGACAAATACCCTGTCAGGATTTTTTTAAATAGTTTAACCTTTCTTGTCATAAAACAGCCGATGACTTGAACATTACAAGCCTCAGTAATTAAATTATCATTAAAACATACTGCTGGTTCAAAAAAAGAAGGGATAATCTTTTGTCATGTCTCAATTTATCATTTGTTTTTGTCACTGGGATAAAAAAGAAAATGTTCATCTGAACAGATGAATCTTTGTAAAGACGATCCTTTAATTAAAAAAACCCTTTGAGATTTAAATCATCTTTTTTGCAAAAAGGAGAAATACGTTGTTAAAACAAGTAACCAGTAACTTTTATCTAAAGTACATTTTCAACAAACTTTTACTTGAGTACATTTTTAAACTGCTACTTTTACTTATACTTCAGTTAAATGTTATTAAAGTAACAGTACTTTTACTTGAGTAGAATATGTTAGTACTCTTTACACCTCTGTATAAAATTACATTAAACTGTGTGAGAGACTAAGAGTGTGTAAAACAGTATAGCCTATAGTGACATCTCTTTGAGCTGTATTGTGTCTGTCATTGTTGAGGAGCCGTCGGCCTCTTTCCGAGCAACGATCCGGAGACTCTCTGATGGGCTGTGAGGAGCGTCTCAAACTGACCAGCACAGAAGAAGCAGATGGAAACAAACGTCCTCTTTGCTGGTCAAGCCGGGGCGCTCCTCATCGCTGGGCTGCAGGCTGAAGGGGGCGGTGCTGGGGGTGGAGGGGGAGGGGCAGGAGCCATGAATTCATAGGGTTCATGTTTACAGTCAGCTGCTCCACTGAGGACTCCTGCCCTGTGACACAGAAATACAGATAGTAAATAAGAGTAAACAGAACTTTAACAGTGGATATAATGTCATAATTTCCTTCAAATAATGAAATGATTTAATCTTCAATGACAAATTAAGAGTAATCTTGACCTTATCCTAACTTTATGCTGCTACTTCTACTATTGTAGTGTCAGTGAGGGGATGACTTACTTTGATGAGTTAAAAGAAAGGCGTTCACCGCTCTTCATCTGCTCCTGTACTCATCCATCCTTCTCGTCTGGTCTGGGATGTAAACATCTTCTCTTCATGTGGATGTCTTCATTCTCCTCTTCGGCCTGTTGACACAAAAATAAACACAACGCTCTCACAGAGTTAGTCAGACAGATGATAATGAAATACATGTTTAGAAGAGCAAGAAATTCAATCAAATGTGTTTTAAATTACAACTCTTTGCAGATCATAGAGAAAGGTATATTTAAAATACATTTGTGTTCATGCCGTTAAGAATTGTCAACTTACCTCTGGTTCAGGTATCTACAGCTTAATACAATCAAATCATAAGGCAGCCAGGAATGAATTCAAACCCGGTGCTAGATATACCACCTGTGTGATCAGCAACCATATAATCAAATATTTGGGATACCCTATAAGGAGCTGCTGTAAGAGAGGGGAGCGAGGTCTGAAGTCTTCATCTTCATCCTCTTCGTACATGGAGTCTTACCGGAGTCTTCACTCTCCACGTCAGAGCTGTCAGTTCAGTCAATGTCCTTGTTATTTGGGGCAGATACTGCTGGCTTGTAAAAGTCCGCTCAGCAGTTCAGATTGAGTATTTGAGAGGCTGTCGGTGGTCGGTGAGGTGTCGCTTCCTTGTTATTTGGGGCAGATACTGCTGGCTTGTAAAAGCCCGCTCAGCAGTTCAGATTGAGGATTTGAGAGGCTGTCGGTGGTCGGTGAGGTGTCGCTTCCTTGTTATTTACTGATGGCTGAAACTGCTGGCTTGTAAAAGCCCGCTCAGCAGTTCAGATAGAGTGGGGGATGGGAACCGTCAGTCCAGTTGATGTCGGGGGAACAAGTTACAATAGATGATTTTTGAGTTTTTGTGGTTTTGGGAGTCCTTGGTCCTACTTTAAGGTCGAGTCCGGAGGTGGAAGGCTCCTCATCGTCCATGTCTTCTTAATCCCTCCTCTGCCTCTTCGCACGGTCCTGTGCTACTGCAGCGCACTCCTCCCTGATCCTCTTCAAGTGGGAGCGCCGGCCAAAGGTGGATGGAACCGACTCTTCTGGACCAGCAGGGACAGGAGGACTGACGGGGACGGGTGGATACGCTGGAAGGAACTGCACGAGAGGGGAGCGAGGTGGGAAGTCTTCATCTTCATCCTCTTCTTCATCTTCATCCTCTTCTTCATCTTCATCCTCTTCTTCGTCTTCATCCTCTTCTTCATCTTCATCCACTTCTTCGTCTTCATCCTCTTCTTCATCTTCATCCACTTCTTCATCTTCATCCTCTTCATCGTCTTCATCCTCTTCTTCATCTTCATCCTCTTCTTCATCTTCATCCTCTTCTTCATCTTCATCCTCTTCATCGTCTTCATCCTCTTCTTCGTCTTCATCCTCTTCTTCATCTTCATCCTCTTCTTCATCTTCATCTTCATCCACTTCTTCGTCTTCATCCTCTTCTTCGTCTTCATCCTCTTCTTCGTCTTCATCCTCCTCGTACCCGGAGTCTTCTTCATCTTCATCTTCATACCTGGGCGCCTGGTGATGGAGTTCTTCTTCAATGCTGGCCAAGAGGTCCTCCGCGAACTGCATCAGGTCATCGAAGAAGTCTAGGGGATTGCCCCCAGCCTCACCTGCGAAAAGAAACTCATGCTCACCTGCCTCCATGTCAGGGATGACGGGGCCTGGGAGATCATGGATATCGAGGAAGTCGTCTCCTGTGAGGTCATAAAACACAGGTTGAAAATCCAAAACATTTGATCATGTGATATAAACAATATAAATAATAATAATAATAATAATAATAATAATAATAATATAAATAATCTATGTATGTAACCAAATCACCAAGCATAATAAAAGTGAAGTCATGTAGAGGCTTTTTCAAGAGTGGCCTGTTCAAAGTCACATCAGATATTGTGCAGTATGTTATATTTTAAACAACATGAGCACTGAACATGAAACAGACATCATGACTACATGTATGGACAGGATGCTCCAATGTACGGCTGACGACGTTGTGCTACAAATTAGAAACTAAACTTCAAACTATCAAATGATGACATGATTACAAACATTTCTTCAAATTAAGGCTGCAGAATCAGCTGCCAGCTAAATGACATTTTTATCTAAATGTTTTTGCCTGTACATACAGGAGCCTCAGGTGGAGGGAGACTGCCTCAACACGCTCCTCATTTCAGCTCATTGACTATTTGAGTATTTTACAAGGACTAGTTTCTATAATAATAATAATAATTTATAATTTATTAATCCCACGAGGGGAAATTCAGTTTACACTGTCTAATGAACACACACATAGTCCGAGATACACAGGAGAGGTCTCAGAATGAGGGGGCTGCCCACAGCGAGCGCGCCAGAGCAGTTTTTTGGGGTTTGGTGACTTGCTCAGGGGCACCTCGGCAGGGTGCCAGGACTTGAACCAGGAACCCTCCAATTCCCAACCCAATTCCCTACGGACTGAGCTGCTGCAGGCTTCAACTATCCAAACAAACCAACACGATCCTTATCTACACAAAACAACGTGCTCCTGTTTGTTTACACAGCACATGCGTCATGACGTCATGACGCTCCATGCTAATTCGTTCCATCATCTCCATGGAGCACAAGAAATACACATTTTTAGCATTTTTCGAATTTCTGCTCCTGTCGTCAGATCGTATGCTAACATTTTCTTAATGTCGATGTTAATGTTGTGAAAATAAAATGCTCTCAAACCAAAACAACATTGTTTAAACCACTGGAAGTGTTAGGTATTTCCCTCCACTTTTTTCCCGGAATATCTGAAAGATTTAGGTCCTCAACAAGTGTTTTACAAAGTGACATCGACTTGTGAAAGTTTAGCTTTAATTTCGTTTTTTTGTTTGTTTTTCAAACATTCCCAATAACACGGTGTGAACGACCTTTAAATGTAAAAGTTACGCTGATTTCTGAACTGATGAAGAATTTAAATATTGCAGAGAGGATGTACAATGCATTATTAAATAGTAAATTGATAAATTAGGCTGCATAAAAAGATTGATGTCTTACCTAAAAAGAAGTTGGGATGAGCCACCATGACTGGTCTGTTAAAGGCCAATTAAAGACTCCTCGCTTTCCACTCGAGATGAAGTATCCAAAAGGTTTGTTGAAGTTTTCTAGAAGTTTTCTTGAGCGCTTTTCAAAGGTTAGCTTCACAGCTGAGATTTTGCAGGTCAACTCGTTCAAAGTTCAAGTGCAAAAGGGGAGAATTGAAGGTTCCAGGGTCTTATATAACCTCGGTTGGCTGTTTCCATGACAATTGATGACGCGCGTGCGTCCGTCGGTGCGTGCGTGCGTGTGTGTTAGTGCAGGCATGGGAAGAGAAATATTATTTTTATTATTCAGTCACTATGGTTTGTATTTTATTTTCATTATATGAACTTGTATAAATCCTCATGTCACTGCACGTATGCAGTTATATCTTGTTCATGAATCATGTAGGCAGCTTCTAAAGATGCCATGTGTTGTCTTTCTGTTAGACACAATCGTTTTTTAAAGAAATAGCAAAAAACAGGGACATACTTTTGGATATTGCGAAGTGTCTAAGGAATTGTTCTCTCTTCAATGATAAAATTGTGTCACAGACATTAATGTGAACCATCAAAGTCATCATATCATCTTTAAATGTTGCGTTTTGAACAGTTTCTCATGCAGCCTATTACATAAAGTAAAGAGTATCTATGATCTTTAATCTTTGCATATAGTGAGGGAATTGCAGTGAGGGAATTAGGCCTATATCATTGTATATTTTTCAAATCTGGAATCAAATTCCTTACCGATAGATTTCTTCACAAACGTGTTCATAAAGGTGTCTTATAACATATTTAAATCCAACTCCTGTAGGAAAATCCAAGACAGCTGCTCAAAGTCAGGTACCTGGAATAGTAGCTACTCTATTGGCACGAGATTGGTGAGACACTGAAAATGTTAACATTTGCTTTGGTAGCTTGAAACGGGTCAAACTAGGGGCTTTTTAGGATTCTGAATCCATTTCGAAAATTTGTTTTGCAAAAAAACTCCTGTTGGAAAAATGGCCACGCCCACTTTTACATGCAAATTTACAGTATAGCATTTAATAGTTTATTAATATCTCAAATGCAAGTGAAAAAAAAATACTGCACCTCATTGTTAAATGTTTTAGTGGTCCAGGTCTGAGTCTTCTCCACTCTACTGTTCTTAAAGTGGGGAATGAGACCCCCTGCGGGCTCGTGAGACACTGAGAGGGGGGTCTCGAGATGCTTTCCATCACTAAATACAGAGGCTGAATGATCTAAAATTGTATATTTTACCCATTATGGTGAAAATAAAACACTCAAATATTAGTTGAAATACTACAGTTTATACTCAGAGGTCTCCAACAGGGGGCTCGCGAGCTCCTGGTAGCTCACGGGCCCTCAAAAAGTAGCTCACCAAGCAAATCCAAAATAAAAAAAAATTAAAGAAAGAAAGAAAATATTTACTCTATGCATGAACAAAACCTTACTCAATGCAAACTGTATCTACTTACTACAACTCTAGATCTATCTAACCAGATTACTATGTACTAGTCGACAGCATGTAGTGTCAGAAATCTCATTAAAGTTAAGCATCTAATATTATTAATATACACTGCAAAAACACAACAAAAATAAGGGGAGTAGAAGTAGCTTGCGACTTGTTTTAGTTTTTTGAAAGAAGCTCTCATCCAAAAAAAAGTTCCAGACCCCCGTTATACATGTTCTGCTTCTAGCCTTTCTTACAACAAATTACTACAGTAAGGAGACCTGGGTTCCCCGGTCTCTAGCACAGTTATGTCGGGGATCCAAAGCTGAAATGTTTGGGAACCTCTGCTCTACATCATCATTGACACAGTTCTTGCATGCTATACCTTTATCATTTATGCATGCCAAGATTCATGTTTAAAAAATGGTTAACAGCAGCAAAGTGATGTTTATGCGTCTCATAAGTGAAAGAATGCAGACTGAGTCTGCTGCTCCCGACGAAAATTAACACAATGTGAGTGTCTGTTCAGGAAATTGTGAATGTCTACACAGTCCTACAGCTTATACATTATATTATTATACAGCCTTTCTTTCCTTGTTGAAATAGAGACAGTGGGGGTTCACGGTCTCTAGCAAAGTTATTTTCGGGGTCCAAAGCGGATATTTTTGGGAACCTTGAGCTACATTGTTATGACCTGGCTCAGGAGGTCACAACAAAAGATGGAAGACACACGAGGGTAAAGTGTGAATAATTCTTTGATTAACCCAAATTAAACCGAATTATACCAATTAGTAAAACTTTTCATTTCCAAATGAAGACCAAATTCTCAAAACAAAACAAAAAACACAGGGTACCTGTGAGCAGGCAGAGCAGAGTGTGAAATGGCAGCAGGTTAAGTAACCTCAGCACACCAGGCCCAGGTGTGCTGAGGTTACTCCAATTAGTGCTGCACCGAGGACATTCTGTAAACATGTTCAAGTAGATTATTCTTATTCTTCTCTCGGAAATTATATGAGTGTAGATTTATAACAAGTTGATCAGATGGAGTGGATACATTATTTAATGTCATTTATAATTTAATGTTCATATTATTATAATGTCACAGAGGTCGTCTTTTTCATAAATGCATAGAAAATGATACTTATACTATCTTTGCATAAACCTACCTTCAGCTTCGTACGCCAACACTAACAATGACAAACCAGTAGAGGGCGCACAAGTGCAGCTTCTCCAAGAAAGTGGAAACATGAACACAATGTTTTTTTATTTTAATTTTTTTACACTTTTATTCTTACAAGCTTTTTAGCTTGTCCTGTTTAAAGTAACACACTTTGGCCTCTGATGTTATGAACCTGCTTGCATGTCAGTATCTGCATTTGTGATCATTAGTGTACATTGTTCTGTCAGGGATTTCTATCCATCCCAGCCTCCATTATTTGGACCAATAAAAAATAAATTAGGCTTTAATTTGGTTCAGTATTCTGCTTTCAATTTCAATTTAATGCTAAATATTCAGGTTTTTTTGTTGGTTTGTTTCTGTAGAAAGGATATAATGTTGGCACACACAACACAAAATGAGTTTAATAAAAAAAATCTGATTATTGCCCATGTAAACACTTAGAGTGATACAAAAAGGATTGATGTGGTTGAGAGTTTGATAATGACAGATTTATAACCTGTGTTTGGCAGTTATTGGTTTTGGTACTAAAGAGAAAAGTGGGCCATGAGACTGCTATTCTTTTGCTCTGTAAAGACAAAGCTGTGCATGCGAGTGGATATAGGCCTCCAGCATTTAGCACCCACCCACACACTGTCTCTCAGTTGCCACCTCCTGCAATGTGGCTCATCAGTTCAAATACTGGCAAGAAAGATACAAATGTAATACATGCAAATGAATGGTAGCTTAGCCTGTAAGGGAAATAGTGTTATTCAAATTATAAATGTGTTTCTTTTTTATCATGTGCAAAAACTGCTTCCCCATTCAAACCTTAACGAAGTAAGCTCATTATTTGGGCCATGAGTGTGCAGAGGCATGCAGCTTGTCACCAGACATAAGATATGAATTTAAGAGAGAGAGGCAAGAAGCATATTGTCTCAAGTGATTTAAAGTTGACTGAAGTTGTTAATCTGTATTACATTTGCTTTTAGAGCATTGTAGTGTTGACCTTAAATGTCTTACAGAGCCTTCCCAAGTTACTATGAATACATAAACAGCTGTATTCTCATGTAGACATAACTGGATGAAAGCAAAAAAAAAAAAAAGTCTGTTAACAATGTATAGAAACAACATCTGCATGGCCAAAAGGTGTAGCACAACATATTTTCTTGGTGTCTAGTCCCTCTTGATCATCAGCCATGAAACTTGACACACACTTCTATCCTGGTAACCACAGTTACATTGCCAATCATCTATCAGCATATTCACTTTTTTAAAGAAGACATCTGTAAAAAAAAATATTTTTTTTAAAACATCAATAACTCAGTCTTTAAACATGCATGAAATGTGTGTCCACCCTGCAGGACTGTAAGCTGTTTGTGGACGGTATAAAACGTGTGGTAGGAGGTGTCTTGTTACCATGTCAACAGAAAGCATGCGCTCAGTCATCCTGCAGTTGCCTTGGAGACCAACTTGAGTCTAGCAGTAAAATTAAATAAAAAAAACTATTTGTTTTCTTTCAGCAGATGTCATCTAATGATTGCACGGTCAATCCCACACAATGACACACTGTTCAATAAGGGAATAAGAGGCTGGAAAACATCACTTTGTACATCAGAGGCATTTAGAGAAAACATATTCCAAAGGTTTATCATGTAAAATGAACACAGAGAATACATCCAAATAAACTGTGGTCAATTTGAAGTTAAAATGGCCTATATAGAAGGTCTACTCTATATGTAAGGTAATAAGTAAGTGTTTGTTAGTATTAACCATACCACAGAGAAGAATAACTCAACCTTGCACTAACAATGTATGAGAGTTTTAACTTGTTGGAGCTCATTGTTTGTTTTGATTCAGTCTCAATTCCCTCATCATCAATCTTTCTAGCTGTTTTTTTACACATGCAAAAAAAACCTCTTTCAGATTGAGCTGGATGTGTGAACACAATTCGCAGACTTTTTCATCCATACTTAAACTGGCTCCTTTTCCTAAATCACTGAAGAAAGTCAGGGTGAGTCGATGGACACAGCAGAAAACATTCAGGAAGATTGATCACGAGCGGTCAGGCTGGGATGATGATGTTTATGTTATACAAACGGTGCGATCCTTGTCCAAGTATTGCAGCTTCTTTATATTCTTTTCTGGGAATGGACAGGAAAAACTTCAGACTGGGAGGCACAAAAAGCAACTAAGAAGGGTCCCAGGGACTTCATTTAGTCAGTCAAAAAAGAAACAACATAAAAAGATAAAATGCAAATATAACCTTTCCTCTGCTTAATGTGTAATCACAGCAGCTATGGTGTAGATATCCAAACAGAAAAATGATGTGAGTTTTATTGTACTAGGTCATATGAAGCAACCAACAATGTATAATGTAAACTAGTCAGATACCCCATCTGTTCTTCAGCGTCTCCTGTTAGGTGCACATGAGGTCCAGAATGAGTCACTGGTTTTAAGATTGCTCATGAGGTTGATTTAAGATGTAACATGAATGCATTATGTAAAAGATGTATGAGTTGCATTTATTGGCCACCATGCACTGTGAAAAAATACTGTGATGTGGTCTATCCATATACAATTGGGTCAAACAATAACCTTGTTCTGTGTATCATCACATATCTCGTGTAATGACTTGTGGACATGGTCATATTTCAAAACTGTTTCATTTTGATTTTTTTTGACGAGGTGACGTGGGAGTGTGGACACAGAGCAGAGGAGGAATATATGCAAAAAGCATGTGTTGCATTTTTTTTCTTTTTATGCTGCTGTGAACGTAAAAACAAGAAACACATGCAGTTGTTTCCTCATTGATACTTTGAGAAATAAAGTGCTCACAAACATGACCCATGATTCTTCAGAAACAAATTGAGAAACGTTCTGCAAGTGAAATCCACAATTTTGCTGTATAATCCAGCAACATAACATTTTTTAGAGACACATGAGTAATACTAAGAAATCATTTTTAAAAGGCATGCATTCTAGTGTGAAGGCATGTGTGGAGCAAACTGGTTTCACATTTCAAAATGATTAATGCTGTGATGGGAGATGTGGTTGGAGGTGGGAAAATTCTCTTCAGCCACTCACAATTCATCCATTTGTTCTCTGCCTGAGAGAGTGAGAGCAGTGCACGTGCAGCCAGGCAGCCACATCAACATTAGCTGTGCTGCACACTTGTCTATGTGGGTGTATGAAATACAGTGTGGGAGGAAGTAGGTAGGTGGGGGGAGCGAGAGAGCCAGAAGTCAGGTACTGCATCAAACTGTTGATGGTAAAAGCCAGTCAGTCAGCCAATGAGACTGCTGAAGGTAGGCTTGTTTCTGTCACTGCACTTCCTCTTCGAGGCGGTCACTTTCACTTCTGCACAACCCTTGTGTGTCAGCCTTAGATCTTTCCATCAGTGCTCAGGGCCTGTCGGCTCACTCAATCCTGCTGATCACTAATCTATATTTTAACTTGTTCTTTGTTTGACAGCCACACAACCACCCACCCAGCCACCCAGCCAGCCAGCCAGCCCTTCTCCTCCTTCTCTCACTCTCCTCCTCTCTGCTTCACCACTTTCATAGTGCATCTTCCCTCTCATTTGCATGTGTTCTGCTTCCTCGTGACAAGTAACAGTTCATGTCAAAGAGCTGTTTGAGAAAATCAGGCTGGAGAGGACCAAACGACCTGGAAAACATTTAAATGTGCAGGTACACTGAAGAACAGGCTGTTCGGAGCAGGATAATTGTTGCTGATTGAGGAGCAAAACAAGAAGGTAAGTGACTTCTGTTTTACTGTTTTACAAACTGTTGCGCTTGAGTTTTGGCCTAGTTACAGCATGCTTATTATGTTACTCTTAGCTACACGGTGTGATGGCTACACCATGACCTATTTCCCCTCTTTTTAAAAAAGAGATAGTCAGACCCCTTTATTGCAAATATTTAAAATAATAAAAAATAATTATTGACACATAGGGAAAAAAAGGATTAAAGTTTAAAGCTTTGTTAAAAATGTAACAATACCAATTTTGCTGATTCATGTTTGTCTATAATAATCTGTGCTCAGAAACATTATTTTTAAACTTTTCCACCCACAAAATAATGTTAAACTTACCACATGAATTTGCAGAACTAAAACTCCCTTAAAATGAACTTCCTTCTTAACGATTTAAAGGTCCACTTTGTGATACAAAATAAAGCTATTTCTTTACGGAACCGCAGCATGTGCAGTATTGGGACATACTTGCAGGGCGGCAAGGAAGTAAAGGAAGTGAATGCACGCAACAGTATGATGGGGGCTCTTGGTTACCAAGTACAAGATAATAATAAAAAAAGCACTCAGACCTGTACTTTATTTTTGTTAAGAAGTCAAACAGAAACAAACTTTGCTCTTTTCACAGAACCACAAGAGTAATGTAGGCGTGCTCATACTGCTCAGCTAACGCAGCTTGAGCTCCATGCCAACTGCACCTCTGTGGTTGAATTATGCAAAATCACAATGCAAGTAGAAGCAACGTCAAAGCAACAGGAAATGAAATTTGTTTGATTTAATATGCATCTATTTGTCTTTTCATGGAGGTAGCTTTACACTTTAATTCAATTACTACACACATGTGGCAGTCTGTCAGGACACTAAAGCTGCCACATACTACTGTGAACATCAAGTGTACACCATTTAATTGATGCTAACTGTTGACAGAGGCAACAGCTAATGTCAGCAGACTTATTTTATTTAGGGAGATAAAATCCTCTGCTGTACTGTATGAGTACCTGATCTCATTCCCTCACCCCACTCCTAAAGTGAGTCACTCCCCTACATCACCCCCTGCTTCTCTCTGCTGTATACATACTATTCTGTCAAGGTTTTATCTCCTCTGCCTGGATCCAAAACACATCTTAGTGTTGTATTCCTGCACAACCAGATCTGGATACAGAGACCTCAACCTTTTTCTGTTTTCAGTAACCACAGGTATTTTTGCTCATCTCTGATCCACAGTTTATTTTAGTGATTTAAGAAGACATCGCTGGATTTTAATACCCTTTAAATTCTGGATTTGATTTTTTAAAAATTTTTATTAGCCATCTGTGCAAAAGGGAACATCATATCTTTCATCACTGGATGCTTTTGTACACGTTTTCACTGCCAGACTCTTTTTCTCTTTTTTTCCCCATTCCAGCTGGTGCAACAACAACATATTCACCAGCAGTGAAGCCTCACTGTGTTCTTAAAGAGCAAGACCAGACGACACGTCCACTTAAATAGACAGAGCTCCGTTTGATCTGAGACAAAGCAGAGGTCTAATGCAAACTGTTCTTATCTTACAGGTAATTAGAGTCCTGGCACTGGTACATCACGACAGCAGCAGTGTTACCATGGAGACTGGCAAGCCAGGATTGCCGAATGCAATAGTGCACAGCAACTCCGTCGCAGCACAGACAGAGAAAAGGATGGACATCCAGGCCCCGCTGACGGCTGTTTACATCCACACAGGGCCTACTTTCCCAGTGCAGCCTTACACCCAGCCTCCTGCAGCTACCCGCTCACCAGCCACGCTCCATCTGGCCATGCCACCACTTTATTCCAAGGAGACGCTTCCCTTTCTGACATTCCATATTGCTGGTGGTCTGCAGGCTCAGCCAGGATTGAGTCTGCCTGCTGCTGCTCCAGTAGTCAGACCCAAGTCAGCAGGAAAGCATGTGTGTCCACATTGTGGACGGGACTGTATGAAGCCCAGCGTACTGGAGAAGCATCTGCGCTGCCACACCGGGGAGCGACCTTACCCTTGCACCACTTGTGGAGTTTCCTTTAAGACTCAGAGCAACCTCTACAAACATAAGAGAACTCAGGCTCATGCCCGTCTCTCATCCGAATCAGAGCAAAGCAGCAGCCTGGACAGCATGTCCAGCTCAAGAGAGACCTGTACCCCCAGTGCGTCTCTGGATGAGTCAACAAGCATGGATAAGGAAGCCACACTATTTGCTGCTGAGATCACCTGTTCAGCTGGAACTGCAGTGGTCTCCTCTGTACAGATGCAAGGTTCTGTCAGCACACCTAATGAGCTGACCCATGCAGGTCATAGGACAGAACCAAATGAGAGTAACACGGTAACAACAGAAGAGGAAAATCAGAGGATAGACAAAGAAAAACCTCCACTGACTATAAGTCGACATCTTCCTCTTCAGAGACAGGAAGCAACTCTGTTCTCCAAGCTGTGGGAAAACTCTGTATCCAGAGGAAAATCCCAGAATCATGAAAGTACAGACTCAGGTTTCAGCGAGAGCAGTGACCATTACCCAAGCCCTGGAAGCGTCTTACCTGAACACAGCATGGATTCCCTCACAGAATCCACCAAGGAGCATCTGGAAGAAACCAGCAACACCCAAATACTATCAAAATCAGGCCAAGGTGGACAGGAACTCAATAGTACTTCAAAGAAAAAGGAGCAAAAGACACTTGAGGAGCGCATTTCTAAGCTCATTTCAGAGAACTCAGCTGTTGTGGAGGATAAGCAGCTGGAGAATGTACGTCCACGGAAAACGGTTTTGTCGAAGCAGGGTAGTATCGACCTCCCCATGCCTTATACGTACAAGGACTCCTTTCACTTTGACATGAGAATCGGCAAGACTCCTAATGTTGGATTACAGGGAAACAGAAATCACGGCATCTATAGTTCTGTCCCTAGTCAGTGCTCCAACACAATGGATCACACTCCCTTAACCCGCAGCAGCTCCCTCCCGTTCAGCGTGACCCTCCTGCAACCCGAGAAGAGCAGCCAAACCTCCTCCTTTCAAAGTGATTATGAAACACTCATTCGGAGGGGAAGCTCTGGCCAGATCAACCCAACAGGTTTCGCAATCAAGCCTGTGAACCAGCAGTCATCCACCCACCGCCCACTGGTTCGGCAGACTGCCGTAGACTGCAACCACGCAACAGACGGTCTCTTCATGAATTCATCTGTGGAGGAGGCATACCCCGGCAGTGTCAGCTGCGATGCGGATGGCGGTGACATTTGTGGAGAGCCAAGCGGCAGAAAGTTCCGGAGGAAGAAATCACAAAAGTTTGCCTACAACAAGTGGTACATGTATGGAGGAGGGACATTTAAGAAGCTCTATAATTCTGACAAAGGTGGGGATGAGAGCAGAAAATGCTTGCCTCACCCGGAGCAAGAGGTAATTCAGGGATTACAAAAAAGGTCGTCAGCAGTCAACAAGGAGACAGTAAAAACAACTGCATCACTGTTAAACTTTACAAGTGCAACAGTTTGTCATCCAGGCTGCCCTCCTGCTAAAGTATCCCTCGTCTCTGCTCTGGATGTTAATCAAACAATTAACAAACTTCCTACATCATGCAGCTCTCTCAAGACTCCGCTCCACAGAAATGTGTCTTTGTCGGTTCAACCATTACCTCCAATTGGATCTCTTGTTAGCCACAAAATAGACAGTATCAATAAGGCAGAGGCTGGGAGACTGATTAATGTAGAGAAACACCCGGACTCCAGCTTACAGCTCTGTGAAACCCAAATTCCCTCAGATAGGAAAAAGCAGAAAACTGATGACAAAATAATTTGTCCTCTGGAGATGGAGACTGACCCAAACATGTTGACTCATCCTCCTCCCTCTGTTACTGGCAGTGTGCCTCAGCAGGATACAAATCGCACTTATATCAGCCTTCAACAAACTCAAAAACATACACAGCTCAAAGGAGTTCTTTTCAAGGCATGCATAATCAATGCCAATACACCATCTGTTAGTGCCTCACCAGTCACTTCCACGCAGTCTACTGCCAAGACCAGCTTTCTGCCCAAGTACCAGCTCAAGTTACCTAATTCTGCTGAACCTGATTCTGATCCTGCACCAAATGTTGTGGATAAACCGACAGGAACTGATGGCCATAATTTCACCTCTGCTCTGCCGTTTTATCACACAGAGCACTCGACACCCTTGGTCACAACTTTTGAAAAGAAAAGCATCGATCCTGTCGCTTCACCGTTGATGCAGAGTTGTGGCATCAAAAAGGTTCCATCTTTCAGCCCAACACAAGGCCAGCTAAGATTGCCTTGCTTCGCTACAAACTTTTGTCAAGGTGAGACATTAAGACTCAACAAATGTATTACACCTAGTGTTGCTGTGGCACACAGACAATTTGCAGATACCACAAAAACCACAACATGTCTGCAAGATAATCAGGCTGGGTTGTGCAGCACGTCAATACAGCCCACAAAACCTGCAAGGGCCACAGCATCCATGCAGCTAACCAGACCTGCTCCAACAACAAACTATCCTGTAACACATACGGTAACCACAGCAACCAATCAGATATCTCCTACAGCCATTACAGCTTTATCAGAACATCAACCTCTTCCTATCCCTGCTCTGTCACACACGCAACTCTCGCCAACATCAGACCAGTCAAGCCCTCTAAACAGAGCATTCAGCAGCTCAAACACTCCAATAGTACCTTGTCACATTGTACCCCTTGACCAGATGCAGTCAGCTTCCCAGAATGTGTTTCATGTTCACACAGCAGATCTCCAGATTTGCCTCCAGATCATATCTGATGAGCAGTTGGCTCTCATTGAGCCCCAGATTGAAAGACAAGCAGAAAGCGCCCTCTCACACAGACATGATTCAGAAGCAATGTCCTTGGAAGAGACTCAGGAGAAAACTCACAGCTCTGTCCACGGGCGAAGTCGACATGACGAAAGTGACCGTTCAGGATTTGGAAAGGAGTCGAACCAAAGCAAGTGTTTACCCACACTTGACATGGATAAAATGCAACCTCAACTATCTGAACAATATGGGAAGATGGAGCCAAAACTCAAACTGAATGAACAAAGTAATTCCTCTCAGCCTGAAGTTTCAGCTGAATCGAAACCTCCTAAAGCCCTCGACTCGTTGCAGCACCCACACAAATACGCTCTTCTAAACATGGTTACAGAGACAAAGAGATCGACAGGAGATGGGTTGACATCAGCTTCACATGATGGTGTAAAGTCAGAAAGGAGCCAAACTTTAGAGAAGGATGATGCCCCTTCTCGCAACCGTTGCACAGAGGAGCAACTTCTACAAGACATTAAGGTCAGCCGAAGTGGACCAATGAAAGCCAAGGGTGAAGCATACAAAAGCAGCAGAATAGAAAGTGGTGATAGCCTGCACTCTATACAGGTTGGACTCAGCCAGGCTTCAAGTGCTGCACGTGCTGATGAACTCTCTGGTTCTGTTTCTACTTTTTCCATCAATAAATGCAAAACCCCAGGACAGTTAAACTCACAAGCATCCATCCACTGCAGCAACCTGGTAAAATTAACATCGACAGATGCCGAGAACTCAGCGAAACATGAAGGCATGGGGTGTGAAAGGGTGGGCCTTACTGAGGATTCAACCTCTTCACAAAAAAAGAGCCGAAGTGTCTCACAGGATGGAATCAGCTCAGCTGACTCTCAAAAACTACTTGATCAACCTACTTTAGTGTCTTCTTGTGTCAAGATGGAAACACTTAAAGACAACACAGCTGTGAGCACAAGTATCCAAAGCCTTACTGCAGGTATGTACGAGATGACGTTTTATAGAATGTATATTTAGTGTATACAGAGCATGAGGAATATGTCATTTTTCTAGTCCATTGCATCCGTTTCAAAAGTTAATGAAGAAGATACATTGACTTAAAGTTTTGATAATATCACATGCACATCGGTTAATAATTTAAACAAATTAATATATAATATACCAGCATTCCCAAACATATGGTATAGACAAGGCAACCGAATGTTTGTGGACGTTTCAGTCAAATATTCATGCTGTCTGTATTCCAACAGATGACGTAATTCACGAACCCTTCAACCTCATGCTCACTTCAGGAAGCTTGTGGTTGTTTAGGCCTTTCATGAGGGCCAGTGTTTTACAAATTATAAAGGCTCTGGGTGCATAACTTCCTGAGTCAAAAATGATGTTTAGTATCATCAGTTAGTTTATATTATTTTGATTTTGTGCATACGAATGTTGTGGTGATATCAACCCAAACAGCCTTTTTTTTTGCTGTCTGCTCTGACAAATTTTATTACAACAAATTGATGTGCAACAATAACTATAATTACAATTCAACATCTACAGATTGTTTTTGTTCCACTGCAATGTAAAAGATTACAAAGT
The DNA here is from genome assembly GCF_947650265.1 of Symphodus melops. NCBI lineage: Eukaryota > Metazoa > Chordata > Actinopteri > Labriformes > Labridae > Symphodus > Symphodus melops. Next base: position 4,412,035 of record NC_136694.1, on the reverse strand, counting down.
CATAAACAAAGTTTCTAAAGTGATACTTACTGACATACTAAGCTGCACTGTTCTTTGAGTTCTAATTTTAATACTAAGCACAATTCAAGGGCAACATTAGCTCAGTCTGTAAGGACTTGGGTTGGGAACCATCTCAAGGCTCTGGTGTAGCAGTGTGTAGTAGCCCCACTCTTACATTTCTTTAGTAATGTATGCACAAACAGGAAGTATTGACAAACAGTCCATATCATGCAAAAGGTCCTGTTTGTGCATGTGTGTATTCAGGACTGCATGTCTCTCAATCAAAGGGTCTAAAACCAGAATTTCATTTTGAGATGAATACAGTCAAATAAAAATGGCAGAGACCAGCTTTTACCACAAGATGGCAGTGTAAGATAAACAATGAGTCAAGTTGTTGCTCAGTTTTAAGTTATTTCGTCAACTTCAAATAACTAAATTAAATTCACCTATGTTTTTCTTACTTACAGACAGAATAATGTACAGGAAGGCTGCTTTAAAATCTCTTGAAATCAAATCTTACAGTCCATGTGGTTTTCATTTTCACCATTGTTTACCTTTTCATAGTGAAGTAAGCTGCCCCCCCCCCCCCCCCCCCCCCCCCCCAGGCCCGCGCTGAGATCTCTGTTAGGTTTGTAAATGTCATTGGATCTCCATCATAGCACATGACTCCAATTTACTCAATATTAGAGTTCAAGGAGCTAAGTGCTACAGACAATACGGCGATTTAAAATGCCACCATGGGTGCACAGTTACCCTGTGAAGAGCTGACACCCAGCAACCTCCTCTGCTGCCTGTCAGGAGTGAAACAACAAACTCTTAGGCTACTATGCCAGAGACCTTCTAATGTGACCAGTTTGCACCGTTACAGAGGCATGACTGGGAAAGTTTTAGTGGAGTACACTTAAGGAGATGAAGCTCTTACAGCAATATGCAAAGTTTGCCAGACCAAAGAGAATTAGTCACGAATGTCTGCAAGCCCATTTGCTTTTCATTAGGACAACTACTGTTTTCTCTCCACATCATATTATGTCTCCTATGAATAAAGTAAGTTCTCACTGAATGATCACAACCTTTGGTTTGGTTGACATGGCATTTAAATTACAAGTGTTAATGTTTTGTTTTATTTAAATATATAGCTAGGAAACTGTGGCACTCATCAAAATGGAAATGTACCCACCAGCAATTTCCAGCTTTATGGGGTTTTAAATCAACTATTCTCCTTACTCATTTTCTGGTAAATTAAACAGATAAGGTATCCACATTGTTGATTCACTTTCATAAAGAAAATGTTTTTCTTCCTGAAGAGCTTATGGAGGGATCTACCCAGGACAGATCTGCAGCCCCGGTGGAGCCCCAGATACAGGGACTTGGAGAGACCTCTGACTGCACAGACAGGAGGCCAAGGCAGACACATGAGCCTGAAGAGACAAACCATCAACGTGTTGAAGAACAGGCAGGTGGAGAGGTTCAGGGAGAGGATAAAAATGGAGAAATCAAAAGAGATGAACAGCCAGAGGAGAAGGGCGAGGCCAAGACTGACTGCAGATACACAAGTTTGGAAGATTTGACAAAACCAGAGGTGAGATTCAGTAAATGAAGAACATACCAAACAATCAGTCAAGCTTTATTTGTATAGCACTTTAGATGTATCACAAAGTGCTTTTACATCATAATGAATCAAACAACAAAAACACGACTCCCTCCCCCACCCGTTTAAAGTTTACAGTACCATCCAGACAGGACAAGTAGATAAATACTAAATATTCTGTTTGTTAATGTTGATCTATCTGACCTGTGGTGATCCACCAGAGTTCATCACCATTATGTTTAAACATTTTCATTGTTGGTGCCGTATTACTTATATTTCGACTGGCACTGTTTATTTGGGAACATTTCTTAAGCAACATTTCTTGACTTGTTATACAGCAAAGTGTTTTGAACCAACTAGCTCACTACTACTTTTACATTTTTTATGCATAGACTACATTAAATTTGCGAGGGCCCCTCATGCACTCAATGTGTATTTTGTCCACAGATTCAATATTTAACAAACAATATAATGCATTTACTGTTTCAGTCACAACCCCTCCCCCTCACAATGGTTCATTTTACCTTTGATGTCCGAAAGAGCATCACTATTAGCATTAAGTCATTATTTTTTCTTTTAAATTATCATTACCTGCTCCTCTTTACTCTGTCTTGCTTTTTTCTCGTTCTTTTTTCCCTGCCAGAATTCCTCCTCGTTTTCCTGTCATTGATAAACTCAAGTCTTCAAAGGAAATATGCATGTGATGTTCAGCAGCACAGTCACAGGCATTGCAAAATGTGCACCTGTTGAACCACTGCGTCTGCTTTGGTTCAAAGATTGTTAGCCCTCAGGAGCCCCCTAATGGCTTGGGGCCCCTAGCAGTTACCTGCCTTTTCTGTTAACAATTGGTGCCTCTGAGTCTGCATCTTCACCCTCATGTGTAGCTTTAAACCTTTCCTAACTGTGCACAGGCAATAGACTCATGGAGCATTTCCCAAAAGAAACAAAAAATACACACATCTTTCTAATTCAGCATTCTCTAAATATTTGTATTGTTATTCTCAATTCTTCCAAATCTCCATCATTTCCTGATCTCAGATGCGGAAGCAGATGCAGGCTTAATGAGTTAATACAATTTATTTTTTTCATGTTTTAAGACTTTTTTGTTTTTTGGCATCCATACAAAAAATCACGTCAAACAAAAATGTATAACACAAGCCACACACAAAGGCAAGTTCAATAAATTACAAGCCTTCATGAGCCTTTTGTAGAGATTATGAACATCATTTATCTATTATAACGGCACCAGAGCATGAAGCTCTCATGAGTTATATTATTAGAATTCCTTTTTTTTTTTTTTAAGCTTCATGGTTTATACAGAAAACTTGAAACGTGCTTGGAAAACATAAAAGTTCCACGAAACAAATCTGTCCCTCCGGGTGAGTTTATCAAAACTCCTAATCTAAGTGGTATGATGCATGAATGTTTTTGGTATTTCAGCAATGCTTGACATTAATGAGAAGCTTTTATGAAGGAATGACAATGACTTTGATGGCATAGCAGTAATATTCCTCCTCATATTCTGTTTTTATTAACAGGGATACAACAGAAAGCTCATGGCGGTGGCGGATTCCTTCAAAAACTCTTGGCTACCTGAGTCGCATCTTCAGGATCTTTCCCAGACACACTCAGGAATGTCTGATCACAGACCTCAAAGAGCTTCAAGCTTGTCAAATAACTTAAATGCACCTGCAAGCTGCGATCAGACGAGACTTCTCGTCTCTTCACAGCCCCAATCAGAAACAAACAACCTGTATTTCTCACAGCAACACTCGGAGAGCAGCGTCATCCATAACCAACAAAGGCTGAACTTTTGTGAATCCATTTCAAGTCATCTCATCAAAGCACATGTTCAATCAACAGAAACACAAAGTGCGTTTTCGCATATTGAATCGAGCCCCCAACAAACTCAATCATTTTCACACCAGGAGCAAAAGCAGGCCACCATCACTCTGTCGGTTCAACAAGGAAATACTACGTCATCTAACAACAACACAGAAGTAAGCTGTTGCACTAAGGTAACATTAGAAAGTCATACAAGTCTTTTGCCTTCTGTCAAAACATTCTCCTCCTCGGCCCCACACAGCCAAGAGCCTTTTTATACCCAAGTCAGCGAAGCCACGTCTGAATTGACTGCAGACAATCAGCTGTTGAACAACACCGTGCTGGACGATGGCACTGTACAACCTTTGAAATATATTGAACATGAGGATTATCAGGACAGCAAAGATAATATGCCAAACGATTTTATGAGTCAGAGCAGTAACTCTGAGAGATCTGACAATACAAACAAATACCAGTCTTTCTTCTTGGCTGGTCAGCTTCAGGGCTATCCGTCAGCTGAGTGTCTGACTGGTGGAGTGAGGCCAGTGCAAAGCTGCCAGGACTACACAGAAGACACCAGCAGCAGTGATGATGAAGGGAAGCTTATTATTGAGCTTTAAGTGAATATTGACTTCTTTTTTTTTTCTGATGTATAAATGTTTTTTTTAAGCAAACGTTCTCTGGAGGAACAAATACGGATGGCTGCGTAGAGTTTGTGGAGAAGCCAAAGATGCAGATATAAAAGTCGCAATCAGTCAAAATCACAAAACTGTATATTAAAATGTAAGGAGGTACAGCTGTCCGGGAGTAAAGCCAAAATATTTAGAGTTGCCCCAGCTTAGTGGTTGCAGTATAGCTTGTAAACACTGCCTCTGTTGGACATGGGTCATATAATACAAATAAATCATACATAAAATACATTTTAGGCAAAACCCAGATTCTGTTGTGATAGTTTGTTATTGTTGAACTTCTTTTTGTCCAGATCTCTTCTGAATTAACAAGTATTTTTATCCATACAACCAGATCTCACAACCAGGTCACTTAAAACACATCAAGTGTTAGGACTGAATGGTAAGCAGACTGCTTTAAGTATTGTTTCATCCATTTTGTGAAACAATCAATAAAACATCTGAGCTTAATCTAACTGATTCAGAAAACAGCGACGCTAACACAATGCTACTTACGTTGCTATTTGTAATGACGTAACTGCCCAACACTCCAAAACAATATATCAGGGCCTGTCGACATGACAGATGAATTTGGTTTGGTGCACCCGCCGAAGGACTCTGCCTGCAACTGCACTGTTGTTGAACACACATAGTGTATTGCTATATGGCCAGATCCATATTTTACTTGAAGCTAACTCTTAGGAAGCTCTCGCCAATGCACAAAAGCCTGCTTGGTCACTCATTCTGTTTCTTATCTTAGCTTCATCCGCCATGTCCTCTTCTGTGTTGTAGCCTCAGTTATTGTAACAAACCGTACTGAAACAGGCTAACTGGCTTCTTTTGATTTGGGGAGCTGGCGTGTGGACGAGTGCTGCAAAGCCATTAAGGTTTAAACCTTAGCGCTCCATTTCCCGTAGACTTTGAAAGTATTTTAAGGTGGAAAAGTTACATATTCTTGCTTTAACCCTGGTGTGACTACAAAGCTAGAAATGAAACAACCATCTGTGAGGAACAGGGTAACATTTCCCAAGATTTCATAACTACGCCAAATTAGCATGAATGCAACATGACACATGCATGGACTTGCCCTCAAAGCTTAAGTGTCAAACAACAATTGTATTGGTATACTCATGAACTCAGGATATTAATTAAGAAATTAGCCACATAATGTATTATTATATTCACAATGCAAGTCATATTAGACAAGAAGGTCACAGGCAGCAAAGTTATCAGTGTGACCCAGGGAGCTACCGGCTAGTTTAGGCTAGCAAGCTTATTTTACTGTATATACTTTAAGAGTATAACTAAAGTTTGAAATTAATGAAAGATCTTCTATTTTAAAATGTTTTGTTCAGGACTAATTAATTTGTGATCATATGAATACCTGAAAGCAGTCATCATTTAGACAAAGACTACAATGCAACCAGTGTAGGCTTATTTGTGTTAGGCAGCAGCGTCTTGTTACTCATGCTCCCTCCTTTTTGTACCTCTCTTTTTTTGCTAGGTTTAATGAGTGTTTACAGCCACATCTTCTGCTACATAACACAACTGACAAGCTTAGCTCTGCCCCAAAGATATGTTGTACTATTTCCGTTCTGCTTACACATGCTGAATTTGCCATATTTGAGTCTAACATCCCACACCCACGCTCTCTCATAAATGGCACATAGAACCTTCCCAGACAGCACCTGTGTGTGTGAATCATGTACACACACTGCCAAATACCCATTAAGTAAATCACTGCTGCCAATCAGATCCCACAGGTGAAGCAGGCATTGGCTTGAGGGGCATGACCCTTTTCTAAGTCTGTCTTTTGTGATGAATCACCAGCTGTGCCGAGGAATGAGAGATCACTGCAACAGGAAATGTGACCCTATCTGTACAAAAATCCACAGCTAATAGCTCAGTGCTTGTCAGTCATCAACCAATTAGTGGTCTTAAAACCTCTGAAACTTGAGAGGTGAGTGAACATCTGTTTGGGCATGTTTGACACAATAGATAAGTTAATTTACTGTGTGACTCAGAGGAAAGTAAACGGCACATAAAGGTGCAACAGTTTATCTGGTCAGGTTAAAAGCAGATTTTTTTATTGTGATACAAATTCAGAAGATATTTGGTGTGTTGTCATTTTCTAATTTTATATCATTGTTTATTGTTTCATATTGCATAATGTAAGAATAACAAAATAAATGATTTATTCTCAGATATCTTGTCTTTGATCATTGGGGGAAGGAAATTACACCATAGTTGAATTTTTTCTTGATCTGACGTTTGTGAGTCTCATCAGTAATTTACTTATGCAGCACTTTTTCTGACCACATGGCCTATTTCTCACACTCACACACACATTCACTCCAAGCTGCAACCTTTGGTGTTGAACAATAAAACCGGTAAAGAAGTGCAGAAAAATCTGAGGCTGCATGCAGATGCTTAAGGAGTCACACTACACTATTCAACAATGCCAGTGTTTACAGCAGAAAAAAACATTAAAAAAGGAACTGGTCTGATTAGGTCAGGCCTCGTCAGTATTGATTTTATGAAGGATAGGGGTTATTCATAACAAAGTGACCTGGCTTGATGTCGCCACAGTGAAGTGGTTCTTCAGGAGGTTAATGACTCGCCTCAGCTCTAGCTCTTAGCCTGTCATTAAGTTAACTTAAAGAGGACATATTATAACCCTTTTTCAGCTTTACAAACAGTGCCCTGTGATCTAAATGAAACATCTGTGCTTTGGTCAAAACATAACATGAATCAAGCACCATAAGAGGTTTATGACCCTGTATAAAGCAGCTCTCTCAGAACGCTCCGTTTCGGTGTGTGTCTCTTTAAATGCAATGAGCTGCCTCTGAGTTTTCCTAGGAGCCATCACGCCTCTGTAGCAAGAAAAAAAATGGCAGACCTACGCAAACGTTTTGCTCTATGCTAGAGGTGGTGTCAATGAGTGGAGATACCAGGGGATTTTCTTACTAGAATCCAACATGTGATGTCACAAGCTGAGTAAATTTGAACAGAGCATTTTTTTTCTGTGGGTTAAGACTTACGCAGAACACAAAGGACTGAATTCATTTATTTCAAATGTTGTGTAGTGGGTCGATAGACACTCAAGTTACACAAATATCTGTTCAAAATCCTGTAAAAGTGGATTTTTCATAATATGTCCCCTTTAAAAGTAAAGTGCAATACGATGGCTGACGAAAGCAACCCCCAAAAAACCATTATGACATACACTACAAAAGTAAAATGTGTCACGAATTCAAAAGCAGGATCAATTGCCCAAATAAACTGAATTAACCTAAAATGTGTGACATAAATTATACTTGATCAAAAAACATCTGCTGAAAAAAAAATGCTGCAGTCACACCCGCTGGTTATATCACTAGTGGGCAATTGAGGTTCAATATTTTGTCCAAGCACTGCAAGAGCTCAAATCAAAATTCACAACCCTCATGGACAGATCCCAGACGGAGATACAGCCGCCACTATTTCTTAGTTAAACCACGACATCTGTGTCTTTAAATAACAGGTCTTTAGTTGGTTTTACATGACATCAAAACCCATGAAAACATATGGGGGGGGGGGGGGGGCGGCTGTCAGGGATGTGTGATCTACAGGGCTGACAGGAAAAAGTGGGTGGTGTCTAAAATGTCTTAATGGGTGATACTTTTAGACATTTGCCTTTACAGATAGTGCTCACCCTGACATTTAGGAAAACACCACAACAAGCCTTTTAATGGCATTAACATCTATCTGGGCACACAAAAAAATCTACTTGGCTTATTTAAAAAGCTAAACATAGCTAAAGATAGGAAGTACTTCGAGTGAACAACAAGGAACATGGTGTAATAGTTAAATGTGTCTTCATTGATCTTCGTTATGATGTCTGCAAGACAATAGCTCTTGTTTCATCTATGATCAAAGAATTGTCAAGCTGTGCTCTATAAAAAGACACAGCAGATGATGTTTGATAGTTTCTGTCAAGTTTAATTTCTCAAAAAAAACTAATACTGAATGTATTATGCTGTTAAATACAAAACAAACCCTATGAAGCTTGTCTGTTAAATGTCTGTTTCACTGAATCCATTATTTTCTAAAACTTCTTAAGACCAACAATTAGAAGTTTACTTTAAAACAAACTACTTTCTGAATGCATCATTTGTAGCCCATCATGATCTCAAAATGTGTACAACTTATGTCATTTTATAATTCACTGAATAAAGATCTTGAGGTGGTCACAATAAAAAAAAAAGCAAAGTCTATGAATCCTGTGTGAATACGTTAGTGAACAGGCCAAAGAACTACAGCTTCTGATGCCAAGGAAATGGACCTTGCAGATGTGTGTGTGTGTGTGTGTGTGTGTGTGTGTGTGTGTGTGATATATATGATGTGATATTTTCCATCAAGGTCAAGGAAAGGTTTCTGAGAAAACACAGGATGGAATTTTTTTCGGAGATCTCCTAAATATATTATGTAAGTGTGTCCCCCTCCTGAGAGCCTGTGCTGAGCAGCTGACACCCATCTTCACGCAGATCTTCAACTCATCACTGGAGCTGTGCGACATGCCCTCCCGCTTCAAAAGCTCCACCATTATGAGCCGGCAGTAGCTCAGTCCGTAGTCCTCTCGAGCACTGCCGAGGTGCCCATGAGCAAGGCACCAAACACCCACCAGCTGGCGCTTCCAGTCAGGGTCTGCTGCCGTACTCTGACATCTCTCCAATACTGCATATCTGTGTGTGATTCAGGCCTGTGTGTGCGTGAGAAGCATCTCTCTAGAATAACAGAGTGCGAACCAGAACTTCCACCCTCAGGGATTAATAAAGTATATATTTTTTTTTAAAAAGACAGAGAGAAACCAATGGAGGAAGTGCCATCACCATGTTATAGTTAAAGATGTTTTCTCTTTCCTTCCAGTTGCTTTTATGAGATGAGATTTGGTTGCTTTTAAAGTGTTTTTGATTGGAGCTGGCAGAGGTCTTAGAGAGTCTCCGTGTAGCTTACTCCGCCCGAGTACATTTAAATTCCTTCATACCCCTGTATCATATGATACTGCAGTGTCCTCCTTGTGTTACAAGAATAACATTCTCCAAACTCCAGGAAGGACCACTGTGTTATAGTGTGCAGCCACAGGAATCTTATCTAAATGAGGAAGACCTCTGTACACACGTGAACAACCAAATACAAACGGCTTGTTCTTGTTTCTGATTACTACCTCTATATGGAGCTGGATGGCATTCAAACTCAATGACCCGCTATTATACTCCATAGCCATTAATTAACCTTGGCTGGATATGTATAGTATGCTACCTGGTCTGCCATCTTTGGAAAGGGAGTTTCTACACATAACCCTGTAATTTAAAAAAAAGAAATGCACTTTAGTTAAGGCAAGGCAAGTTTATTTATTGAACACATTTGATGGGTTGAATAATGTCCCAAAGGATGAATCTATTGCACAGACAGGATAATATTAATGCAGGATATCACGGCCGCGGTTCTAATCTGACAGACAATACTGAGATTCTGTGCAAGCTGAAAGATAGACAATTTAATAATCATAGTGGAGCTATTATATACTGTACAGTACAACAGGTGTCATGAATTCCTTCCCACTTTAGGTATCCCTAAACATGGTCTGGAGAATCGTGTTACCTTTACTTGTTGAATGTTAAACCTCTATTCAAAGAACAATCCCTCATTCAACTGTCAGCTGAGGCCATACATTATGCTTCTGGGAGACTTACATGCTTCTCTTCAAATATGGTCGTAGCTTCTCAGAATAGATTGTAGCCTGCTGACATCAAGATTACCTCTACAAAGTGTACCCAAACTGAATGGATTCACAGAAATGTTTACTATCAACATTTCAACAACAAGGCAATTCAAAGTGCTTTACACAAGACATCAAAAAGCATAATGACAGGAAAGAAAAGAAACATTAAAATAGAAAATTTAGAAATCACTAAAATTATTAAAACTTAAAATATGTTCAAGTGAAAATACTTCAAATACAATTAATTGAAGTAAGAATATAAAAAGAGTTAAAGTGCAGAGTGAAAGATTATAATCTTTATTAAAATGTTTTAGTTAAAGGCAGCTGTAAACAGGTGTGTCTTTAACCTGGATTAAAAAGAGCTGAGAGATTCAGGGGACTTGCAGTTTTCTTTGGAGTTTGTTCCAGATATACAGAGCATAGAAACTGAAGGCTGCTTCTCCATGTTGGGTTCTGACTCTGGGGACAGGCAGCAAATTTGTACCAGACGACCTTAGCGGTCTGGATGGTTCATAGTTATAGTGAAATTTAGTTTGTTGAGTAAAAAAGAGTGAAGAGTTTTACAAAAACTGTGGCTTGTTCACTGGCTGGGTGGTGAATCAGGGTCGTACTGTAGTACCATCAAGTCAAAATACAGTCAGAAATAAAAACAAAAAAGCCCTTCAAAAAGTCATGTCAAATGTTATTTACTGCCTTTCATGTCTGCAGTGAACAGCCTTTAAGAACTCATGAATCATGAAGACTAAAACACTTAAATTAAAGTTCTACATGTAACAATTTGACCATATTTATCATCAGACATTATGGAAACATGTTAAGTGCTGGCTTCTCAGGCAACAACGCAGCAGCCGGCATGTCCTCCCTCTAATTTTCCATTTTGATCCTGAATGGTCTGTTTTTGTTTTTGTTTTTGTTTTTTTGTACCAGAGAGGGCAGGTAGTTTTAAGATTTCTCCAACATAACAATGCTAAACTTAATGTTTCAGGAGAGTCTGCAGAATTATCTATGGTAATATTTACTTGCAATATAACTTAACTTTAATACTTTATTCAAGCTTGTTATTATTTTTATACAACCCTAAATTATTGTAATCTCTAAATTTGCCTGCAACTATTCATTTTGGTTTCTTGTTGATTGAGCGCAGCTGGTGTGATGGTAAAACCAACAGAATATTATTTACATGAGTAATAATTTGTCGAACAACCCAGCATGTTTGTAATTGAAATAAAACATAATTTATCCAAAGTGTTTCACCTGTCGATCCTTACCTGATGCAGGATTCCATCATCTAGCAAACCACCAGCCTTTGACGCTGCAGTGTGAGGCACTGAGCACTTACTGGACTACTTGAAGAGTCGTGCATGTAAAAATTATTGTGTGTAGTTCTTTGGATTACAAGGTGGGGAAATCAAATCTTAGGCTGCAGCCTTTTTGTGTGTTGGTCATCGCCTCTTTTTGGTTCGTCTCTTCTACATCATTGAGGCCTTCAGGGCAATGTGGAAAGAAAAAAAAAAAACAAGCATGGAAGACAAACGTTTTCTTATACTATTTTATATGGGATCACCCAAAAGCCATTTCCAACTGTCACTTATAATGACTCCACTTAAAAGAAAACCTTTCAACTCACTTCATAATTACAAATGAAAAACCCTCTACTTTACGACAGAGTTTATTAAAACATTCATCATAATTCCAGACAGCAGAACAAGTCTGGCTAACCACCAGCTGGCTCAAGAGCAGAGCCGGGCTCTCAGCCAGTGAGAAGAAGAGTGATGGATGGACACATCAGAGTTCTCTTTGAGAGCCGACATGTTAGTGGTTCACATCCTCTTACCTCTGGTGATAAAGACTCCAGGAATTAGAAACAGCAAAAAACTGGAGAGAACACTGTTTGGCAATTCAACCTGGCTTCTAACAGCTTAAAGAGGCATGTATGAATGGATCAGCCCCACACGGGGTGTTTTGTTTGTCCAACTTTCTATTTAATATACTGCTCAGTATGTAATTTCCAGAACACGTTGCATGGGAATAGGTTGTATTTGTGCAAAATTCACATCTTAGCAGCAGCAGTTCTTTGGGTGTCCACTGAGTATCTCCACACACACAAGAGTGGAACAACACATGCAACGACAAGACACATTTTTATGCAAATAGAGAACATTCAACATGTTTAACTTGTCCCGGACCATTAGCAATGTCCTGACTGAAAGGGACATGTGATGAGTCTGATCCACAACACGGTCTGTTTCATAACAAGTGATGCACTTCATACCACAACTCGAGTTTTCAGTATTTAAAATGAAAAGCAAAATGTAGAGGGAGAAGCTCGGTCTGATTCGTGACAATCTCCCTGCAGCCTATGTTCAGGTCATGTAGAAAATACAAAACGTAGATTCCTATTCGATTTTGAAATGCAATTGAAGTACATTTGTTTTATCAAGGAAGATATTTTTATTTCCTCATACATACAAGCAAGAAACAGAAAGAGAATATTCAGATAGTTCTATTGATTTGATTCAATATTGTCTGTCCTTTGTTGCTGTCTGTGTGCCGGAGCAAGATGGCTTTTACTTTAATAAGAGAGGTTGGGATTACAATCAGAAAAAGCACATGTAAATAAATGTGTAAATTGAAGGGCAATTGAAATATAGTGGCAAGAAGAAGAAGATATGGGGTTTCAATCAGAGGTCTTTTTCAGGCGATAATCAAAGAAGATTTCTGGTTTAAATGTAGAGACATTGTGTGTGGGCATAACTTATTATACTTGCTATACTCAATAAATACTTTATTCATCGCTCAGGGGAAAATTCAGTGAATCATGTTGTTGCAGCTTTAAAAATGTTTTTTTTTCTGTGTGCGTGTGTGGCACATGAGCAAAGGAGCGATACTCGAGTGATAATGCTCTCATTTGCTGACATATGGAGATTGAGAAATGTTGTGACAACTGCTCTGATTTGTATTTGGGTGACACCCTGGCTCAGTGAGCAGTACTGTTGCCTAATTGCAAAACTAGTCTGGGATTGGTTTCGTGTTTGGGTTTTCTCCCACAGTAAAAGACACGTGTGTTACTTAACTGAGAAATTCCACATTGCCTGCAGGTGTGAAGTTGTTTGTCACTTATGATAGAGCTCTGAGTGAAACCTGCCTCTTGCACAATAACTGGTTGGATAAGCCTTGTTAGAGCTCAAAATGTAACAACAACCCAACATGTAACAACCTAAAATGTAACAACTACCCAACATGTAACAACCTAAAATGTAACAACAACCCAACATGTAACAACCCAAAATGTAACAACGACCCAAAATATTATTAAAAATGCAACAAAATCAAATAACTGGTCGATATTGTAAAAGAAATGCTGTGCCCAAAACATAATAACTTTTTGTCCAAAATGTAACAATTTGTTATATTTCAGGCTGAAAGTACTGTACGTTTTGGCCTCAGCACTTTGTTACAAAATTGACTAGTAATTACAGTTTGGGTTTTATTACTATTTATTTATTTTTTTTACATTTCGGGTTGTTGTTACATTGCGGATAGTTGATACATTGCGGATAGTTGATACATTTCAGGTTTTTACAAGCCTTCTACAATCCTTGACACGATAAACAATTTTGAGAATTCAACTGGATAATTTACAGTCAGCTGGAAGTTTGCTCTCTCCACTTGGATTCCCAGGTAGCTAATTTAGTTTACTTCTACTTCTCAGTATATATTTTGTTATCTAAAGCTCAATACGGCAGGGTCCTCACCTTGCACATATCAGGGCTGTAAAATTAAAGAGACAGGGTCTAATAAATGAAACAGCACCTTCTGTACCCTAAAGAGGCCCTCATATTATCAAGTACATATTATTAATGTCATGGTTTGGTTCTGTTTCATCTTGTTTTAGTTTTCATTCTGTCCTTTGTGTTATTTGTTTACTATTGTTGATTGTTTCCCTTGTGTCTGATTAGACTGATTGTCCTCACCCATCTCGTTAGTCTCACCTGCGTCTGATTACCCCATGTCTATTTAGTCTCTGTGTTTTCCCTGAGTCTCTTGTCGGATCATTGTCTTATGTCGGTTGTCTTTGGTTGCTTCATCTCCCTGCTCCCTGTGTTTTCTCCTCGTGATTTTTGGACTTTTGGATTTTGTTAAGTAAGTTTTTGCCTTTTGTTTAATAAATTTCGTTTTCTGCGATTGGGTCCTTCCTCTCCTGTTTCCTACCTGCTACAGGGTGACAGTTAATGTCAATAAATGACACACTTTGCACTTTGCACTTGTCTCTTGAACCAAAACAAAGCTGTCACTTCAACGCACCACTTTCCATTCTCCCCAACCCCTCCCTCAGAGCGCGACCATTTTTACCACTGATCTCCATTCAGATATACAGCCCAAAGTTGATTCGGGTTCCTATTTATTTAAAGTATCTTATACAGAATAAAATGTCTCATCTTCAGTTGCACAAGTCTGTTGTTTCTCCTTGAGTTGTACTCTTGAGCCAAAACTCGGACAGTGTGCCTCTTCTCACCGCGTCCTAAGTAGGCTGGGCTGTCCCACTTCAGGGCTAATGGTGAGACAGGTACTGAAAAACGTTTGAGCCTCTGAGTGAAACATAAACAAGCTGTTCCGTCCCAAGGACAGTTATGTAACATCCTGAATTGAAGCAGCTCAGAGATATTCAGATATTAATTAATTGACTAACTACATTTATGCTATATTTGTGTTCAGCAAACATACGCATGTTTCACACTCCTTTTGGCTCTGTACTGAGAAGGTAGTTTATTCAGAGGGGCTTGGTTGTAGCAAAGGGAGTTAGCTTATATAAGCAGGACTGATGATGGGAAAACAATAAATCAGCTTATATAAGCAAAAAAAAAAAGGCTGAAGGAAACAGCAAGTTTGAACTCTGTCAAAAGGCAAACACATTTATTTTGCACATCTGAAGCTCACTTTGACCTGGGTATTTTATCATTACCAGAGCTGAAGCAAGATTGATAATAGCTTTGTCGAAAATGTGCAAGCAGTGTTGCCGAGTAGATGTCAAAGTAATCTAAGGCACACTGCTAAAACCGTCTTATTTTCATTTCCACATTGATCCACACTGAGTTACACATTTGCCTGTTAAAATGAAACAGGATGAGAATTGTCTTACACATGTGCAGGACAAGATCAGCAAACACAAAGTTGAACAGAGGTAGGCTAGCTATTTCCACTTTTTGTGTAAAGCTAAGCTTAAGATGATTGGTTGTAGCATATTTAACGTATCAATATGCAAACGGCTTCAATGCATCCCTATCCCCAGCGAATATGTGAATCTTTCAAAATGGCGTTAACTGGATGTGGATGGCACGAAAATACGCAAACAGATTGGGTGTATGTGAGTGTGTGTGTGTGTGTAGGAGGGGTGTGTGTGTGTGTGGGGGGGGGGGGGGGGGGGGGCGGGCCTAGAGTCCTGCTACTGTTGTTTCCCATTTAGTGGGTTAACCCCACCCTTTTTGTCAAAACTTGAAATGCCTGACAAAGATCTGTGAAATGAAAAGTATCTGCTTTTAATAAAGTATGCTGAGCTTTTTTTGATTCATGCCTTTCCGTTTCATTTCTGGTACAGCACCTGTGAAAGTTTTTTTTTTTTTCAGGTGCAAACCTTGTTTTGTTTTTAAACCAGTATCAACGATGTCCTTAATAATTGAATGGGGTATAACTTCATCATCAGCCACGACTCCCTTCTTGCTCATGTCATCTGAATGCGTGAGCTATAAAACTCTACATACAACACCCACTTTGATCATATGTTGACAAGTGGTTGTTTGAGGTTTGCAGTCACAGCGTGATTAATGCTGATGCTGCAAACGATTCAATCCTTAAAGTGATCGTGCAATGACTTGGGCTCACGAGAAGTGAAGGTGGAAATAACTTTACTGTTATTCATCACAAACTGTGTTGAGTGAATGCAGGATCTGACTCAGGAAAAAAATGGCATCAGTCTGGGTAAAATAGTAACAGACAGCTCTATGGCTCATCGTGGCACAGCTGGACAACTGCCTGCACATATATGTGGCATTTGGGTTTATTAAAGACAGCAGTAGAGACAGACAAGAAAATAGGAAAAAAACATTTAATAAATCTCATGAATTCTTTTGTAAAGCAAAACTGATTTTCTTACTTTATATAAACAACAACAAGCAAGTGTTTCACTTGGGTTTATCTATTTGGAGAGAGGATTTTTTTTTTATCACTAAGGACATCACTATTGCAGCAAAGATGGGGTGGCAGGAGCTCAGTCCTTACGGACTTGGATTGGGAACCAGAGAGTTGCTGGTTCAAGTCCTGATGTGGCCCATAAAAAAGTTGGAGTTGCAGTCACTGCAGTCTGACATCTCTCCATTAATGCATGTCTTCAGGTTCTGCTTGTGCATTTGTATGATTCAGGTTTGTGTGTGTGAGCAACAGAGTGTGAAACAGAATTTCCCCTTTGGGTATTCAATAAAGATTCTAATTTAAAAAAACAACAATAAGTTCACAAACTGCTGTCTCAAACTACCTGCAAATTGTCACATTTGGGAATGATCTGACTTTATATTTATTGAAACATTGACACAGTTTGTCAACTTAAAGGGGTATATTTTACTTTCAAAAATATTGCATTTAGCAATACCTAAAGCAAAATATTGCCTGTATAAAAAAGACTAATTTGAAAGCTTTTTTCTGCACAAACAGTCTTGGTATTTTCAGTTCACCATATCTCAGTCATGTCTTTTATGATGTTTTCTCCCAATGCCGCTCTGTAGTGATTCTGTGTGTGTGACTCCAAACCCAGGTGACGAGCAAATCACTTTTCCGTGGTGCACTCAGCCTTATGGTGCCTTCAGGCTGGAAGAGCACTTAACCTGGAATCCAGGCTGAAGGGGCGTGGCCAGAAGTTCAGCTCAACACTTCTCACTCAATCTTCCCACGGAAACCAGTGGCTCTATCACAAGCAATGGTGCACTTGTGGTCAGCGTACTCCTTCTGGACCTCCTGCCTGCTCCTCAATTTGCAGCAGGACAACAAGCCGCTGGACGTCCTGGTGAAGTATTGTGGACCAAAGGTCCCCCTGGATACTGGATGCTTATGTTGCAGCAAGGAAAAGGTCTCTTCCGAGCATGACGTGAAGCTTGTAATACTCCAAAGTATAGCCAAGGCCAAGAGCTTTATTGTCTTTATCATTGAGCTGGTTCGACAGGAACACAGTCTTTGCAGCTGCCTCCTGTTGCTGTCTTCCAGCAGACCTATCTTACCTTTGGCCATAGAAAGCAACAAAGCCTTCTCTCTGGAAATTCAAAAACACAACCTGGATTGGGTTCATGACATTTGGATCTTTTAGCAGAAGATCATTAAGACTCACATCTCTGAACTTCTGGCTACTGTTCCAGTTCCAGTGCTCCTTACAGGAGTTGTGACCGAGTGTGCATTGGAATGCAATGAGATGGCTGACGTACCATACTGGTCCGGTTCACGCCTGCATGGTTCATTGCAGCCCGGTGGTTAACCATATCATGAACTTGAGCAGCATAGGCGGCCTTCCATTCTGGTTCCTTGGTCAGCTGCCTCTCTGTTTTCAGGAAGGTAGCCTCAACTGCACTCCTGTTGCTCAGTAACACAGCTGGATCTTCCACCCAGGGGGAAGCTAGCATGCCAGTGTGGCCTCTCACTGTGGTCATCACCAGTTGCATATGTAAGGCCATTCTTCACCACCTCCGGCCATTTCTTTTCCACCGAACACAGCCGGCCCCAATACTGTCCCATTTCCACCACTCAAGGAAGTTGGAAACAGTAGCTGCTGATATGGAATGCTGACATGGGATGGTTATTGGAACTTGGTGAATTTGTGGAGGATGAATATTGACCACACAGGTATATTCATTGTATTTCACAGCAGCAGTTCTCATCGACTATGTTGTAGACATATGGGCTGATACTGTGACCTCTTCAGACAGCTCAGGATGTGTGCCAGCAACTGTCTTTTCCAGTGGTCCATCACACAGCACATGGTCCCCCACTATGCGGATTTTATGGGGAGCCAGCTGACCTTCCTTGTGACTTAAAAGGAGATTAATCTCTCTTGGCCTCACCAGTTCACTGAGCGGAATGTTTGGAAAAAACTTTTGTAGTTTCTCTGCTGTCACATGCCTATGAACATCTGTGATCTTGTCGAGGCCGTAGCAAATGAAATGGTTGGACCTGAAGGTGCCTCTTGAGGTGCTGACACACATTCTGAGGAGGCAATGCTTTGTTTTGAAGACTTTCCTTCGACACAAGTAGACCACAAGTGAGATATCTTCGCCTTTGAGATTGAGTTGACCTGCTGCCTCGTGGGTGATGTAATTCGTTTGAAGCTAGGTCAACGAGTGTTCCAATTCTTTGTTCAGCATTGGCCGTAACATCCAGTAGCATCATGATGACAGGCCACTCCACTAATTCATTTCCCTACAGATGTGTTGAGTGACTCTTGCAGAATGGGAGGTTCCAGACCAGGGGTACTTAAATAGAAATCGTAAAGGCCACAAAGATTTTTTTTAATGACTCAAAGGACCATTTATTGAGGTTGGTCAGGCCACATGCAATAATACTGTAATATTCAAAAAAATATATAATTTCCATTTTTTTGTTGTGTCATAGGGCCTGATTTACTAAAGGTCTTAAAACTGGGAGCAAACTTGATACCCTCCACATAAACTTTGCTATCTGATCCTCATACAGCGTGCAGCTGTGGTAAATCACAGTATTGTGAGCCAAGCAAAAAGTGCAGTGATTGTGACAGTGTCTGAATTTAACCCCTTTGAAAGGAACGTGCTAATCTAGGAGTCTAGTGTTACGCACAACAGGCTGCTGTTATTGTAGTTAGGAGGAGATGTAAGGTACGGTAACAGATAAGTAGTGTTGATTTAAAATGGAGTAAAATGTTATAATACACAAATTGTCAAATTATCGGGGTGAGAGTAGCATCTGACAATAACTAAAGCACTTAAACAATGATGTGGTGGTGCAAAACAGATTTATTTTTTTAGAGCCAGGATCTTCTAAATGTTATCAACTTAAAACCCACTTCAAAATGAAATAAATACTAAAATTATTCTTTGCTAAAGTAGGTTAAGTCTTTCATAAATTGCAATACTACATATAGTAGACCTATAGACTTGAATGTCCTTGTGCCTGTTTTTACATCGGCAGAATGAAACGTAAACTAAAAGCAAGACTGGATGAACACAAACATGCCATCAGAACGGGAAACCCTCAATATCCAATGGCCTTACAATTTAAAGATGCTCATCCTGGCAGCTGTAACTCTTTAAAATGGCCAGTATTGATCATCTACCAAGTTCAATCAGAGGTGGAGAGAGACTCCTACAAAGAGAGTCCTTTTGGATTATACATTGAAAGCTATGCAATACTCAGGTTTAACTGGTATATTTGGTTACTTTATGAAAATATTGTAATTCTCATCTGCCTTGGTGTCATGTATATATTTGATGTTTAACTTTCTTTGTTTAAATTCATAACCCCTTTTTTGAAACCATGTGATCGCTACTGATCATGTGACTGGTTGTAAACATTTAAAGGAAGTAGCTTGGCTGCCATTTTGCACTGATGAAGGCCTATCTGGCTGAAACAAGTTGGCCTGTTTTTATTCACTTTTAGCCCAGAGGAATTAAAGGCTTTTTTTACTCAACCCTCTGAGTTTTATTTTTTGTTGTGTCATAGGGCCTGATTTACTAAAGGTCTTAAAAATGGGTGCAAAGTTGATACCCTTCGCTGAAGTCCAGTGATAACTTCACAGCATGTCCTTCTTTGCTTACACGCTGCAGGATGCCAACCACTGGCAAAGCTCCCCACTCTGTATTCCGTGTCGTAACAGTCTTTCCCCGGGGGTGGCTGCTCTCTGTCTCTGCTCTCGTGCTGGCTCTTTATCTCCTTCTCGTGTTGAGCTCCCTGCACTCCAGCTCTGCTCTGTCTTCCTCTGTCTGTGTCCTGCTGCTTCCTCCTGCTGCACCCTTCCCCCATTGTATCCGTGTTTGCTTTTAACCCCCTCACCGGCCGCCGATTGGACAAGGGGTCACTCTGTTCTTAGCCTCTCAGTCGGCAGAATCAATGTTCATCAAGAGCTACACAGGTGTGACTGATCGGTAATCAGTCTCTCAAGGCAGAAGTTAAATGTATACTAAAACTATGCATAAAAATAAAGTACTAATAAAAACTTATTATAAGATAAACAATATCATAAGATAAACAAAACCCAAAGTATAAAAACATGCTTAAAAGAATATGCAATAAATTAATCGTAAAATCCAAACCTTCTGCCTTGTGACAGAGACATAGGCACAACAAGGGAAGGTATAAAGATGGCTTTTCCCCCAACATGTTAACGTGTTTTGAATGACAGAAAAATGAATGCTATGCATATATTTCTTTATTTTGACTAAATAATGTTTAACAAAGATAAACACCATGATTAAACGAATATTACTGAACAGTCACATCCTCTACATTCTAAAAGATTTCAACATTGTCTGTTATGTCTTCCTATTTACCTCTTCTCACCAACATTACATTATAAATTGGGCATTTCCTTTTTCTCTCCCCCCATTTCCTCTCTGGTGCGCTCCTCTCCCTATCGCACTGTGTCCTCCCTCTACAGCCCCGTGTCGCTAAGCCTTAGGACGCTTGGACTGGGGGACCTCACCACTGCTTGTACCGTCAAATTCGATACCACTTGCAAAGGCATTTATGTCTGATCAGACACAGCGCTGGCCAGTGTCTGGTGCGCAACAATGGCCCGAGTGTTGCGCTTGAGTGCCCGTGCTACACAGTTTGCAGATCCTGCAGAGAGAGCCTTTTTAATGCTGTGGTTTTCTGATAAGCCAAATCTTCTTTTTGTTTCAGATGTATCTGCTATAACTTGAAAATTCTGTTTGTTAATTTGGCTCTTCCACTAATACTATTTTGTGCTAGCAGTCATCCTGCTTTCCATCCAAAGTCTCCATGACCTAAACCAGTAGAACATGCAAAAGCCTGACTTAAGTGGAAGTGCTGGGCCCCTCCTGCTTAATGTCAAGAAAAGTAGAATTTATTGAAGCAAAAGCTAAAGAAGACGCTGAAAAAAATTGTGTCTGCAGCTCCCAAATGCTACTCAACATCAGCTATTAGACTGATGCCAACCTCCCTTCCTAAATTCACTGGCATCAAGCGTGACTTTCACAGCTGGAGAAGAGACTGGGAGGCCCTCCAGATGCAAGGGGAACCAACTGGGTCAAAAGAAGTCAATAAATAAGAATAAATTATTAACTTTGAGTTTAATTTGAAATTCAGATGCACTGTAAGCCAGGGGACACTGCTTTAAATGTATACAGGCCATTCAGAGGTAACCATATTGTCACTGATTAATATACATTGGTGCTTTGACGCATACCTGATATGTGTGGAAGCCAGGCACAGGGTGTAAAACTTGGAGCTGAGAGCCGGAGTCAGAGCAAGGAGCATCTCTGGGGCCCCGTCCTCCTTGTCTGATGTTTCAATCACAGCTTAGGAGCTGTGATGCATAGAGACATACACTCAACTAACTGAATAACATGAGGAGCCCCAGAGAGGCAGCACCGGCAAAAGAAAGATTAGAGAGAAAAAAAGGAATGCAGTCAGACAAATAAGCGATAATGTAAAATAAAAGGTAGCTAGAAATCTGGAGTGCCAGAATCATTTGAATACATATTTTATAATAGTTGTTTTGATACCAGTATCACAATGCCTTCCATACTGCCTAGAAATACAAGATCAGGTGTCAACAAGTACAACAGTCAAGTACGTGCATAAGAATAAAAACAAAGGGTTCCAATAGGGTCCTTCGCACTGTCAGTGCTTCAGGCCCTAACAAGAGTTTTGTCTTTCAGTAATGAAAGATTTGGATATCAATGGAAGTTTAGATGAGAGAAAGCGTTGAAATTCTGAATGAAGTCTGTGGTCCCGAGACATACGGTGGAGCAAGTCATGCGCCTGCGCAAATAAGATGCTGTAAGTTAAAAGTATTTATCACAGGGATTTCTTTGTGTGCATGTGAACCCCATATGCTGACAATGATCAAAACCAGGATAAGGTTAATAACTGTGAAGTCCATGTAAACGTCTCATTGGCAAAGGCTGATGGATCAGCCATCATATGAAAACATAGTCCTGTTTAACCTAACAATGAATACATTGACACTGAGTAATTGATAATTGTGAATTTTCATCAGCCCTAATTTGACTCTTTATTATCTTTTACATATACAATTAAGGAATCCCTCCATTGAATGGTTTAATCAAGTTTGGTCATTGTGGTAAGGGCCACACATGTCAAAGAACTTTTTAGTGTCAAACACTGGTCAAGTGTTGGGCAGGTCTTGGTGGGCCCCATTCAAAGTGTTTTGCTAAGATTATTTCCCCGTGGATCTACGTGGAATGGGGCCTCTATCAGGTCATGGATTCTCTCAAGGTAAGACATTCCTCCGCAATGATGGCTGCAGTTCACACATCATTACTCCTGTGTAGTTTTTGACAAAAATATCATGGGGCTTTAGAGAAAAACCCTGGCTGACAGAAAATGTAAACAGTTTATCTACAAATCTTCCATTTGTGAAAATGTAGCACTAAAATTATGATTGACTGAGGAAGTACTGCTTGGTGAAATGAATGCAGAGCAGGCTATAAACCGTCTGGCTGTCAGAGCTTACACTTACCAAATCCGATTTTTCTCCAAATCCGATGAGAATTCGAGTTTACTGACTGACTGTCCAGATTACAAATTGCAAGTGACCAGATCTGCTCTGCATGTCTGTGTTGACATGGTCTGATCCACATTGATTTCTATGGCACAGGTTACGCCCAATACAACAGCAAAATAATGGATAGAGAAGTGTCAATTTCTGATGCAAACAAGTTTGTGGAGCACAGGCTTGTTTTACGTTTTTTTTATATTCTTGCTTCCTTCCACTGATCAAGTTAACTTCCAGCTTGCCAGATCTAGGTTGTCGTTGTTGAAATGGTGTTGCGTTGCAATTGACGCAGAAGACACATTGAAGTGACCGAGACGGTCAGATTTTGCGGACTTGTAATCACATTTGAACTGCATTGAAATTTGGAAAAATCAGTTCTCGGGGCTTTTTGTGTCGAGACAGGCAAAAAAACTACTCACAATCTGCTGAATATCAGATTTGGAGGTGTAATGTGAACAAGGCCTTTGGCTTGGAGTCCACATTTAAAGACAATTAGGTCAAGTCAGAGCGCAGTTATGCCTTACTCTTTTTTTGAGAACACATTACGACATGCAATGCTTCTGGTTTCCATCTCTCACAGTTTCTTTGGGACACATCTCATCACAGCCAGACAGTATTTCATTTGTGGCCTGAAGTTGTTCCTTCTTTGATATGAGACAAACAGTTCTGGATTCTCTCATGTGTATTTCATGCTTAAATTGCACATTTACAGAAAAGGCAAACTCCCCAAAATTTGCCGATATTCTAGATAAGTTTAAAAGATAAGACAAGCAATTTTTTATGTCTCTTTGGGGATATTTGGACCCAACTGTGTAAAACGTCCTCTTCCTCAGACTTGAAGGTGTATTTTGTAAGTTGTTATCTAAATTATAGACAGACACGACTAATCAGGTACTAAAAGAGTACAATATTTCAATAGCATGCTATCATAATTGCATAAAACTTATTCAATATAGAAATATCTATATATATTTGTCTGAATATATTTAGCAAAACATACAGCTATTTACATGTTGGTCATATTGTAATTCTAATGGATTTTTCTGGAACAATAGAAAGCATCCCCCTTTTTATTTATACCACACTGCATAAACTATTTTCCTTCCTTGAACCATGTTTTGAGGAACCTTTTTATCACCTTCATAGTTCTTTCTCAAATAGTCCCCAGTACTATTTACTGTCTGAAAACACCTGATATAACAAAGAGTACCATCTAGAGCTGCTCTTTTGTCATCGCGATAACTTCACATAAGACAACTTTTGAATTGTTGTTCCACAAATGAAGATGTAAGATTAAACTGAAAAGGGCATTTTCATCTGTCTTCCATCAGTCCAGTTCTTCCTTATACTTCAGAAATGTGGCCTTTTATTAAGTCCCTAAGTAAAGAGTGACTCATAAGATTGGGGAAGATTAAACACACAGCAGGTCCCTGGTTCAGTGTTGTATAATACTGTCAGCCTGAGTGTCAGTGTGTGTCAGTCTAATAAGAGAGTTACACAGGTCAGTGCTTTCTGAGCAGTTTGAATTATTCTGAACCAGAAGTGCTTGAAGTGTAAATGTTTTTATGTGGGTTGATTTTGGTTTTATAATGCCAGCAGACAGATCTGCAGCTAGGCCAACTTAGTTTCTTTATCAGTTGCACTATAAGCAGGTCATATTTGTATTTAAATAAATAAATAAATGTCTGGGCATCCTCTTGGCCTTGTGGTCTACAACTTGAGCATCTTCAGTATGTTGTATATTTTATCTCTGATATTTCAGCTTTCCTGTGGTTTGCCTTTTACTCTTGATTATGACACTTTTCCTGGCTATGAAAATCAACTGCTGCCAACTTTTTATTCAAGTTTTCACTTTGTTAACTGTGAGTAGCATGTAGGCTGTAAGGAAACGCATTGGTCTGGTAGCTGGAGAGCCCTTCCTAATCACTGCAGAGGTGCACTTGAGCAAGGCACCAAACTCTCCCAGACAAGCTCAGGAGTGCTCGCTGCGGGCAGCCCCCCTCACTGTGACATCTCTGAGCATGTGTGTATTTTAGCCTGAGTGTGTTGCATGTCTCAAAACAGAGTGTTAAATGCTTCTTGAAATTTCTTCTTCTTCAATTTGTGTAAACATGCTAACTTGCTTAGCTTCAGTGGGTTCCATTCTCAAATGAATGTGATAAGCAAAAGACTGAAGTCAAAAGGCAATAGCTTAGAATAGAAACTGGAAGTGAAGCTAACATACACAGGACACACCTTTATGTCTCCAGTTATTTCTTTGTGAAACTATCTACAGGAAGATGAATTAATTAACTTTTGTAAGAGGATAAACGTCATTATGATTGATGTGGGTTATTGACTAACTGTATAGAACACTAGTAGTGTTTGCATGTTGACAAATTTAAAACAAAATCTTTCTGTGATAAGAGAGGATTGAGCACTCTTTCGTTTCAAAAAATGGGTTGTTTCCATTCTCCGACTGTTTCCAACATTCAAAGACCAACAAGCAAGTAGCAGACAAATGAACGCTTGACAACATTTTTTTCCAGAGCTGAAAAAAACAAAAAACAGGACTATGTGTTATGCAAGCATAATATCAACAAAATGCATTAAACATACATTGATACTCAAAATTCATGAACATGTCAAGATGGTCTGTACTTGTGAATGCAAACAGCTGTTTTTTTTCTGCCCTGTTTTTCCTACCATGCAGCCCCCTGAGAGTGAGCTGAAGCAGCAGTACATATGGGGGAAACTTCTCGAGCGAGTGTGCGGGCCAACAAGTTGACATTTACATCACACGATGATTGACTGCCAGTGCAGCCGCAGGGATCCTTGCAAACATAGCTAACCTCATAATGCAGCTTTGTACCCTGTTCTGCTCTCCGGAATGTTCCTGTCCACTCTTGTGTTAATGCTATACATGTTAAGTTGATAAGGCAGAAGCTGTCATTATAACGCCATAGATTACTTTGCTTCCCCATCTTTGGATACCTTGGAGGCCTTCTAATTACAAACGCAACAGTCTTATACCAACATGCCCCCTGAGTCCCTCCACTCCTCCCTTCTGACACAGAAACATTTCACGCTTGATGGACAAGTGTAAACAGCTTATGTCAATTTCAGGGACAGGTTGTCCAGAAAGTTGCCTACATACGTGAAATCAGTTTTAGACTAAACTGTACAAACAGTACATCTGCGTTAAGGCCTTGTAAAAGTAACCTGCAACAAGCTGCAGTCCGTTGTGTTGTGGTAAGTTCTTCGAGTGTGTCATAAAATTGTCCCTTTATTCAAGTGACAATTTTATAGCAGACAATTTGTTTGTTCCTGATGCGTGTTCAATTTTATATACTCATGGATCCGTCGTCTTCATTAGATTCTTTGGTTTATTACTATCAATACAGACTTCTCAAACTAAATTAACCATGGTTAAAATGACTTTTTACAAATTGCATGAGTCAAAGCTACATGTGCTGTATTCTTTGTTAAAACTTCCCCTGCACGTGGCTGCAGAGGTTTTTACCATCGACTTAAAATAATTATTTTTTTACAGTCCATGTTTTTTTATGAACACAATTGTATTAATGTTTCATGGCAGACGACTTATTTTACTTTTCAGAAAGTGTAAAATATAGTTCCCATGCTTTGTTCCAACAATTTTTGATTGTTTGATGGATTAAGTGCCAAAAAGTGTTTTATAGACTAAATCTGCAAAACTAAATAGCCTAACAACTATCTTATTTATGACTGACTATGATTACGTTTTTATCGTAGTAAAAAAAGAAAAAAGAAAAGAAAAGTTTTTTATCTTAGTTTGTTGCGTTAAAGAATCAGACAGCACAACTAAATAAACAAAAATAAAAAGGTTGCAGCTTTTAACAGTAATGCCAATTCTTGTTGTTGAAAAAATAGAGAATTTATGCAATTTTAACTAAATGTCATCTGGACAATGCTGCCACAACGCTGTTTTCACTTTTTATTCCTGGTGTACAGGAAGTACGGAGCAAGAAGGGCAATGGGGAGACTTGGTTGAGTGAGATGTTGTACACGGAAAGCTTTTATTTGGAAAATTGCGTCCGGATACAAGCGTGATGTTGCTGCTGAGTTTCGCTGAGTTCATAATAAACGTGGGTCCGGCAGAGGCAGGCAAACACAGCAGCGCATCTGTAGAGGAGGAGCGCAGACACCTGATTCTGTCAGGACTGTCCTCATTCAGGGAGACAACAGCGACGAACGGACTTTTGCTTATTTGGACGTTTTTCTTTTTAAATCAATAATAGTCGTTTTTGTAACTTTAACTGTGTTTGGTGAATCGTTTTCTTTTTTTTTCTTTTTTTATTCCAATTTCTAATGTTTCCTGTGTGATGGCTAACGTGTCATCAATTGATATTGGAGTTTTGCTTCTTGTCGTTGTGGCAGCATCTTTGGCGAAAGGTAAGTCCCACTGCAGGACCGTTTGGTGCTTTCATATTCTCCTAAAAAATATTGGGCAAATGTTTTATATAATAGTAATGATAGGAAGGAGAGCCACAAGTGAAGCAACTAAGCTCTAGGTCATTTTAACCGTGTGAAAAAAAGACCTGGAATTAAAATAGGCAATAGGTGTAATTTAGACACTCAACAGGACCAGTATCCTATTAGCAATGTAGTTACATCCTGGGACAGGGCAAAAAGTGGGTGGCTGTCAAATTTTTGCCTGGAAAAATAATTTATGAAACGCTTTTTGTTAAGTTTCTTTGTTCTGTCACACAGTTTCATCTGAGGTTGAATCTGCACAATTTTGAAACATTAGTTGAAAAAACAGTAGAAATGTGTGTCTCAATCTTTCATGAAGAGGATGCAGGTAGGGCTAATTGAACACCACTGATCTAAGGGTTTATAATGCAATGGACTTTTCTGTCAGACTGCATTCATTAAGACATCGTGTCTGTCGACTTTCTTTTGAGGTTTTCTGGGGCTTTTATGCCTTTATTTTAGAGACAGGACAGTGGCGAAGGTCAAAAATGGAGAGTGGAGAATAACATGCTAGGAAAGGAGCCACAGGTGGGATTTGAATCCAGGTCACCCACTTGGAGGGCTAAAGCCTCAGTGCATGTGGTGGGCACACGAACCATTGCCTACCATGCCCCACAGTTGATTTAATACGATTCTCATAAAGTCTTGAAGAAGTACAGAGGCTGAAATATGTCCATTCAGGGTTAAATAGACCTGAAATGATTGGTTGATACATTCACACCTGATTTTAACCTGTTATCAAACACATTTCAACATTGAAATCACAGCCAGTGCTCACTGGGATGTTTAAGCACAGATCAGAAAGGTAACTTTTTCTTTCATGTCATTTACTCTTACACACAAGTCACACAAATAATGATAAGAAGAAATATATCACATCAGAATGTGAGGGATAGCTGCCTAAAACAACCACTATGGTCTTTCAAGGCAGAAAAATAAAAGTGAACGGGTTTATTACAGCAGTGAGTGTGTGATTAATACACAAATCTATACATCTTCTAAATAACTTAAAACAAGGATGGATACTTTAAAGACGATGTAAAACAATACAAATAATAACCTCCCATTATAACTCATACAATCTGATCATTCTAATGTTTGAATGAATCCATAATTGTAGCTCTTAATCACATCACCTATGTTGTGATAATTAAAGATTGTAAGATCATTTCTAAGTATACCTGTAAATTTAAAAATAGATCTTTAAAATCTGATAGGTCCTGCCCCCCCTAAATGTATGACGTGTACAATCCTAACACATGGTGTAGTAATGCTGGGGAAATTACCTTGCAGGTTCCTCATCCAGCAACGATGTGAACCACAGGAGGGAGGTGGAGATCGGTATGCTCAGTACAGTCCTGCCCGGAGGTGAGGATGACCTCTCCGGAGTGGCTTCACATGCTGGTGGGAGGCCTTGCTCTTCCTGTGACCTGCCAGCGGCCAGGAGGCGTGCGAAGAGATGCACGTGTTACAGTTACAAAGACAAGGAGTGTGTGTATTACTGCCACCTGGACATCATCTGGATCAACACACCAGAGTAAGAGTCTTTCTCCAAACATCATCTTTGTACCGTAGCTGCGGTGTAGCGTTAACTTTTGGGAGTTTGACCTTCATGGGTTTGTGACATCACTGTGTGTGTCATTGTGTTGACTATCATAAATCATCATTCTTAAGATGACTCGAGCTAACACAGTGTCCTCATAAGATATCTCAATTATTTACAGAGATCGTACAACTTTCGTATTATTTGGAAATATACAGTGATATATATATAATATAGAATATATAATCATATGAGTACCCATCATATAAGTACACATGTACAGTATAAGGCACAAAATATGTGAATTATGACCAAAACAAAATCCCTGAACTTTGTGTCAAATAAATACTTTTTGATTTTTAATCCGTGAAAGGATTTTGAGGGAGGAACACTGAGCTGCAAAACAAACAAGGTTAATTTTTCAGTATTTCCTGTGACTTTTTGAACCATCAAACTAAGATTTAATGTGATCCAAGGCAGGCTAGACCTTGAGCTCTCAGGTATTTTAATACCGCAGAGGATTTCTGATCGCGGGAAACAGGCAGCAGAGAGGTCCACTTCTCTGCCGCCTAAGACATTTTGTTTGTGTCGGATTTGCCTTACAGTTACCCAGAAGGAACACGGTGTTCTGTAAACTTAATTTTTTTCTGTTGAAGTGTAACATACCAACAGGGTATTCTGACTAGCAAAGACTGTAAGTATTATTTCTTCAGTCTTTTTTTTTTCAGATTTATTCAGTGGGGGGCTTATTTGCCTTTTAATGGCGAGACAGGACAGTGGACAGAGTTGGAAATCAGGGAGAGAGAATGAGGAATGAGTTGAGGAAAATGAGCCAAAAGATGGATTTAAACCTGGGCCGCCCACTTGGAGGAATTCAGCCTCCACACATTTATTTTTACAATTGTTCATTTTATCTTAATCATGTGTAACCTCAGAATATTGCACGTGTTGCCACAGGTTGGAAACTAAAGGTTGAACTTATCTTTGATCTCCCACATTAAAAAGAAAACATTAAAAACAAATGTGAAAAACGCTGACTGACGCTGGCATTCAATAACAGGCAGATTAGGAGACAGATTTATCTGTTCTTTTATTGAATGACTCCAAACACAGAGCTTCAGGCGGGCTCCTGTTTGATTGTTTTCTCAAAGAGAATGTGAACACAGATTTCAGAGAGTCAGTTTAGAAAGATGAAAAAGTGTACCAGGTCAACCTTTTGCCAGGTGCATCTGCTACCAGGCGTAGCAGATGTTTTGTATTTTTCTTGCAGCACTTGCAGGACTTCATTGAAAAGTCCTTCACATCCTGCAGTTAGAGCCAATCCGCTTTTTGAAGCGTGCTTAATTTCACAGGATGCTTTCTTGCATGTCTTACATCATCTTTTCTCGGCTGTCACTTTGCACACCAGAGGACTCTTACAAAGAAAGGTTTGTGATTAGTCACAGCACCTGGTACGTCCCTGGTCATAAAGTGTAACAATCACACACAGGTTGAGTGCATTGCACCCTTATTATACTTTCGACAACACAACAGTTTAAAGTGTACCATCCCCGCCCAGCTTCGTGACTCTCCCTCACCATCTTCAAACATCTTGAAGTGTGCCTTATCTAAGCCTCAGATATCCCTTCGATGGATTTTTTTCTCATAATTATATCAAATCCCAGTTGCTTTGGGAATTTCTGCCAAGATCTCTGGAAAGTCAGGGCACTACTGCCCTTATAAAAAGCTTAATGAGCTTCAGTTACAATGTAGTCCCTGAAACCAAGAATATACCTGTATCGCTGCTGGACTTTCTCAATAAGACTTTTTATCAATAAGCAGGATTGTACAGATGAGGACCAAAAATATGCATGTGCCATTTGCATGGCAGCGTGTATGTGCACATTAACCCCTAATGCATGTGTCTTGGCAATAACAATATTGCATCATTAGCAGGTTAAGAGGCCACACAGTTTGTATTGTACTGTATACAGTGTCCATGTATTGATCGCTAAGGGGGCAAGTGCAGCTCTTGCGTGCACTGAGCAGTATATTACAGCCTGCTACAGTACTTTGCAACTGTTCACCTCTTCACCTTGTTGAAGTCCGTTTTTGACAGAACTGTTTTTTCCATATGGGACATGTGTTCTTGAATAGTACAGTATTTATCCATATGTTTTTTCTGTGATGTCAGGAATCAGGCATCATTTGTAAATATATCATCACTTGTTTTCAACTGTGCTGTATATTTTGGAAAAACAAATGGAACGAATGCAACAGCTGCAGATATTAATTGAAGGTTCACATGGGAGTCAACATGTATAAATAATATCTTAAGCTGTGTCTTGAAGTTTATTGTACCTGCAGCTGTAACAATATTTGACCTTTTGACTCAACCCTCTGACTTTTCAGTTTGATAGATTTTCATGATGTCTTCCTCTTGGTGGTTTCCCTGAAAGGTTTCACAGATGTTTTATTCAGAATTAAACAAGAGATGGAGCTTTCCTATTTTATTTCCTTTCAAAATGTGACATATTGAGTGAATTCAATGTTAGGGTCGGAGGTTTTTTTTACATGATTCATAATTCTCTTCTAAGAGATTTATTTAAAATCAATTCATAATTTCCAAAAATCAGTTTTTATTATTTTGGCTAATCAGTCACTCTTTGCTAAGTGTTTAGGCTAGCTCTTTAACTCAGTAGTATGACAAATGAAGCAGCAAGAAATTCAGCCACTCACCGATAGACTTTAAATCAATGAATCCAGGACGGTTTTCACTCGAAGGTGATAATGATTCGATGCAGACCTATCGGCTCTTTAGTTGATGCTTCACATGTTCAGTTGATTGGCGTCAAAGTCATTAAGAAATGTCTCATTTTGTTGTTTTCTTTAAAGCAAGCACACTTCTCATGTTTTCTGATGCTCTATTAGGCTTGACTGAGCTCAGTGCAGAGGACAAATTTCCCCTTTGGGAAAATGAAGTCTCCTCTGCTTTTCTCCAGTATGGATTCCAGCTGGTTTCGCTGTTACAGTACATAGCAACTTACTAAACTAATCCTAACAACATCTTTTTTTATTCTTCCCCAAAGCCCTTTAATCTCCTCAAAGGAGAGCATTTTTTGTTTTCGTCGCACTTTAACAAAGAAAATATGTGGGGAACAAAATGTGTTTTACTCTGTTAGAGTTTTGACATTCTCAGTATATCCACTTAGAGCAATTGTACAAGATGTATTATATAATTAACTGTTCAAGTTAATTTGACAGTTATTCTAATGAACTGATTAATTTCTGCAGTACTTAAACAAATAATAAAATATGAGAAGCAATTAACAATACATAAAATAAAATATAAGAAAATGTCAAATATAAAGAATGATAAAAAATGCAAAATGTAAAAAGGGTGCATGAAAGAAAATAAATTTGAAGTCCAGTGAGCGTTAAAGTAACGCATAAAGACAGTTTGAGCCTTCATGTTTTCTGACTGTTGGGCTGATGAGAGTCTGTGTTATCTGACAGCTGAGGGGAAGGAACTGTTGTTGTGGCGAGAGCTTTTGGTCCTGATGGACTGCAGCCTCTTACCAGAGGGGAGAGTCTCAAACAGTCCATGTGCAGGGTGAGAGGGGTCGGCCACGATCGTACCTGCACGCCTCAGGATCCTGGAGCCGTACAGGTAGATTGCAGCCGATCACCTTCTCTGCAGAGCGGATGATATGCTGCAGCCTGCACCTGTCCTCTGCTGTGGCTGCAGTGTACCACACTGTGATGGAGAAGGAGAGGATGGAGTCGATGATAGCAGTGTAGAAGTGCACCATCAAGGTCTTTGGCAGGTTGAACTTCTTCAGCTGTTGCTGGAAGTACGTCCTCTGCTGTTGTTCTTGATGAAGGAGGTGATGTTCAGCTCCCACTTGAGGTTCTGGGTGAGGGTGTTCCCCAGGAAGCAGAAAGACTCCACAGTAGACAATCCAGAGTCAACGATGGTGCTGGGGCTGGGGCTGGGGGAGGCTGTGTTTTTCCTGAAGTCCACAACCATCTCCACTGTGTTCAGAGCGTGAAGCTCTATGTTGTTGTCGCTGCACCAGCCTTCCACCTGCAGGCAAACTCATCCCCACCAGAGATGAGTCCAATGAGGATGGTGTCGCCTGCAAACTTGAGGAGCTTGACAGACTGGTGACTGGAGGTGCAGCTGTTAGTGTACAGAGAGAAAAGCAGAGGAGAAAGAAGACAACTTTGAGGGGAGCCAGTGCTGATGGTCCTGCTTTACATTCTTCCCCAGCTTCACCTGCTGACTCCTGTCAGACAGGAAGTCTGTGATCCACCTGCAGGTGGAGTCAGGCAGGTTCAGTTCAGTTTTGTGTTGAAGGCAGAGCTGAAATTCACAAACAGGATTCTGACGTAGGTCCCTGATGAGTTCAGATGCTTGAGGATGGAGAGTGGAGGGCCAGGTTGGTAGCATTGTCAACAGACCTGTTGGCTCTGTAGGGGGTCCAGGAGGGGGTCTGTGATGTCTTTGAGGTGTGAGGCGCTCAAAAGACTTCATCACCACAGAGGTCAGGGTGACGGGTATGAAGTCATTAAGTACTGTGGTCCTTGGTTTTTTGGGGACGATAGTGGAGGACTTGAAGCAGGCTGGCATGTCTCCAATGAGGTGTTTAAAATGTCTTGTTGCTTTCTGTCAGGGTGTCCTCGCTCTGATTGGTTCTCAAACCGTTGCTGAGACCACCTTAGAATGGGTTTTTTGGCGGTAGACTGTCTGCCTGACAAGAAGTTTGGGACGGTAGAATCAGAGGTGTGAAAGGCTAAAGGGTCAGCATACTGGCTCAGTCTGTTTCTCATTAAGGAAGGGGGCTTGGTTACAAACGGTCAAATCAGGTTAAAGTTGAATTCTCACATCAGCTCACTCGGACTCACTCTGAAAAAAAAACTAGGGGTCATGCAGTAGAGAATCTCGGGGTGAGGTCAGAGAGAAATATTCGTCCATTTGCGTTCACACGTTCAGTTCCTACAGCAAGTATCATATGGTTTTCAGGAGTTTTCTGCAAGTGGAACCCCTGGAAACCCCACCCATGGGTGCTGTGGTGGTGAAATCAACCCACATGCATTACAGTTAGGAGGCAGAGGGTTTTATGGGGCATTTAAAAAAAGAGGATGTGAAAGTTTCTTTAAGCTCATATTAGACAGTCTTCATGTTCAATAAAAACAATCACGTGTGGGAGGATTTTTTAACTCCACTTCTTGTTTTTTTCTACATTGCTTATCTTTTCTATCAGACCAAAGTAACTTACTTAACAAATTCATCTTGATTTGCTTTAAATCCACTTATTTAACGGAGGTATGAGGTGAAAAACGTTACCGTCTGTTTCATCTACCATCTGCATCTATTCAAAGCTAATCCAAAAATGCTACTGGACCGTCATCTCTCATCAACAAGGCTTTTCATTTTGGATATATGGATTTCCCGTAACCTGGGGAAGTGGAAACATTCACAGACATTTGTAAAGCTCAGGAAAATTGTTGCAGAGGCTTTTTTTTTTCTCCCCCAGAGGCACGGTTACTTTGCAGGCTGGAATCTGTCACGGTGTTTCACTGGCCTACATTATATTAAAAGGATTTTAAAAAGTTCTGTCCCCGGGATGTATCCAAATGGCAGAGAACAAAACATTAAAAACACCTCTGAGTATAATGAAGTCCAGTATGAAACTGCTACTGATAAAAGTCTCCTAAATCATCACAGAGTTGAAACATTTCCTCTCTCACACAACGTCAGAACAATAAGAAAAAAACCCCAGTCAGATCAGTAAAGTTGGTGAATGTAAAATAAAAAGCGTCCTAAGGGGTATGGTTTCTAATTGCTCGACATTTTGTGTTGTTTCAGACACACTGTACCATATGGTATGTCCAGTTACCAGGGATCCCAGCGAATGAAGCGCTCTGCTGGGACTAGGCGGGTGAGAAGGGGGGCGGAGACCCGTCGCTGTGCGTGCACACTGCTGAGCGACTCGAGCTGCAGCAAATTCTGCATAAACAGGTAACTGTACCACAGGAAGCAGTCTTCAATTTAAAGTTATAAAGAATTGTACATAAATGAAACAAGAGTTCTTGATTAATGAAAACATTCTTGGCAAATGCTTTCGCTTTCGTCCGTCTTGCACCGGTCCAAGAATTTCACCTCTAGCGGCACAATACGAATGCCCCGACCGTCCCTCTTAATCATGGCCCCAGTTCAGAAAGAAAACCCACAAAATAGAACCGGAGCGGTATTCAGGCGACCGGGCCTGCTTTGAACACTCCCAATGTTCCCCTGGGAGCAAAGGACATAGACACACTCCCCCACTGAGATGCCAAGACGCACAGCTAACAGCAACGGGCCGGCTGCTCTAATCTGTGAAAATGCAAATGGAGCAAGAGGCTTCATGACCAACACAATGCTGTGTGAACCAGCTGCAAGACAGACCTTGAACCTATCCTTTAACTTTAATGTGTCAAACCAACTCTAACAATGAGTTAAATTAAAAAAACATTGGTTCATGGGGTTTTACTGCATTGTGAGTTATAAATAAATTTGCAACAGCTAGCTTAAAGTGCCCTGAATTATGAAGTGTATTTTTTTTCCCAGCAGGCAGAGGAGGCAACCCTTGGGGGCGACGAAAAAAGACTAAAGGACATCAAGTCAGCACAGCATCCCTGCTGTGAAATAACCATATAAGGGACGTTTTACTTGTCTTCAAGGTGGACATATTGAAATAAGGCATCCCCTTATTATGAAAACCAGCATTTATATCTACACAACCATGGAAGGACAAGTGTTTGTAGTGTGCTCAGTGCTGCATCATCAGACGGATGAATAATCGCACAGCTGCTTGCACAAATACTTAAACCAGCAGGGATGCCAATGAGATGCATGCCGCTCCGCCCTCTTTGTCTGTGTCTGTGCAGCAGGTGTGGACAATGGTTTCTATTATGCTACATGGCTTGTTTGTTTCGACCATGAAAGACTTTGGTAGAGCATGTTGCTCACACGTGTACCTGGTGGTGATGGAGCTGCTGTCATGGGACTCTCAACGTCTCTTAACACTTTAAATAAATGATCACGTGAAGAACCAGAAAATATGTTCTCTCCAGTGGGACACTCATCAGTCAAACATCAAGCCTCTAAATGTCGAGCTATGCTCACATCCAAACTGCCAGTAAGCCACTTAAAAAAACCCAGCAAAAAGTCCCAGAAACATCCAGCATGTTATCCTGGTTAATAGCTGTCCACCAAGTGCTCAGTTTGATTTGTTTGTATTGCCAGAATTGTGATTCAACCTTTCAGTGAATTACCTGACTTGACGTGTTTGTTCTGATAAATGAAGTGGAAAGAAACTAATAACTCTGTTCAGAGTATTTGCTCTGTTAAGTGTATTCATGCCAAAGTCTTCTATGAATGTGTTTCAATGTATGCATTTTTACATTATATAAAGGAATAATAAAGGTGTATAACAAGTCCTTTGTGGTTAAACACACAGTCAAGATGTACAGACAGTTTATGATTTACATTATTTATCATCTGTTCATTCTTTTAATATTGGACCAACACTAAGAGGTTATTTTAAAACCACAGCTTTGTTTTCTGTCCAACATTTCTGTTTGTTTTTGAATTTTTATTTTTGGTCACATTTTTCCACAGAGAAGCACCGACATTTATTCTGTTCTAGTGGGACAAAAGGAAAACAATGGATTCCTTGCTTTGTACTAGTTGTTACCCTGACACAAGTCTTTTATTAGCATATTACCATATTTGAAAAACAATTGTTATCCAATAGGGCGCTACAGAAATGACTACTAAAGCCCGGAATTATCATAAGGTCTTTGGTTAGCAAGAGTTGTTGTTGTTTGTTAGATGACATAAACTATGTCAGGTAATACCCCCACTTGTGAATTTTAAAGATTTAATGCATCCTTAAAAATGTTGGTTGCCAACAAGTGGCTAAATGAGACTACAGTCTGGGATATTAAACGTCTCCACGCCGGACACAAACGGTGGGAACTCTCACGCTACTCTGCCCCAGTGCTTTCAGTGCTCTTGCAACCTATTGTAAATTTATCAATAGTTGTTCACAGTTGTTGTGATTTAAGGCAAATATCATTTTAATAATCAATTTATTAAGCTATAGTTTCACTAGCTTGTTCAAACCGCTGATGAGCTTATCAGAGATTGTCTAAAGCATAGTGGTGACGTCAAAATCATCCAACCACGGTGTCGTTAGCTTGTAGCATAAAGTTAGATCTTTACTTCTGTCGGCTGTATTAATGCTGCAAACATCATAAAAACGGTGTTCATTTGCAAAGACTATCCTGAACAAAACGCACATCAGAAATGTGTGTTTGCAATAGAGCTTATTTTTTGTTATGATCAAAAATCCAATGCAATAATTCTCAATAGACCCCATGCCGATGCTACTTCAGGGGTTGGTCGACCAAAGTAAGTCATTTGGCTTATTCTCTATTGGGACTGGTCAATATAGGTAAATAATCGGGCCAGGCTCTTGCCCGGGGCTACAGCTAACTACATCAACACAAACACACTTTTGTACAAGTTTACCTACACTTGAGTCCTTAGACTTATATCATCTTAACTTCTACTCCTATTCCTTCTCCAAAAATGTTTGAGCTATCATTCTGAAGGAGCAGCAAAAGGGCAGATTGTCTTTGTTTAGCTGCTGAATTGAAGTATCAGAAAACTGCCATACAATGTTGTTGTTGTTGTTTTTTTTTTTAAGTGGAGGCCTATACCCACAATCTTTCCCCAACCTATACCAAGTGTTGAGTGGTCTTAATCGTGTTTTTTCTTTCCTCCATAACCACAGTGTAAGCCACGCTGCGGTTTTGCCTGCACAGCCGTTAAAGTAAAACAGGAATTTAAAATATTTTGGCAAGAGACTGAATAACATGATCTATAGGATTGCAGGAATTAATCAACTTTCTGACTGTAGAAAGGTTTGCTTTTATGTTCGGCCTGCAGAGAATTTGTCCTTATTACTGAAACTCTTTGTAGTTCTTAATGTCTCTTAGCTTTCATCCTTGAACTGATTCAAGAATGTCTCAAATAAATACTCATGTACCCACTTTCTTCAACAAGCAGTTAAAGTTACCACAGATGTAAATGAACTTCATAGTCAACTCTGTGATGCACATGAACCCTGCCAAATAAACCAATAAATGGTTGTATAAGAAATATAAATGAATTATTATGCCAATAAAAAGAAGGCAAAGAATACATGTTTTTGTTGTTATACCTTCATTTCCTTTTAGGTTTATAACTTCAACACATTCGGGGAAATGACGTTTTTCAGCTATAGTTTTTTTTTCTTCTTTTCTAATAAGAATAGGAATTCCTTATGCTCTGGATGTATAATGACTTATATTCTGTTTATTGAAGGAAAGGGCCACAAACTGAAGGCAAAATTAAAGGATGAAGTGCTCTCCAGATATACTGCACATGAACTCATGGGACTTAAGCCATGAAATGATTTTCACCACAGCCCAAAATGACAATGAACAATGTCTTGCTGATAGCTGGTACGTACATGCTCACTTAGATTGGTATACTCTTTTTTTGCCAATTTTGGTATTTTTCTAATTGTCAGTGTTTGCCTTACAGCAATTCCATAAATTTCAATAATAAACAACTTTAAGAACAACTTGTAGCAGCTGTGACTCAGAGGTCATAGGTCAACAGAAAGGTTAGGGGTTAGATTTAGCAGCTCCTGAAGTCACATGTTAAATTATCCCAGGCAAAAACACTGACACCCAACATTGTTCCTGCTGCTACATCTGTTGCATGGCAGTGTTGTTAGGCAGTTGGATATTTCACGTAGCAGCTTCTACCGTCAGAGTGTAAATATTGGGTGGATGAAACAAGTATGTGAAATTGCTTTGAGGCAGAAGACTAAAACAACCCTATACTACAAGTCCAATGTTATACTCAAGGTGTGAAATAGGTGATCTAGGGGTGTTGGAGACCCCTTGATTGGCACTTGAACCCCCCTGAAAGCGTCAACAGCAACATATTGGGGGTCTCTGGAGAAAAAAAAATCACCTGCAAATGACTTTATACTCTACAGTGGAGAGAGAGAGAGAAAGAGAGAGATGTCTGCTGTTAGGTCCTTGAATGTAAATCGAACAACAAGAAACATATTTTCTCGTTTCGCACAGCTGCTGGCTGCAGATGTGAGTTAGCGCTCTCTTGGGCTGACTGCATCTACTGTATGGCGGGTGCGGTGGCGACTCTGGAAACGCGCCGGATCTTTCAGATCTCCCCAGCTGCACAACCATTGATAAGACATCTTTTTAAAACGAGACTTCTGATGTCTTGCATGCACAGAGCAACAGTTAGCAATTTCTTCCATGCAGCTTCCTGTATCAGCGTTCAGTGCGCGTGCAGGCAAGTGCGGATATGCCTGTCATTGAAATGATCTCCACCCGAAACATTACAACTCTCCAGTCCATGTGTTGATAGTATTCAAATGAATGCAGTCTTGTGTAAACATGTGTCTGATGAACACTTGGAACGTTAATTATAATATTGGCTCATAATTGGTTTTTTTTTAGAAAAGGCACAAACAAAAACTGAGCAGAATGTAGGAAAATTAGTTGGGTGTCTGAACGTACTCTTACCTATATGCTAGGTGGACAATATTAAACTGTTAAAGTTCCCAAATTATGCCCTTTTGGGGTTCATATATCAAATTTAAGTGCCTACTAAAGTACGTTCACAGTCGCTTATGTTAGAAAAAATTGTTTGTTTTCATGTAATGCCGCTCCTTCCAGGCTCTCTCATCTGCCTATGTTTGCAGCACGGATGTCACATGGGCATGCAGCATGAGCTTGGTCTTGCCACAACGGCTTGGATCAGTGATATCACACTGACAAGACGTCACACTGGCAAATTTCATGCGGGAGCTAGGGACAGAGCATTACATACAGCTATACTGCTACTGTTAACATGAAGACATAGGAAAAGCTGTGTTCCCGCTGACTTCGAATTTGTGAAAATAGATGTGCCTAATCATGCACAAGACACCTGGAAAACACACTAAAGAGTATATACAGTAATACCAGAAACAGCTGAATATGGGACTTTTAACTGCGCTTGGTATTTGTGAGTGATGTCACTCACACACTTTATGGTGAATAGGAAAAACATTCCACCTCTGTATGACTTAAACTTGTATAATCTGAAGTCTGTAAATATGATATTGATATTACTATACTTAATATAATCAGGGGCTTAATCAGTCCTGGGTCTGTGAGCGTGGCCTTATGTGAAGGCAATCCACAAAGATACGAGTGTTGTCCAGCTCTCTGGGAGAAGTTTGTAGGCGGGAGGGGAGAAGATTGAAAAGTTTGTAATGAGGGTGTGAGAGGCCTGTCTGGATGTTATCTGCCCATTGCCTGACCCCTGCTGCTTTATGTCCTGGATGCAAAATAATTCAGTACACAGCTCATTACATTGAGGAGTACGCTACAGACAGAGGACTCAGTAGTGCACACCACAGATACTTTCACATTCTTGAGTCTCTGCCGAGACACTTGTTCCTGTTGCCTGAATTGCCAGGGATAAAGATTTATTTTGTGATGACTGGACAAATATGGGAACATGTCGGAAAGTATGATGTACAGGCTACAGGTGTGAGTGTAATTTTGGTGACTATGCTCAGTAAACATGCATACACAACAAAGTGGAAGTGGCCAATTTTATCTCTAACAGGTTGTATTTACTGTATATTAAACTCATGAAATGCAAATCTCCTGTTGAACAAATCATTTAGTAAAATGTGATCAGGAGCTCCTGAGGCAGGTTGAACTTCCTGAGCTGTGACATGACAGACATCTGCTGCTGGGCCTTTTATTGTGATGGTTGTCTTCATGGGAGGTTCACATCAGAGCCAAGGAGATAACCAGAAGATGTCCACACACAGTGCTGTTGAAGAGTGTAAGTGTGAGGGTGGGGGTGTTTCCCCTGAAGTCCATATCTTCACTTTCTTGGGCGGGTTGAGCTCCTGCAGGTGGTTTCTTCTGCACCAGTGAGCCAGTCGTTCCAGCTCCACTAAACATGCAGAGTCATCACTGTAACAGATGAGGCATATATAAAACTTTTCTAGTCTACTTTTCTAACTACGCAAATCGCTTTTACTACAAATGTCACACTTATCCATTCACACACATTGACACACTGATGGCAGTGGTTGCTATATATAGTGAGACCATCAGAAATAACTAATCTCATTCACACATATTCATATGCTGTCGACAAAGCAGCGGGAGAAATTCTGGATTACGTGTCTTGTCCAAGCATACAGCATTGGACATTTTGTTGCAGGAGCTGGGGATCATACTGAGAGAGACAAACAAAGAAAAGATCTATTTCCTACTTCAGTTGTTATTTGTTGGCTGGTGTGTAACTGACATGTCTGGGGTATTAAGGATGAAAGAAAAGCAAATTATTGTGTTTACCAGACTGGTTTTATTACAGACCTTGTTCCTAAAAACAAGCTGCACGTGCAGCTGCAGACACATATTTCCACATCTGGATTGTCTCTAGGGTGCATTCGGATTGTCCCTCTTATCTACTTTCAGTACTCACTTTACCTTAACACTGTAAAAAACGTCATTGGGTTAAGGAAAGGTGTTAGGAGAATTCACAAAGGACCTAGGAAATGGTATTGGTAGTAACCGCATTTCATCTCCCCCATCCCATTTTCAAGCCCAGTGCAGTTTAGCAGACGGCTGTTCCATCATGAGCCTGGGTCTGCTGAAGATTTCTGGCTGTTAAAGGGATGGGTTTTTTTTGCCAAGCTCGGATCAAGCTGGGCTCTTGTAATATAGCCATAAGTAAGGACCTGCTTTTTGTAAAGTGTCTCCAGATAACACCTGTTATGAATTGACGCTATACAAATAAAGATTGATTGATTAATTTCCGCTAGGTGACGTAATAATAATGTGACGGCGGCGGGGTTTAGTGACATGAGTCTGCTGTGGTGAAACTACAGTTTTCAGAAAATGGACTACAAAAATGGACTTCTAAAAATGTTTCCCTTTGTGCCTTTGTAGTGGTGAAATAATCCTAATAACCACAAGGTGTGAATGAAATATAAGGTAGGCTTTATTAGATACCAGGATACTTCACTTTGATCGTTTAGCAACACCAGCATCACGTTCAGAGTTTACCTCTGGGTTTAAGGCTGTTCATAGTTGTTTAAATTATTGCAGTGCTAACTTTTATGATCTGCGAGGGTTTTATATTAGAATTTCTCATATTAAATCAACATCAGATAACAGCAAAGCATCTCCACAAACAAAATACAAGAATGACTATAATCAATTTTCACCTTCTTCACACACAATAAAAAGAAAGAAACAAAATAAACACAAATGCTGTAACTGATTTTAATTAAAATGAATAAATAAACCAAATGTAGATTGTCTCCACATTTCTCCTCCAACAAATCGATGAGTTGCTTTTAAAGTTGCAGCCGCAAGGAATTGTGGGGCTGCACTTTCTCATCTCCTTTGGGGTTTTTTTAACATTTGCAGAAAATTGCTGTGGATGTTTTACCAGTCTGTGGTTTCCAGCGTCCTTTTTTACACCGTGGTATGTTGGGGGGGCAGCGAGGAAGACACTGGACAAACTGCTGGATATTATGGACAATGCCAGCCACCCTCTGCACACCGTCATCAGTAACCAGAGGAGCCGGTTCAGTGAGAGACTGCTCCCTCCCAAGTGCAGGACCAACAGACTTAAGAACTCCTTTGTCCATCATGCCATCATGATCTACAACTCCTCATGGGGGGAGGAGGACTAGAGTACACAGGACGGAGGGGAAGGAGTAGGAGCGCTGTTTGTTTTGTTTTACCCTCACTGTGCAATAACACATGGACACTTTCACTTATATGTGCAATAATCTCAACCAAAGTGCAATAATCGTAATAATAATAATCATTGTTTTTGA
Organism: Symphodus melops; assembly: GCF_947650265.1. Taxonomy (NCBI): domain Eukaryota; kingdom Metazoa; phylum Chordata; class Actinopteri; order Labriformes; family Labridae; genus Symphodus; species Symphodus melops. Next base: position 4,369,415 of record NC_136694.1, on the reverse strand, counting down.
AGCAATATTTTGTATATTTTTGCTTCTTCCATGCATATTTTTTTGTATATTTTTTACTTTTTTCCAACGGAAGAGTGTTCTATTATTTAATCTTATTCTTTGTATTGTTACTTTTTTCTTACCTGCAACATTTATTGTATATGCTGTTGGGAACCTAAATTTCCCTGAGGGAATCATCCCAAAAGGATCAATAAAGTTCAGTCTAAGTCTAAGTAAAGGATGGTCCAGTGTTTCTTATGCTAAAGGAGGTTATAAAGGAAAGATTGAGCCTCCTTTTAGAGAATTTGATCCGCTCCTATCATGGCCGCCACTTAACTGCTTCCGGGGTTAAGGAGAAAATGCTAATTAAAGAAGATAGGAGGCACAATCCAAACGCACCCCTACTTTTGTTATGATGTAGACTCTGCCCTCCTTTATAAATGATCAGAGGTCAGCTTAGTGTTCCACTACATGTGCTTCCACCTTGTCATCTTTATATAAAAGTAAATACAGACTCATAAATGGCAGCACTGGGATACAGCAAAAAAAAAGGCCTGGTATGTGGGGTCGCCAGCAAGGCAAGTTTATTTATATAGCACATTTCAACAACAAGGCAATTCAAATTACTCAAAGGTAGCTTTATGGTTACTGTGCACGCCACATGCATGAACGCTATAGGCCTATACAAGCAGGCAGCAAGGTATTTAGGCTGACCTGAGGCTCCTTTCCTGTATGTCATTTCCCACTCTGTTTCTCCCTGAAGCTTTCTCTATCCACTGTCCCGTCTCTAAAAAATACAAAAATTACCCCCATAAGATAAACACATGAAACACCTGGGATGCAAATCTTTATGGAAAAAAAGGCATGCTCACAGGTTTCCTCAAAAGTGTATTTGTCAGATTTAAATAAATTACTCATTAAAAAATTACCAGTAAACGGAAGAACAGATGCCTGTTTAAATGATTTAATTGAACAAACAATAAGTGGCAATTAGCAGAATTGTAATGAAACGGACTAATGTCATGAGACAATCTGCTTTATGAGTTTCATATGAGGATATTAATTTCTCTAAATAATCTGACCTTTATTATCCTGCTGGGGAAATGTTTTTATCTACAGCTGCTGCCTGAGAAATGAAATACAGGGCAGAGAAAGAGACAGAGGAAAGGGACATTTATTCATATTTATTCATTTTCCATTCCTGCAGGATTCGGTATGATCTAAGACAGTGCTGCTTTTCTCTTCACTTTATTATTATGAAGAATTGTGATTCTTATAATTAAATGTTTTTACATATATCTTGAGCAAAAATTGCAGAATTACAATGCGTAATGTCTTGATGTGTCAAATGCTCCAGCTATATGTCTCAGATGCATTTTCTACCTCTGAAAGACTCAAATTTGGTTTTGGCAGACTAAACAAGGATAACAAGGTGAACATGAAAATCTGAAAAAAAAACTGCAGTTGACTTGAGGTTTTCAGTTTTCAGTTGTCTATGATAGGATACCCTGGGATGCAGCCATGGATTAGATACTTCACTCAATGATTACATTATTTCATTTGAACAAAGAACACATAAATGAATTCTACAGGTTTCAAAGAAGGAATGTGGAAAATTTGGAAGACATCACAAATCAATCAAACTCAAAACTCCTGCCAACCAAGTGTTTCTCCACTGGATATTGTCAGTTCCAGTTTTTGATCATTTCAAACTTAATCCACTCTTACAGCTGGAATTTCTGAAACTCAAGATCAAAACCATGAATTTATATTATCCACTATACGCAATTCACAGACGGAGATAGTCAAACATTTTGGAATAATAATTCTTCCTTGCTGTCTTTCTGAGCCCGAGATTTGAAGCCTCTGCTGCCACTCCAGCCCGATCCTCCATCCCTTCCCTTTGTCTACATGAAGGAGTTGTCAAAGAGAATGCACCGTCCATGTAAACACAGTTGGCGCAACTCTGGCTTCTCACTCGTTGTCGACAGTCATGACTCAGAGAGACATTTACAGAGGATGTGTTTGATTTCTTCTGTATATACAGAATATACACACTCTCACACATCCACACTTTAAAGGCAAGAAGTCTTTTCAGCAGAATTTGAACAAAAATACAAAGATATGAAACGTATTGCAAGAATTTGGCCCCCTGAGAACAGACTTTGAGTTGCTTCTGGTGATTTACACAGCTCTGCATGGGAAGTCTCCTTCACGTCTGATCTCCTTAAAGCTGTTAAACTACCCGGTGCTCAGCAGTCAATCACTGATTCCCTCAGCATGCAGGACTGCTGTCTGTCCTCAGAGTCAAAATTAAATCAACATGGTGATGGCCTCCATCCTATCATGTTCCCACCTCTGTAATGACCTCTCCCTAACATCTGGAGTCAGGGTGAACCTTATACATCGCCGTTATGAGAGGTGCAAAACAATCAGGGATCAGCAAATGACTGCACTTTATTATTCTGGATTAATTTGAATAAATCATTGATTTGTTGATCAGAGTCATAGCCTTGTTTTGGGTGTAAAGCTCTGTTTAGTTCTATCTTTTTGTCAAAGCACATTTTTCCCACTTTGCTGTATGTGTCAGAGTTCATACTGTTTATATTTATATATTTACTTGACTCACCTGTAAGATGTTTCATGCTTGCTGTCTTCTAGCAGGCACATCGCAGAGCTCATATATCAGGATGACATGATAATAGCTGACATGTTTTCAGTTAACCTTAAAATGGTGGAGAAACATACTGATTGGTTGTACTGAAAAAATCCTCAAATGTAAACACACTTTTATGCCGTCGAACCGAGCAAAAAAGTTTTACTTTCATTGTAAAACGTTTTTCAATGAAACAAGATGCTTTAAAAATATTGTGAATATTAAACAGTAATGCACTGTTCTTTATGAACACAGTTGATAACTGTAAAAGGGTAATCCCGCAATGTTCACGTAATATGCAAAATACATATTACCATGTTTCTCTCTCAGTCCCTAGCCTGTTAACAAAACTGTCTATTGTCTGCTCCACTTTTCAGAAAATGCGTGCTCAAACAGGCTGCTTGGAGAGTAGCCCCTCCCCCAGGTGGGTAACACTCCCATGGCCAGGTGTTTATTCTGCCCTCTGAGTCTGCCTTCTCACTGTAAACAACCGGGCATGTTGCAAGAAAATCTGAGGGATCTAAGCCCTTCCAGAGAGGGGCGTGGTCCGACACTGCTCATTTACATATTTAAAGCTACAGACACAGAAACAGCCTGTTCTGAGCAGGGCTGAAATAGAGGGGTTTATAGACATGATCAAATACAGGATCAGAAAGAATTTAGAACAAGAAGCTTCACACACATTTCGGAAGCTCTGAGAATTATTTAAATTGATTAAAAAGAAGAATAATATGTGACATTTAAGTGAAATCTACCATAACATCAGCTTATTGTGAAATGCAACTATAATACAATATTTTGTAGCTTGAGTCAGCCAATCTGATCAGAAAAATGTTGCGTCATGTTCCACCACCTCTGCTAGTCAACTCAGAGAATGAAAGAGACAAAGAGGAAGAAGAAATGCCTGCTTTGAAGATCCTTCTTGTTCTAAATCTGCTTTTCTTCCATTTTAGACAACACATGTCGTCCATCTTGCTCTTAACAAGGCAAACAGAACAGTGAAGGTTATGAAGGACAGAGGTGATGTGTTCTCTGGTGCGGGGAGTGTGTTCTGAGAGGAGCAGCGGTGTTCTGAATGTGTTGAAGTTTCTTAAATGATTTTGATAGGAGACTGTTGTAATAGTCTGAAGTTGATGTGAATAAGAAGGATGGGCAGAGGCGGGCGACTATAAAAGCTTGTCTTAACCTGCAGCGTCATTTTGCGTCGGTTTGGTTTACATAAATCGGCTGTCAAAATTATCCTTATTGTTCCTTAGGGTTGGCAAATATTTTTTGTGAGGCTAATGTGAGCTAGCCTATTCTGATTCCATCCCAACAAGATCAGTTCATCAGTTTTGTCCATAAAGCTCTGAAGCTTTGCCAAACGGCTGCCTCTCACACCCGGAGGGTCACGAGGTAGGCAGAAAACAGGGGAGGAACAGGAGAACCCAATTGCAGAAAAAAATATATATATTTAAAGTAAAAGACCAAAACAACAACTTACTGTTCAAAAAACCAAAATGAGGAACAGTAAAAATCCAAAATCCAAAGAGACAGGGTACCAAAACACACACTAGACCGACAAACTACGGTGACAAACTGCAAAGAACTGACAACACGAGGGAAGGAACACAGGGACTAAATAGACATGGGGTAATCAGACGCAGGTGAGACTAATGAGACAGGTGAGGACAATCAGGGTAATCAAGACAGGAGGGAAACACAGAGAGGCAGGAAACCAGACAATACGAATAACATGGAACATTGAAGGAACACACGGAACTAAAGCATATAAGAAAACACAGAAGCACGGGTCCAGTTAAGAAAAGTATGTTCATCAAATTAAAGTAATGTTCATAAGTGTTTGTTTATAATTGGTAATTGTGCATGTTTAATGCCATTTCCACTGGGATAGATAATGTGAAATTAGTCAATGATATCAGTGTGGAAGCTGTTGCAGTTATGGACATCTGGATAGTGTTATGTCTGTGCAGTATTAATAAAGTTGTTCTCCTGCTACAATTTGCAAAGTACTTGTGTGTCAAAGCAAGCTCTTAATCTGTGTAATACTCTTGACATGTCAGCCAAGTTGCCACATTACATTACATTTCAATATCACATGCAGAATTGTAATGTTTTGAGACATTTCCAGGGGTTTTAAGAGTGTGAGATTACTTCCTTGGCTCAGGGGTGGCCCAACAGATAACATCTAAGATGAGGAGTAGGATGCATTTTTTTTCTATTTTGTTTGTTTAAAATCTTGGAAAACTCTAGCTGTGCTGCTCACACACTAAGTAACTATGGCAGGCCAAATGAAAGTTGCATACCACTCACTGTGGGAGCTGATGTTGTGTATGTCTTCATATATCACTTCATTAAAAAAAAAGAAGAAAAGAGCCTGCTGTCTGAGCAGAGATACCAGAAACTCCCCATGTGTATCTTTTTTTACGCGTGTCTATAATGTTTCAGGAAGTATTGTCCCATGCAGGAAGAAATTGTTGCAGGGATGTTGGAGAGGTCATTTTAATCTCAGCTGGGATTAGTTCCTTTAGTTCGTTCTATTGTGATTTTCTGTCAATCTTGGTCATGTGTAAAGTTTTCAATTGTGAAACAATTTACCTATAGACCTATGTGTATCTGAGACAGAACTTTAACATCTGTTTTGTTTGTCAGATTAAAAGCAGTATGATTTGAGAGGTCTCGAGGCTGTGGCTCAGTTGGTAGAGCCGGTCATTTCTAAACTGGAAGGTCAAGTGTTCGATCCCCAGCTCCTGCAGCAACATGTGTGGCAAGACACCTAACCCTAACTAACTCCTGCTGCTTCATCTGCGGTGTACGTGATTAGTTACTTCTGATGGTCACGTCACACAGCAACCTCTACCATCAGTGTGTGAATGACATGTGATGTTAAAGTGCTTTGAAGACTAGAAAAGTGACAAGCTCAAGTCCATTTACCATTTAAACTGTGAACAGGTGCTTTGTGAGTGTGTAGCTACTTTAAATCCCAAAGATCTGACCTCAGACTTATTCAAACATCAGTGCCTAAAAGAGACCACATGTCTGTGAGCCAGCATTGGGAGTTTAACATGAAAATAGAAAATACTTTGAAATATATCATAAAGCAACTCTGCTTGAGGTAAAAGTTATTCCTGTGTGAAAATGGAGGAAAGAGGAAAGAAAAAAAAATTATCATTTTTCTGCAAGGTGCCTGCTGGTTGTGGTTTTAGCTGTTAAAATCATGCTGTGTATTCTGTGGTAAGCTGACCACATTATTATGCGAACAAGTGTTTAGAGCAGATTTGTGAAAGTTATGCCAAAACTGTGCATGATAACCTCTCAACACGACTCCAAATGTGGTAGTTAATCAATTTAATAGCTGCAGTGTTCGACCTTTTGCCTCAGGAAGTGTTTCGTACTGCCTTCTCCCTGAGGTACTTGCCAAATTTATGAGCTGACTTACTTTAAAATGCACATTGTCCAGAGATAAGGTAAGGAGGTAAACCACGCTGCAGGTTTTCCCACACAGATTACCAACTCCGTTGGAATATTCAATTATTGGCAACATAAGAGTTGTTGGTTTCCATTTTTAGCGCACTGGATCAAAAAGTGTTTTGACTTGCTATAATAAAATGGTATGTTGTCCCTCATCTCTTGTACAGCTTTATTTTCAAGCCTTCCAGTCTTACGAGGTGCACTAACATCTTGAAAACTAACACTAAAGTGAATAAATCAATCCAATCAATTAGAGGTGTACAGCCATTGAAGCCAATAATTTGAAGGAGGTCAGTCGGCATTTAGATAGGCAGGCAGGCAGATAGATAAATAGATAATCTATCTATATATCTACATATCCGATGTGTGTGTCTGTGTCTCTAGGGCATGCCTTCTACAATCCTTATCCTGGTCGTATCAGACACCCAAAAATCAACTCCTCATCTGCCTCAGTGTAAGAACCCAGGCTTCACCTCTACTCATTGACAGGTTTTTCCCTTCAGCTATTATTCCAGGTGCTCAATCCAGCGATTTCTTTTGTGTTTGTCCTTATGCCAAGATTACCACCAGTGTTTGCTCCTTATGTCTGTGCTCCACCTGCAAAAAATCCTACTTCAAGGATTCTCAGAGTGCCAACAGAGCCAAATCAAAGCCAGCCACCTTTCAGTGTACATACTCCACTATGTAGCCTTCACAGGCCAGTCAGCCAGCTCTCTACCAGGACCCAGCTCTGCAATATACCTAATTTCTTTAGAAAGAGGCAACATATTTGGAAAATGTTTATTACAGTGAATACTATGAAAATTTGATTTGAGAAAGTTCTTGGGGCTCTATGGATTGGTTGATGTGTGGGTGTCATGGGTTGATATCGTATATGTTATATTTCAGCGTTTTGAGTTCTGTCTTACTTTGTGTCCTCATGTCCTTCTATGTTGTCTTTAATAGTGTTGCCTCTTGTGTGTTTCTTAGTTCAGTCCGTAGTGTTTCCTGTTTTGGCAGTGTTGTCTGGTTTCCTGCCTCTCTGTGTTTCCCTCCTGTCTTGATTACCCTAATGTTCCTCACCTGTCTGATTAGTCTCACCTGTGTCTGATTACCCCTGTCTATTTAGTCACTGTGTTTTCTTACCCTCTTGTCGCTTCATTGCAGTTCGTCAGTGGAGTTTGTTATCAATCTCAGCCCGTTGTTTGTTCCCTGTTCCTTTGTATGTACCTTGTTTTTGCTCCGCTTGGTTTTTGGACATTTTGAATTTATTTTGACTGAGTTTTGTTTGTTGCCTTTTGTTTAATTAAACCATCCTCTTTTACCTGCAATTGGATCCTTCCTTCCTGTTTTCTGCCCGAAACCTGTGACAGTGAGAATGAAACTGTGAGTGTCATTAATAAATCCTCCGATGGAGTCCAGACCCTGGCGGTGGTGAAGCTGATGATTTGAGAACACCGGGTGGGTGAACAGTTGATGGATGGCTGATGAAGATGGCGATGGTGGGGAGGTGGTGCATGAAAAATCAACATGAAGGAACTAAGGCAGAGAAAGAATCATATTTTAAAAAAGGAGCAGAACGATGTTAGGCTGATAAAGAGGGAGGAACGCCATGCCATTGGTTAGATGAGTAACGCTGACGAGACAGGTGATTACCCAATGACAGCCAAAAAGTGACAGCTCGAGAATGACAGCAGAACATATTTTTTGGGGTTGAGAGCAATGGATGCTGCGTTGGCCGTTAAAAAGCTCTGATAGAAAAGTACTGTATTTGTTTCAATGTAGTTAGCTGCAGCCCCGGGCAGGAGCCTGGCCCGAAAGTAAAAGATTATTTACACATATTGACCAGTCCCAATAGATGCCAAATGATATACTTTGGTAGACCAACTCCTGAAGTAGCATCGGCATGGGGTCTATTGAGAATTGTTGCATTGGATTTTTGATCATTGGAAAAAATACGCTCTATTGCAAACACACATTTCTGATGTGTTGGCATCTTGTTCAGCAGGATAGTCTTTGCAAAAGAACACGATTTGTATGATGTTTGAAGCATTAACAGACAGAAGTAAAAAGCTAACTCTATGCTACAAGCGAACTACAATGCATCAGGATAACAGGATGTTGAACTGTTTAAATGGATGACGTACTTTGCAACATGGAGCAAGGAATATTTTCAACGTTCAGTAGGCTCAAATCAAATGCCTTCATGGTGCTTACAGTATAGTTACATATTGTACTGTAAAAGGCTTTGGTTAGAATATAAATAGAAACATCAATAACTTCAAACATTAAACAAGTCTGCTCGACCTTCTTGGTCTGCTACAAAAGGGGTGCTCTTCCTTTGTTTTTACAAGTAAACGATAAGCTATGTAATGATACTGATGCTTGATTTGTATCTTGTTACCAGGGAAGGAAATGGAAAAAGTATAGATTATAATGTAACCCATGTGTTGGTATGTGATGACCATTTGCGCTGATTTTTGTTTTTGTCCCTCTTTATTGCAATCTGTATATTTGATTGGATGGATCTTGTGCTGACTGGTTCCTTATTTTGTTCTGTTATTTGAAATTCAATAAAATATTGTTTAAAACAAAACAAGTCTGCTCAAAACAAAGTTATTGTGTGTTAGCTTTAAATGACCTATAATACGCTCTGACCAACAGAAATACTGCATTTGTAGTGATACTGCATGGCTGTATCACTACAGGTGAACTCACATGCTCGTTCAGCATCAACATCGGCCCTGAAATGCTGTATATTTACCAGGATAATGTTTCCAGAGGAGGTGAGTGTTCATACACGTGAGTCTGTGTCTCATTCTCCATCCTACAAACGACAGTCTCTGCAGGCACTGCCTGAGAGCAGGAGTGTGTGTTTGTCTGCCTTGGAGAGTTCCTCTGACTATGCAGGTGAAGACCGGAGTGTCCGATGAGTTTGTAGTTCGTATAATTGATTTCTGTTAGCGGAGTGAGGGGGATGTTGAGGAACACAAATGAAATAACACAGGCTGGAGTTTTGGCGGAAAATCGGACCGCTGCAGACATCTTCAGTATGAATGCACAGCATCAAACACTGATGTCGGGGATTTCATTTCCAGAGATTTTCCCGGAGGTAGAAGGCCTACTAGTCCCATGCGGATAAGGCTTCGGACCAGCCTGGCTTCTGAATGTACATGAAAACACACAAAGGAGAGGCCAGCTTTAAATTTACGTAATTTACAGTGAGTCCAGTGTTCAGAAGTGTAGTGTTGAATACTCAACATCAGTCTTCTTCTCAAGATGGGTCTCGAGACTTTTTGGAGGTTTCTCTCTCGTCTCAGAATTGAAAATGTTTTTACGGGGTCTCGCCTTGGTCTTGGCTGGTTGGACTACGGATTTTAAATTAAGACGAAAATTAAGATGAAAAGAAAAACGTCCCCTTCTAAAAGAGAAAATAACTTCAATTAATTCAGATTCGTATCCCCTGGTTACGGCCAAAACCTTCCCTGTGTTAGGGTCTAAGTGAGTGACACCCCCTGTATTAACGTTCATGGTCTTGGTCTTGTCTCAGCCTCTGAACACTCAGGTCTCAGGATGTCTTGGTCTCAGTTAGTGTGGCCTTGACTACAACACTACAGAAGTCTCCTGTGATTACATCCACAGATTATTTTCAATTGATAAAATGCAGGAACGTTTGAGTTTTCTAGCTCAATTATTTGACTAAGGAGGCTGCTGACTTCATTGTATCGGTATCTTTGGAGACGAAGAGAATCTTATTCTGACCTTGAACAATATACAATAACTACCTCTTCATTTTAGAGAATAATAATCGACAGCTCTGGAGGGAGGGAAATGCTGCAGTGAGGATGAATTCCAGAGACGCTGAGCTGATCTGTTTATTTCTCTATAATTTGTTCTACCAATGAAATGGTTGATTTATCTGCTTTTCTCAAAGGTGGTCTTTCTTGGGAAAAATGTTTTTGTTATGTGAAGTAGACCTTTACTTTTTTTAAAAAGAACATTTTTTTTGCAATGATATCGTGCCACCCTTATTGCACAAAAAGATGCCAAACACAAAACTTATTTTTCATAGTATCGATGTATTCTGTGTATCTCTGTCAAGTTAAAGCTGCTGGCGTGATTCAAAACCATTTTCATGATGCGGTTAAGACTGTCCTTGTTGTTGCCTATTCTTTGGGCCTTTGAGCTGTGCGCATGTGGTGTTGCATCCTGTGAACTGGAGGCCTCACATAAAACTGCAGCTGTCCTCACTTTGCACACAGGTCTACAACTACAAATGACTATGGGGGAAAATAACGCAGCTGCAGGCACAAGGTGGACGAAGGATATCATCATGTCTGTCTGTCGCCTGCAGGACTCTCTTTGTGGAAATCCATTATTTACTTGAACCATCTGGCATCCTCGGCCATCATTCTTGTCAATGTTGTCTTAAAAAATACAATCTTTATCTTGCCCTATTTTATAAAAAAAAAAGTCAGTTATTTCCAAGTAAAGATTATGGTTTTCTTAGCTCTCAACGAGTCTCTGATATTGAACACTTATATGTTTTGAACAAAATTCAATGCTTAACAAAAACAGTTTGAACAATTTTTGCCATGCAAAAAGATGTATGATTGTGAATGATTGCTTGATGAAATGGAAGAGCAAACTTGTAAGAAACCAAAGCCCTCTGCTGCAGTCTGAGACAATGCAGTCTGGGATTTACTGTAAATATGAACAGGATGTGCAGGCTGATTTCTTTATGAAACGTAAACGAAATTCTAAATCATTTCAGGGCGCCTGCTCTGGATATTCTCCTGACCTGCCTGTTCACATGCTGCTCACAGCGGGAGACTATCCCTGTCAGATGGGAGGGTGGGTTTGATTTTATCATATATATGTTTTTTTAATTCGATATTTCTTTTTTCTTGTGATTCAATACATGCAAAGACATTAAAGATTAATAATCAACAGACTTTTAAAAAAGCGTAGAAGCATAAAATTATAATAAATAACTCCAGGTATTGGACATTTTAGCCAACTGGGACATCACTTCACCTTTTTTTTCCATAACTGTTCTGTTTTCCTCTCCTGTCTTCCTTTCCCATTCTTCCCATCCTCCCTCTCTTCGTGTGTATTTTAAAATGTATGGTATGTATGTAGCAATGCCATTGGAAAAAAAGCTCTGTTTGAGGTTGAATGAGCAATTGTTACAAACTATACATTTGTAGACGATGCTAGAAGAAGACGAGTTAGCCACTGTAACACAGGACAGATCTTCACCAAGAAAGTAATAAGTTGGTCTACATTCAAACCTGCTTATGTCAGATGAGCTTTTGACTCTGGACCAAATGTTGTGTGTGCGGTAGGTTGCACACATTCTCTGGCAGCTGTGCACTGCTGCAGCATGCACCATGGTGATACAAATAAATCAAAACCAGGCCTCGTCTCTTACTGCTAGCCTTTGTTAAGTCTCTTTACGATTGCACCCTTCACAGCCAACAGATTCTGTCAGACTGTCCCTTGTTTCACACTTTGTAAATCCTCTTGCTGCTGGGGAAATCAGTGAGCCAGAAACACCTACATGTTTTCATCAGGATCAAAAACATGAAGAGGAACAACAAGACAAAACACTGAGTTGTTAAAGATAAAGAAAAGCTGCAGAGCATGACAACCCGATCTTGGTCTTAGATTATTAGTATGTCAACATGCATTGTCCCCTATGACTTAATGCTACGTTCCATTTTCCTCCTCGGAGCTAGGAACGACGTCACACCCCAGTTGAGCGTGTTCCAGTTGCAAGTCGGAAAAGCAACATGGACACCTCTAAGACCTTTGTTTTGTTAGCTAATACCAGACGATAACAACACACTAAAAAATATAAGAAATAACATGACAGCGTGTCTAAAGACGGAACTTGCACTTTACTATCAGTGTGATTGATTGATTGATCAAAAAGCAGAGCAAGCTAATAACACTTTAGTTACAGCTTTAATGTACAGTTCATGCACGTAGCGGCCATGTTGGATTCTAACTCCGGCTAAAGAATTAGCTTTCATACAATAGGTATACTGGGAGAAAGGATTATATTTTATTTACTCCAACAAACTCAACTAGTTCACAAACTCAACATAAAAATGGTATTTTGAAAGAAATTTTATTGAATTAAATTGTAAAATGACTTTTATCAATGCAGTAGCCAATATGTCCTCCTCTGAAATTTAGATGGTTGGCCATGGTTGATTTTTGTTTTAAACTAAGGGTAGGTAGTTTTAAGCAGTGTTGTTTCGCCCCACCATAAGGTGGCCCTATGGGGCAAACAACAAACTGACCCAAAAATACACATCGTATACCTTACCAAAGTAAAAAAGTATTTATTGTTACCACACAAACTAGATGTTTAAACAAAGATTACCTCAAAAACTAATTCTAAACTACATCAGACAATCCCTGGCTGAGAGTCACAGTACCAAAAGCATCTCTACCTAAAATCAGCACTGGCCTTTTAAGCACTGATGCCAGGTGCACCTCATTGTGCAATCAGTAGCTTCACCTGGGCTGGAGAAAATAAAACAGCACAGGCAGACATACGTGACAGACGTGAGAACTTAACACACTCCATTCAAATTGTCAAAAGCCCAGATAAATAGCTCTGTTTAAGTGAATACTTAGAAAACTGTTCATTATGATCTGGTCATTCCCCACAAACAAACCCCTTCTATTCCCATCCCTCTGGCTTTAATGTTTAGCTGTCTCCTCTTGACCTGTCCCTCGTGTGGGAAGTGATTCTGAGGAAGCCAGGTCAGAGAAAGAAGCCAGTCCTGGCTCTGTTCCTTACCTCTGGCACTCATTACAGTTAGCACAGCGGGACATCTGCAATCACTTTGCACTGATGAAACCAATTCAACACCTCCCTGAGAAATACTTGTAGAAGTCTCTCTTTTTACACATTAGGTCCATGGGCATTCCTCGTTATATAATTGTTGGCCTGACATAAACCAAATTTAAAATCAGTGGGTGTAGATCCCAGATTCAGAATGTAGGTCCAACATCTTCTCCATTAAATAAAGTGGATTGAAATGAACAACATTCTGGAAAGGGTTGTTAAGGATAACTAACAACCATTCAAGTTCAAATTCAGTTTGTACCTGAATAGATGTAAGTGATGGAAGAGTAACAGAAAATCATTAAAAACATGTCATTGCTCTCTTCATCCTCTGGCTTTGCAAGTGTGTTGAAGCTTTTTTTTAAGTTGGAAGTCATAAAAAATTGTGTGCTGTAAATGATAAAAATTAAATTAATTTAAAATTAATTAAAGGGTTTTTTTTTTAGCTTTTTTAAAAATGTTGCATGCATCTTTTGCAAGATTTTCACCAGTGTTTGTTATTTCCACTTTGAAGTACTTATCCTGACATGATAAATTGCTATTTTTGTGATGTGCATGATAAATAATAAAAACAAGTTCAAACAGGAGAGACAAGTACCGGTAAATTAAGAGTCATTTTTCACAATGGAAAACATGGAAATATAACTTCACAGAATGACTTTGGCGCTTGGACTCTATGGGGTGGTTGGTGCGTTTGGAGAACATCAACTTTAAGCGTTGGCAAAACAAATCCCCAGATGGAGTCCAGACACTGGCGTCGGCGAAGATAATGACTTGTTGTGACAGGTTGGGTGAAGAATTGATGGATGATTCTGCGAAGACAGGCGGTGATGGGGAGTCGAAGGGTCGCACGAAACATCTGAAGGAAGTAATCTGATCTTAAAGGCTAATATAGTCTTCCTGACTGAATTTACTCTCGAGCTTCATTTAATGAATATGATGATAATGGCTCCATATTCATCAAATACCAACTTTTTGAAATTAAAGTAATAAAAGCTCAAACTACTCAAATGATATAATAATTTGACATGCATTTTTATCACCTGCTTTTATTATTTACTTGTCGTTCCTTCCTACATGTGTAAGTGCTACATTGCTTTGTAAACACTATACGCTGAATCGTACATCTGAATTTTATGTGGAAGCAGAGAGGAAGCGGTGGTAACTCTTCTGGGAACACAGGGTTTTTATTCGCCTGATATAATGTTTTAGTGCTGCTCTTGATTTAAAATCAATCTTTGAAATAATGCTTTATGAATCCCATAACACACTTCCTTTCCTACACTCATGGAGAATGGGGAGTTTTGGCTTCTTTGACAGCTGAGGATAAATTAGTAGAGTCGGTCTTCTTTAAACTTGAAGGTCAGGGGTTTAATCCTCAGCTTCTGCAGCTACATGTCCGACGTGTCCGAGGCATAATAATTAATCCCAAACTACCCCATTGCTTTGTGTGGATTGGATTAGTTACTGTTACTGCTTCTGATGGACTCTTTACACGCAAAGTCTGCCATCAATGTGTGAATGTGACCCGCAGTGTAAAAGTACTTTATGTAGTCAGAAGACTATAGAAAAGAGCTATACAAGCTCAAGTCTATTTACCATTTCAAATGTGAAAAGGACCAAGTAAAGGGTCGATCGGTTTCATGCGGACTGACAGCGACTGACACATGCAGCTGTAGCGAGGGTCAGCAACAAGCTCATGAACATTGTCACTTTCTACAGGGGCACCGTTGAAGCCATCTTAACATACTCAATGACGTCCTGATTTGGCAACTAAAACTGCTAAATCACAACAGCTAACCAGGATAGTGGCAATAGCAAGCAGAATCCTTAGTGCCCCTCTTCCCGTCCTGCAGGAGATTTACGATCAACTCTGTGCTCGCAGGTCCTCCATCACCCCACCATCCATCTCACAAATTGTTTACCCTCCTATACCATCCGGTTATCATAACATTTCTGTTAAATCCAGCAGAATCCTTAATAATTTTCACAGGCTGTCAGGACCAATAATAAAGTGAGCCCCCCTTCCCTGTCACACTAATCTGTGTCAGATGGACCTCTGCTGCACTCTCACTCTAAATGCATTGCGCCTTAACTCCTCGAGGCATCTTTAAAAAATGCTTACACTTGAGTCCTAAAAGGCCCAAAACTGGTCAGCTATATTTCTCTCTCACTGCGTTAAATCTTTTCAACCACTTCAGACCTAACCACAGATGTAAAGTTTTTTTTACCCCGATTCGAGACATTCTGATATACATGCACACACACAAACTATATTTTCAATCACATTCACACCACTCTTTTATATTCATCCCAACACATCACATATTGGTTGTGGTGTTTAGCTTTTTTATTGCTGAGCATTTTTCAAGTAATAATAATTTAGACTTTATCAATCCCACTCTGTTTAATGGACATGAACATAGACTCAGGCACAAACCTCATCATTGCAAAAAAAACTGGATCCTAGCGACATGCATTAATGGAGAGGTCTTAGAGAGAGGAGGCTGTCCAGAGTGAGCACTCCAGAGCAGTTTTGGGGTTTGGTACCTTGCTCAAGGGCACCTCTGCAGTGCTCAAGAAGTGGACACCTTTCCAGCTACCAAACCAATTTCTAGACTTGGTCCGTGCCAGGACTTGAACCGGCGACCCTCCAGTTCCCAAACCCAAGTCCCCACAGACTGAGCTGCTGCCACACACAGAAAAAAGACAACCAGGCCTCCATTGAAAATGTATGTGATAAAGTCTCCTCTACCCCTGGTGGTTAAGGGGGGTCATCACACCTAAAACCTGTATTACCTGTATTTTGAAGGTAGATACTTAGTTTTAATAGGTTATCATGGGGAAAACATTATAACATTTCAGGACTACAGTGTATCAGAATATGTGGTCATACTGGGAGTCAGTGGGTGTGGATTGTGATACAAATTTGAACCTCCTATTCAATACACCTTGCAAACAAGGCGATCATGAAAACTTCAAATTAATCATAAAAAAATCTTGACCAAGTTTCACACAATTAGTATTAAAAGTGACCGATATATCACAGCCCTGATCTGCTTATGAGTACTTTTTCATTCAGACTGCCTGCCTCTCACTCTACCTGTCAGCCACACCTACCTCATCAGCTCACTCAGCTCATCTGCTCTCTCAGCGGCAGCTGATAGTAATTAAGCCACTACATAAGCTGCTGCTCCAGACTTTCTCATTCCCAAATTGTTGTCGCATTCATGCCTGTCTTTCCAGCAGCTCCCCATGGACTGATCTCCTGGTACCGAAGCTGCTTGCCTCGGACTCACCTCCTCCATCAAAATTACCGGTAATTACCTCAGCCTTCTGCCCTCGATCACAACTGTTCATTCGGCATCTCTTTATTTCTGTTCAACTGTTTTCCGAGCTGAGAGTGGATTACCTGTTTTATCAGTTGAAAGTGAGTTTTTCCGTCTTTGTTCTGTGCCCTGAGGCGTTTATCATAGACCTTGTTCAGTGTGGACCTTGATTACCTGTGTTTGCCTTTTTATCACTTGACACTGAGAATTAAAGTGTGTGATGCTAGTTTCATGTCGTGCTGCAGTCAGGTCCCTATAGCTAATGCTCATTACAGAGAGTAAAATACCCTAAATGTTTGGGCCCTATTGTAAGTTAATGACTTCAGTGCTAACTCTATGTCTACTTGTTTAAGTTCTTAAATTTTTCATTCTAAGTTATTTTTATTGTAATTGTTCATACTTTTAGTTTTTTCACGTCTATGTTAATACTTAGTGTTGTTTTGTATTTTTTATGTATGCAGAAAAAGGGAAAATGACAAACAAATGTAAAAAGTGATACATGTAATGGCATCTAGAGAATAGAACGCTTTAGCTGCAAAGAGAGTGCGGCTTGTTGCATTCTGTCCAGAGTAGTTCAATCTTTGACAGTTACCAGAGCAACTCCAAACACAACATGCCACGACCAAGTCTGTTTTTCAATCTCGAACATAAATAAGTCACCGAATAGTATCGAAGAACCCTGCAGCCCAATAGACAGATAGGATACACTGGAATCCCATTAAAGTATTTACAGTATTTTGTTGTACCTGTACGATGACAAGAAATCTTACAGATTGCATACGGTAGTGACAAGAAAGAAAAAATCAAGTTAAAACTTATGATTTTAAAAAACAAATACCTTTTTTTAGCTTCATTTTTGATTACAAAAAAAAAGGTTGGAGGAGACGGCGCAAGCTATATTTTCTGCCAAAAGTGAATAGAGGTTAATACGTAAATCATTTCTTCCCCTTCTAGGTGCTCTGCATTGATAAAAATATGGAAAAGTTGTTTTTCAATCCCTTCCAAGAAGAAAAGCCTGCTTATTAAATGGTATGGTTATGGATAAGGTATGTATTGTTTTAAGCAACTACAGTTATTTGCTTCATTTTTAGGGAAACATGAGGTAATGGCAGAAAGACAGCTGGTAAGAAACAGAAGGCATCTAATTTCTCCCCATGGGAATGATGAGGACGTGGTTCTTCCACTATACGTCTCTTCTGATTGAATCACCTCCCTGGGAAATTTCAAAGCACTTGTAAAACTAACAAAACGTTAACCTCTGAACCTCCTTAACAAAAGAGACCTTGTTAAATGGTCAAGAGTCCCTGCTGGGAAATGGAAGAACTGGTTCCCTTTCAGTCGATTCACTCAGTACAACACATATAGTATGGGATACCTGGCCTACTGAAGACACCTCTAATCACACCTTTTTGGCAGATGATCTGTGATGACACTTGTGCAGGCGGAGCCTCACATAAATACAACTGTCATCACAGTCATCCCTCAGTTCTTACACTCTTGTGTGGCTCAGTGTGCCGCCGCTGCTGCGCCGGTTGACCAGGACGATACATCCTTCTTTTCTCTGTACTGCCGTGCAGCTGAGAAGCTGGAGGTCGAGTGGCCCTCTCCTCCGCCGGCTCAAAAAACCGTTGCGGTTCACAGGGTTTTTCCTCCCGCCTGAACCGACGACAGTCAGAAACAGCCTGCCCATATTCTCGGAGTTAACATCGACATGACACAGACCACTGTCTACCCGCGTCACAGTACCCGGCTATGGACAGTATCTGGATTTAGATGGAGCTGAAAAGGCAGGTTTAGTTAACCCTCCGCCTATGGAGCCTTCTCTGGCGGCTTATCTGGCCCCCTCTCACAACCATGCCGTGAACGGCCCCACAACTCTCCCGTCCAAGCACTGTAGGTTCTCCCACTCATAGCTGGAAAAAATCTACAGAGCACAGACGGGCAACGCTCGTGTGCTCAGCTCTGTCACCACGCTGCAGACTTATCAGGCAATGCGTCTGGCGGAGTTGGGTTCAATTTTTTTCTCCCCGACAGCCCACTGGCGCCTCTACTTAACGAGGTCAGGGTCACCACGGACTACATTCTCCGTGTGTCCCACTGTGCAGCGCTCTCCCTCGGCAGGGGGATCGTGTCTACCGTGATGGCGCAGAGACGCCTGTGGCTGACTCTGTCTGATGTTCCAGAGAGAGACCAGGCTGTTTAGACGAGCCGTTATCTACTGATGGTTTGTTGGGCAATCGCTTGACGCCATCTAGGCACGGTTTGAGTTGAGTAAGAAGCAGACAGCAACCCTGCGTAATATTATTCCCAGGTATGACTGAAAGAATAATAGGCCTCTTTCTGCTTATACTCAATATGTTCACTGCAATAAAGTGTAAGATCAGATAAGATTTCATCACCCGGTCCAAAGGAATGGTTTGATATCCAGAGTATGAATGATTTTGTGCTTACGTTAATATCATACCAGTTATTTTATCATGTTTTATTCTAGGTTTGTGTGTGTTAATAAAATTGTCTGACTTTTCAGTACATAAAGGTGTTTGTGTGAAGAGGGCTTGTTGGAGTGATTTTACATTTCAATATGTGTTTGGTGTGGCCCTTCAAAGTGAATCACTCACCAATTCAAACCATAGGTTTAGTTGAAGGCCCTGAACAGTTAATCACTCACCCACTTTTATATAGGTTGAGTGAGCCTTGATTCTTAATCACCTAAATGTTCTTCTCCTTAAAAAGAATTGGTTACTAGACTAGATGTCAGTTTATGATAAGAAACAGGTAGGAAGTGTCTTCCCCTACAGACTGGAGAAAGGATGCGGGAGTTTGATGCACCAATGAGAGAAGGGGAACCAAACATCAGGAGGCGCATAATTTGGAAAGATGCCCCAATCGGAGGAAGGAAACCGCACATTCTTGAATGCCTAATTTGGTTAGATATTCTCTGTCTAATGTATAAAAGGGTTCAGGGAAAGATAGTCGGGGCTCAGACTTCGCGAACTGATCCAGCATCTGTCTGTCGTCAGGGACACGTAGTGTTGAACCCAGAGACTCTGTAACTTGTATTCTTGATTCATCAGGTTAATGAACTCTGTTACCTTGGAGCAGACGTTTTCTCCAGAGGAGGCCCTCTTGTGAGAGAGTGCAGGTTGCATCCCCTTGTAGTGGCTCAGATATGGAATCGCTTTGGCAGGGCAGAGGTGGACCTCTTTGCTTCCAGGGCGAACGCCCACTGCCCCTGGTTTTTTTCCATAACAGACCACTCTGCACCTCTGGGAATGCATGCGCTCGCGCACCCATGGCCCAGCCCGCTTCTGTATGCGTTTCCCCCAGTGGACATGATACTGCCTGTGTTGGAGAGGGTGCGTCATCAGGGTCTGTCTCTGATTCTGGTGGCCCCTCGGTGGCCAGCGAAATCATGATAAGCCGAGACAATCAATCTGCTGGCAGTAGAGCCATGGCAGCTTCCTCTATGCAAAGAACTCCTCTCACAAGCAGGCGGGGAAGTGATTCATCCACGTCCAGAATTATGGCGGCTGCAAGCCTACCTGTTGAAAGGTCAAACTTGATAGCTCAGGGTCTGCACCCAAGTGTGGTGGCAACAATCCAGAGTGCGAGGGCATCTTCCACTCGAGGCCTTTATACTTATAAATGGCGGGCATTCGATCAATGGTGTCAGGACCGAAATGTACTCCCATTTCAGTGTTCAATTGTGGAAGTTTTGTGGAAGAATTACTTGATAAAGGTCTGTCTTTTTCCACTATTAAGGTTTATTTGGCAGCAATATCAGCCTGTCATGTTGGCTTCAATGAAGTGATGTCAGGTGCGCACCCACTTGCCATGCGTTTCTTAAAGGGAGTTCGCCGGCTGAGGCCTGTGGTGAAATCTATCATCCCGTCATGGGATTTAACTTCAGTGCTGGTTGCTCTCTGTGGTTCCCCATTTGAGTCTATTGAGTCAGTCGATGTGAAATTTCTTTCATGCAAGACAGCACTACTTCTCTCTTTGACCGCCGCGAAGCGAGTGGGCAACCATCATGCTTTATCAGTGCATCCCTCTTGTACCCAGTTCACTTCAGATGGTTCAAAGGTCACATTACGCCTGAATGCGGCGTATATGCCTAAGGTGCCTTCAGCCCATAGTTCCATGGTTTTTGAGCTAATGAGCTTTTGCCCCTCTCCTTTTACGTCTGAGGAGCAAAGGAGGTTACATTCCCTGTGTCTTGTACATGCTCTACTCAAATACATAGCCCGCACGCAGAGTGTGCGTTTGTGTGACCAGCTGTTTGTCTGTTTTGCTAATCCAGCCAAGGGTAAAGCCCTGTCTAAACAGCGGCTTTCTCACTTTAGTTACCTCGTGGTGTGAGGGCACATTCATTCGTCATCACAGATCATCTGCCTAAAAGGCGTGATTAGAGGCGTCTTCAGTAGGCCATGCGGGGGCGTGATATCCCATACTATATGTGTTGTACCTCGTTCCTCTCCTTCAGGGAACAGAAGTTATAGTCATAACATTTCGTTTTGAGGCCTTGAAATAATCTTCCAGTGTGTGTCAAGACTGTTGGCATACAGGTTGCCAGTTGAAGGTGTGAAGCTCAAGGCCCCGTTACGTTTTGCTTGCAATGTTTAAAACAAGCAAGCAGAATGGTGGGGAGAAGATGTTTTAAGTAACAAAGGTGTAACGGGGGACTGTGGCGATGTCTCTAGATACAGAAATGCACAAAGCTTTTTCAGTATAAATTATTGTAATAAATAAAACCTAATCGGGGCTGTCAAACTCCAGTCCTGGAGAACCGGCTTCCTCAGACTGTTAGATGTCTCCCTGCTCCGACACAGCTGAATCCAATGAGCGACTCGTTATCAGGCTTCTGCACAGCTTTATGACAACACATCGGTTTAAAGCAGGTGTGTTGAAGCAGGGAGACATTTAAAAGTCTGAGGAAGCCGGCCCTCCAGGACTGGAGTTCAACACCTGTGACCTAGATTGTAATTCCTTGTTAAATTTACTAACCTTGTAATGTTCCTTAAAGAAGCAATATTTGACTTTAAAGCGTAGCGTTTAAGTGGTACTGCAGTTCAAATTGAAAACACTCCTCCTTAGTGTTGATTTGCATGATGGTCGCCATGTCGCTGACACTGAAGCTTCAGTGTTTAGCCAGCTCTGCATCTGTCATAAAACTGCACTCTACCCTCTCTCGTTCTTTTTCATCTCCAATATTGACCATAGTGTAACAACGTTTCTGCTCATGGAGCTTATTGATCTGTAATAGGTCTGTAGCTTCACCCCATCTAACAACAGTAGCCGCTGATGATTTTTGTGTCACCAGAGGCTGCTTGTCAGACAAGAAATGCAGAGCGTTCCCTTCTCTGGGAAAAATGAGGGCAGGATGCACAACCATTCAAAAATACTAGCAGGTTTCTAATGATACAAAGCTTAATGCACATGGCTGAAGCATCCCTTTAATGTCTAAGATAGTGTGGTCATTTTAGGATTTATTTTCGGAAATATCTTACAAACTGGTCCTTTCATTTAACACTAGCTTTGGAGTGGACTTTTGATATAACTTTTATCTGTACTTATTTGGAGGAGCAATGGCCTTTCACAAGTTTATTTTGTGCAGCGGCAGAAAAAGGAAGGATTAAAAGACCAATCAGAGGGGGAAACATCCTTGTAAGATGAAACCAAGACAGATTGCTGGATGCATTGCCTAGCACTGTTGCTTTTCTGACCATCTGGCTTTTTTAAGTCTGGACTCCTGCGGTTTAAAAGAGACTGTCCAATTTTGAGTTACTATGCCCTTGAAATAGATGCCTATGGATTAGTAAAGGCTTTAAATGTGTTTTTATGACTCCATACCAAAACAAGAATGTGAGTGAGATTCCTGGTTAAATGGCAGAGCCTGTGAAACAATTTTGGTCCTAGAAGGGAAGGTTAAGTGTTATGTAATTAAGCGCGGGAAACAAAGGGAGATAGGTGATAAAAGTGGCACGTCAACATCTGTTTTAATGTCAGGACTCATTTTCTTGAGTCCTGACATTCTGCATGTGGAAAACGGTGGCCGAGGGGCCACCTCAAATGATTTATTTGGACGTGAAGAGGGAATGAGGTGTTCTTTTACCTCTTGAAAATTGCCAGGTTCTATTACTTGAATTTCCCTCGGGATCAATAAAGTATCCATCTATCTACAACACCCTTTGTTACTTTGTTGAAACAGAACTTGGCCACAAAATAATTGCATGTAAACGTAATTTCAAGGATGGACCTCATCTTAGCTGGTCACTGATAAGATAAACAAACACTGACGGTTTGAGTAAGAGCTCAAAGATGGATGAAGCCTGCAGATTCATTACAAGGAGGACACTTGTAAAATCTACAAGTCACCCAGGTTAAGATGGTCGTTGATGTTCAGTCAACATGCCAGAGCTTCTTTAAGGTCATTTAATGTTAGAGGTTAAGTCCATCTCATGTCTTAAAGCTCCTATGTATACTGATTCCTCTAAAAGCTGACCAGACCACCCAAGAGAATAGTGATTATTTATATTCCAGTTATTTTATATACCAGTCAACTGTGCTGCAGGGTTAATAACAGCAGGCAACTTGGTTAGATTTTAGTCAAGAAAATTTAGTTAAAGAGGACATATTGTGAAAATGCACTTTTTGACAGTGTTTTTGAACATACACTTTATTGGGTAACCTGAGAGTGGTGAAATAAATCCACCCGGTCCTGTTTGTGGTCTGCAGAAGTCTTACAACACAGAGACAAATGCTCTGTTTCTAAAGTGCTCTCCTTGTGAAATCACAGTGAGATTCTTTAAACAAAACAAAAAAAAAATCCCTTCCCCTGGTATCTCCATGGACTCCACCATCCTATAGAGTTATTAAAGAGACACACACCAGAACGAAGTGTTCTAAGAGTGCCCTGTGCTCTTCACAGTTGAAAGCAGGTTCACACTGAGCACATGTGACAGACGTGACAGAGCCTGGAGATGCTGCAGAGAATGTTCTGCTGCCTGCAACATCCTCCAGAATGACCGGTTTGGCGGTGGGCCAGTAATGGTTTGTGGTGGCATTTCTTTGTGGGGCGTCACAGCCCTCCATGGGCTCGCTAGAGGTAGCCTGACTGCCATTAGGTACCGAAATGAGATCCTTAGACCCCTTGTGAGACCATATGCTGCTGCGGTTGGCCCTGGGTTCCTCCTAATGCAAGAGAATGCTAGACCTCATGTGGCTGGAGTGTGTCAGCAGTTCCTGCAAGATGAAAGCATTGATGCTATATGGACTGGACCGCCCATTCCTCAGGCCTGAATCCAATTGAGCACATCTGGGACACCATGTCTCGCTCCATCCACCAACGCCACAGTGCACCACAGACTGTTCAAGAGATGTAGGGAGGTCATACAGTCACGTGGAGGCCACACACACTACTGAGCCTCATTTTGACTTGTTTCAAGGACATTACATCAAAGTTGGATCTGCCTGTAGTGTGTTTTTCCACTTTAATTTTGAGTGTTGCTCCAAATCTAGACCTCCATTGGTTAATAAATTTGATTTCGATCGATCATTTTTGTGTGATTTTTGGTGTCAGCACATTCAACTATGTAAAGAACAAAGTATTCAATCAGAATACTAGGATGTGTTATTTTAATGTTCCTTTTATTTTTTTGAGAAGTGTGTGTGTGTGTGTGTGTGTGTGTGTGTGTGTGTGTGTGTGTGTGTGTGTGTGTGTGTGTGTGTGTGTGTGTGTGTGTGTGTGTGTGTGTGTGTGTGTGTGTGTGTGTGTGTGTGTGTGTGTGTGTGTGTGTGTGTGTGTGTGTGTGTGTGTGTGTACACACGTATGTATGACTCTGTTTTTCAGTGTTATTGTGGATTTCTGTACAATTGTATTCATGTGTACCATCAACCCGCCAAGGAACTAAAAAAAATCACAGAGAGAGAGAAAGGGACTTGGGAATGAAATGAGCCACAGGTTTGACTCAGACAGAGGCCACCCACCTGGAGGAGGAGTCTCCATACATGGGGCACGCACACTAACCACTATGCCATGCATTTAAAGAATAACTGTACTATTGTTTGTTGGAATAAAGTTCATTTTCTTGACTTCACCTTTTCCTCAGCTGCTGTGCTACAGTGTTTAATAATCTGAGGTTTCTTCATTTCAAAAACAGCCAATAAATCACAGTTAATCTTTATTCCAATTCTGAGGATTTGGATGACAAAAGAATGACAGCTAAATTAGATCTTTTCTCTAGAAAGCCATAAAACAATTCAGTTTCACAGCAGGAAAGGACCAAAGCCAACACACACACAAACCGCTGAAAAGAAAATCTCAAGATTTCTCCAGTTTTGTTTTGAGTTAGGCTACTAGATCTGTAATCAAATCAGGGATATACTCACATCTCCAAAGTAAAGTCAGCTGTCAGAGACGTTCGTTTTACATCTTGTTCATCCAACTGTTTCAGCAATATCACTGTTTTCTGGCACACACACCAGTGCCTTTCTTACAATCAGTGATTAGTATGTCAATACTGTGAAGGGAGAAATCAGAGGCACTGATTTGACCTTTGATACATCTCAACTCGTTGCTGTCACACCCAGAACCATTCAACATATTTTATGGAGTTGTTTTCATTCCTTTTGGGCGTGAATATTTTCATCACGTATAGTCTGGTAAAGCCAAACATCAGCCGTGTATAATGAATCATCGGTTTAGATGATGTTTTTTGATTTACAGCTCAGCAGGTGGAAGACACACACGCTGAGAGTGCAAGTGTGTGTCCCCCCTCCTTCAGCATAACATTGTTGCATGTGTTACTCCGTCTAATTGTGTTACATTCGAGACGATCAGCAGGTTCCCATCCTTTGACTCATGAATGTATCACTCAGAGGTATTCCAGGTCTGTGAGCGGTGGCACGCAACCAAAGTCTGAAGAGAGTGAACCAAAAACCTGCACAAACACAATCATACCTACTGTGTGAATGTCCCCGTCTCTCCCTTTCACCTGACGCCCGGGGCCATTCCTGTCTTTACATGCTTCATGGCGTGTCAGACTAAGAGATGACACTGCCATACACAGGTTTTATTACCCTCAGGACAACACACTTGTTGTTTATCACACACAAAGTGACTGAGGACGCACGGTATGTCTCGTTCAAAGACAAAACAACAACACACTCTGAATCAGCAGTTACTTGGAACAGTCACGCTCAAGTAGGTACAAACAGATTAAATGTTTTTTTATTCTTTGACACCATGCTTCATAAAGGACTTGGGGGGAGTTTAACAAGAAACATTTCACATCTCGAATTGGCAAACACGTTTAGACATCTGCAAAGATTGAGGGACTCGTGATGATTCCAAGAATCAATCCTGGAGTGTATTACATCGGCTGTTACAAAACGATGCAATAGTAACACCAGGAGAAAGACAGATTTGTTTAGTTATGTGCGGGCAGTGAGTTTACACAGGCTTTGCTTTTCTGCTGCACTATTGCACTCGACTGCCCCCTTGTGTTCCTTCAGGGTATAGCTTTAGGTAGGCCGTGTTACATAAAACGGTCCTCTTGTACAATCAAACAAAACGGGAAAATATAAAGTAATCCAAATATTGTTTAATGGAAAGCTGCAGGTTGTGTTTTTATTGTTATATGACATTGAACTCACCAGAGTGAAGCCATCCAGGCTGGGGATGAGACATCGATTGAAAAAGGTCAGAGGGATCAATTAAATATAATCAGTTTTCAAAAAGGTGGAAGCCCACTTTTACTGCTGAAGGTTTTACAACCTAATAAAGAAGTAGTTAAGATACAAAAACTGTCCTCTTGTTTCATTGACTGACACTTGTGCTTTGACATATACAATGCGTCATTATAGGTGTTGGATGGATATGATCCATCAGAACAATTTTACAGTAGCCATTTCAAGGCACTGTTAATTAAATATATGCATGATAAAATTAACTCCCAGTGATGTTTCACTGTCAATCTGAATGTCACGTGATCGCCCCCGTCTCAGCCGCAAGCAGACAGTCACTTTTCAAAAAGGAACAGAGTCAGTGGAGCTAGCACAATGTGTGTGCACGTCTTGACTGTCTCCCGCTGTGTGTCTCTTTGTTCTTCTGTCCTCTGGCAGATTCAGATGTTGGACGTGTGTGATGTCATCTCTTTAAGAGGCCGTTTATAGCTTTAAGTTCGTCTGAGGACAGAGGGGAAAGGTTGTATCCTCGCAGCTCAGGTTTACCTAGGAACAAACAAAAAAGACAAACAACGCTGTCACCTTTCAGAAGGTTTTAAAACTCATCACTCAGTCCTCGACATGCTGATCTTTACAACACAGCAGCACACGAGATGCGTCCTCCTACGTTGGCTCTTGTTAGTTAGTACAGTGAAGCTCTTTGTCCAAAAAACAATATGAAGGCATTTCCCCTTTTCGACTGATGAACTTGAGGATCCTTCCCTGTTTGTTTTGTTTCTCCAGTGTGAATGCAGGGTGCGCTTGGTTTCCCTCTCCGAGCAGCTGAACCACACTGGGAGACATCAGCACTTTAAAATCCCTTATGTCCCTTTAAAAAGAAAAGTTTGCAGATACGGTCTGAAAAAGACCATATCTGATTTAGTGAAGATAGATGAACCGTTTTAGACGTTGCACTGGCTCATTACTTGTTGTTCTGCCCAGATTTCAAAAAGGGTCAAAGGTTAAGGTTCCAATCAACAGACGTGGGGAAAGCGACAACACAGACACAGTCAGAACTCGGATGAAGAATGTGACTATAAGAAACATTGAGCCAACAGTTTGGCCGATATCTTTCTTAGATCTCAAATGTGAATGAAAAGATATACAATGAAGACAAGATGGCCACTCGTAGTCGTGTAACGATTCACTGAACTTCATGATTCTGAGGTCACGACACGATTAATTTGACAATTCTTTTAATTTTAATTTTTCCATGAAAACACCATTACACCTCGACACCTCTTTGGCTCTTACACTCGTTTGGGTGGGCGGGGCCACAAACCTGCTTGTTAGTGTGGTTTGGCTTCGTAGTTGCCATGGTAACACCTGCTTGTTATAACCAATCACCTCTGCGCTCCAGCTGCTGACTCATCATGTTACAGAGTACAAGAGCCAAATGAACTCCAGCTACATGTTACTCAGCAAAGCCAATAGGATAACTTCCCTTCACCCGTCCCTTTGAATAAGCGTGTTATGGCCGGTGATCAAGTCGAGGTGTCCTTCTTACCTTGGATCTCACTCAGGTGATTGACTT
Source organism: Symphodus melops (assembly GCF_947650265.1). Taxonomy (NCBI): domain Eukaryota; kingdom Metazoa; phylum Chordata; class Actinopteri; order Labriformes; family Labridae; genus Symphodus; species Symphodus melops. The sequence continues at coordinate 4,341,879 of NC_136694.1, read as the reverse complement.
TTGCTTTCAGCGCTTTGCGAAGGTCGTTAATCTCCTTGTCCAGCTGATCTTGGTCTGAAGGTGAGACACAGAGAACACAACAGTTCAGTGAGCGTTCTTATATTTACAATCAATATGTGTACAATAAAGTTACTTAAATTCAACTTAGAGAGTGGATCTTTTTTTTACCTTTCTGTATCATCTCTCTCGTCTTCAGATTGGGAAATTTGATGAATATGTTTCCCAAGCAAACCTTGACTTTCTCTGCGAACAACATCAAAGCTGAGAATCAGTTGAAGTGTGTAACAGGTGAAATGTGGACTGTACCTTTAAGACATACTCCGAGGGGGGTGGGGGGCGACGCTACGAGACGGCGCCTTGTTTTTATCCCTGTTCTTAGTTTGAGCTGAGCTCGTGCTTTAAACGGATCGCTGGAAAAGCTCCTGCTTTCATTTGACCTCTGAACATCCACATGGCGGTTCATGTGGACACGATATGCTCCTGAACGATCAAAGAGAAGCTCAAACTCAGCGCTTTGTAAGGTTGATGTGTGACTTGTGATAAACGAGAAGCACTGTGGAAACCCCCGACGTGTGATGGAGCACTTTTAATGAACGTTACCATTTTAAATGCTCAACGAAACTCCATTTTCTTACGTTTATATACTGTAATACCATTTTGTGACAGATTTGTGTAATGATTGTGACTGCTCATGTCTCATTAATGATGAGATGTCACTCATTCTCATTCTACAAAGTTTTGAAAGCAGCACATGAGATAATGCTCGTCATCAGCTCACTCACCGTTCTTTGACATTTCATTTTTCAGCGCGTTCAACGCCTCTCTGTTCCTGTTCCTCTTCGTGTCCAGGTCCACGATCTGAAACATCCACACAACGTTGGTTATCAGCTTTAAAAAGATCAGAGACGCCATCGGCTTGATTATCACGGGATGAAGAACACTTTTCAACTATCATCAGTAATACTGTCCATATTGGCCACGTTTAAGAGAGAAACATACAGAAGGTGTTTATGAGTTAAGGTGCATTCAGGAAGAATTGCAGCCTCTTTCCTGTTTTCCATGATTGGTTGTGTTGCAGCTAGGACTGGGAAATAGATCGAGTTTTTAAGATAGATCAATATGTTTTCAAATGAGGTAAGACAAAATCGTTGCTATAGAGAGTTTATGTTGCATTAAAAACAACCATTGTAGGGTGCAGATGGCCTTCTGGTTGGGTTGCAGCCTATGTGTATGGACTATAATGCTCCATGTTCGAATCCGGACTGTGGCTTTTTTCCTGCACGCTATTCTCCTGTCACCGCCTGTCCTCCCTCTCTCAGATTAAAAATCACCTGCATAACAGAAATAAAGCTGTGTGTATTTTGTTATAGATTTCTTAAATATTGCTCCTTTAATTTGGTCATTTTGAACGTTCATGTTGACAGCTCTCTCTTATCAAAAGAACCTGTGTGACGTTGTTTCAACACATCGGTTATTATGCATTACCTTTCATCATATCTATATCATCTCATAATCATATCTAATAATGATGTATGCGTTAGGATCATATTAATGATTTTTGGTCCATATCGTCCAGTCCTATTTGCAGCACATATGAAACCTGTCGAAAGGTGTTAAATCTGATCATGAATCGAGATATACTTTCATAAAAACTTCATCAAAGCTCAGTTCATATTAAGGCAGCACTTGAGTCCACATGCAATTATCTTTTTTATTACAGTATTTTATCATTACAATGTCTTACAAGGCCAGAGTGTCACAATCTGTTTGGTTGTTTTGTTGACAGATTAAACTTAATATTCAGGAAATTGAGCTCCATTAAAAAGAAATCAGTTCTCAAATGATCCACGTGAGCTAGTTAGCTTGTTTGCTAAAGCATGCTTGTAATGTGAAAACACATCTATTCACTTATCGATATTCAGCTCATGCTTACAAATAATGTCTTTATTTACCTGCTGCTTAGTGGTGAGGACATCCTCAGCTGCTTCTTCTACTTCTGTCAAATACTCCAATACACGAACAGACACCGCGTCCATGGTGGCTCACTGTGTGCCACTACAAAAATACGTCCGGCCAGAAACAACAACTTCTTCTTCTTCCGCCTTTCCTGGCGGTCAGCAAACCAGCTGTAAAGTGCGGTACCGCCACCTACCGGACAGTAGTGTGGAACAGGAGATTTGCAAACATAAAAACGAAAATATACTGGGGGTAAAAACAACAAAATGTTTTCAATTTATCCAGTTTACTTTTTTTTTTAAAAATGTCTTTGAAAACAGATTATAGTTCCCCTCCCTGCATAGACGACACCTGCCAGCAGGATGTTTTCCTATTATGTGATTGACTAATTTGAATGTATTTACCACTTAAAATACATTACTCGCAAAACTTTGCCATGTCTTGTTTTGAGGGATTAATCAGGAGACTAAATCGTGCTGTTCTTTATTCTTTGTGTCGTCTGGTTCATGGGGAGTGGAGTGAAGAGCTTTATCTGTGTTCTGCCTCTAAATTTCTTGGATGGATTCACCAGCAGTTTAATCTTCAGTGTTTTCTCTGGAGCTGTCTGAGCAGGTTTGGCTCTGTAATAATGATTGTTGTAACCCTAATAAATGGCAGTAGTAGTAATTCCACCAGGCTCTTACTTCATGATCCTTGTAATGCCTCTAAACACTTAACATGAAAGAAAGGTTTAATTTGTATTGTTCTCATGAAGTGATAATGTAATCGCTGCATGGCTCAAGATCTCTGCGATAAAACAAAGAAACAGAGTTATAAAATCAGCTTTTTGAGACTTTACAAATAAGCTTGACAACTTAATTTGAATCAAATTGTTTGGTAGACTTTATGAAGTTGTATCATGCTTTTTTTACCTGAACATAATCAATAGTTTAACTGGTGTTTTGATACATCAGTCAGTGAGCTTGTAGTTCTTTTCTGGTCTTCTAAATACTCAGAGTTAATCTCAGTCATGCACATTAACATGCCACTGATGAAGCCGCAGGAGTGACCCGACGCTGTGTCTGCAGGATCAACCAACTCTACTACTGAGCCAAAGCCCATCAACATATAGGCCTACAAAGACGTTCAAAAAGTATTTTAGTGACTGAGACTTTCTGGGTCGATTAAAGAACAAGAACAACAAACTTTATTAAAAAGATCTACACATTCAAAAATGTACATATGATAGGTGTGTGAACATTCAGTGCTGTGTTAGCTTATCTGACTGTAATCACAGCGTTGGATTTAATTTATTGTGTTCCCAAAAGATCAGCTCAAAACCTCCTGTGACACTTCACATCCTCCAATGAGAAAATACACGTCTGCTACACTTCCTGATCAATTATACAAATCAAGAAAATGACTGAAATCCTACATTCTCATAAATACTAAAAATACTTAAAGTATGCCACTCTGCCGTTACATTTACACCGATATACTCGAGCTGCTATCATGTAATAAATTCAACCTGTTTTGGTCGGTTTGATCTGGTCATAGGAGACATTTTCCCGGGTAAATTGTCCATTATTGCAGTGACAGCATCTGGTTTTATCTCTTGTTCCTTAACCCCAGCTCTTCTCCTGCTCTCGGATCCTCCTCTTCTACACTCAGACCCACTCCGTCTTTTCTCCGACGCGCCTTGTGTTCTCTCGACACCACTTCTGTGCTCTGATCCACTCCTCCTCCTAAAGCCGCCTGTCCTGTAGTCCCACACGTCCCACAATGCTCCAAAAGGGGCCCAAAGACTACAGTCTCTGGGAGTGGAATGAGGCTTCATGTTAGCGCTTTGAGCAGAGGTCCGGAGGTTTCCTGAGGCTTGCATTCTCCTCAGGTGGCCGTTGGTCCCCGTAGGACTGCTGAATCTCTGAGCTCGGGATCCTGAGCTCCTCTCGGATGATTGCACCCGGCTCTCGCTGTAGCTCCTTTTAGGAAGCGATGTTGGTGCCCTTTGCTCCATCGTTGGACTCAGCCTGGACTGACGAGTGTGGCTGTGTGTGGGGCGGCAGCATGACGTCCCACAAGAGGCAAGGTAGCCAATTCGACAGAGTGTGCAGGCACAGCCGGATAGTAGGGCAGAGTGGCTGGCCAGAGAGGACAGGAAGGTGAGGGGGAAGGCACGCTGACACTGGAGGATGCACTTCGGAGAGCTGAGGCGTGACGTGGCAGCAGCAGGTGACCTGTGGCAGCTAGACATCCCATCTGACACAGCTGACTTCCCGCTTTCCTCCTGCACAGTCTGAATCTGAGACCACTCAAGCTGCAGCAGCCTTTCCAAATACCTTTCCAAAGGGCCCACAGCTCTGGGTCGAGGGCCCCCACGGCCCTCCATGTTGTAAAAGACTGCCAGCTGACTGAGACTCCAGGAGTTAAACGGAGGAGGGAGGAAGTCAGGGAAGTCCAAACCCCCATTGCTGCGTCCTCTTGGCCTGTGGATGCAAGAAGAGCCTTTTTCATCCTCAATGACTTCTGGTCTCAGCTCAAGCTGCGGAGGATCCCAACGAGACGGCGACACGGGAAGTCTCTCAGACTCAGACAAGTCGGTGTCACTGTCGCCTTCGTCACAGCCGCTCCTACTGGAGACCTCTGAGTTTAGTGAAAGGCTATTTAGCACATCTGGACTTAGCTCAGACGGGCGATGGCAGGGAAAAGCCGGCGTGTGTCTGCTCCCTCTGTAACCACTGTGCTTGTGTTCTCTGTGGCTGCAGCGCTGAGCGGCAGGCTGCACCACTGAGCCAGTGGTTAGCATCCTATTCTCCCCGGTGGATGGTGGATGGGATTTTGACTCCGAGGTTGCCTGAGTACTAAAAGGAAAATTCCATTATACTATCATCACATCCACACACAGAATGGGAATACCTTTAAATAAAGGAGATCAGTCTGACCTTTGATGGGAAGTTTTGTGTTTGGTCGAGGGAGTTTGGGGCTTGTGAGTTCTTCTCTGTTGCAGCCTCTGCAGTCACAGACAGACACTGTTATTATTCACACTTTACACATATCATTATCACACAGGGGAAACTTTACACTGTCAACTAAACTAAAAATATTTCATCATTTTGTCTGTTCAGTGTGGGAACATTTTAAAAGGAATATCATTCCCATCGCTAATTGAATAGCTTAAGTAATTAAATGATAATTGGATGATGGTCATTCAATTCAATTTGCAGTTGAGGTGCTTCAAGAAACGTCCAAGTAGTTGCAGCGTTATAGTGTTCGCGATTCCACTTCAAATATTTATAATTTTTTTTGAGGCAATTAAAATACTTCAAGTTCTTCTTCACCCATATCTTACCTTGTCATTATTCTTTTCTTGGCTTGGGAGGAATGAATACTGGGGCAGCTGGGGCTTCCTTTGTGACTGCCGCCTGCCCATTCTGTTGCTTTAAACAGGAGAAGAAATGTTAAATATTAATCATAACCAATGACCTACATATCATTGCAGTAGACGGTTCAAATGATATGTTGTAAGAATAATTAATGCGCCGCCTGTGTGTTACGCTTCTCCATTATGATCACACACTGAAGCACAAAGCAGAGTTTAATGATCAAACACGGGAATCTCCGCTGTGCACGCTACAGGATATTTAAAATCTACAGTTCTTTCTATAAAGAGTAATATGTCACCGCTACCTGTCCACAGTAGGCCTGTTGTTGCTCCACACCGTCTTCTTCTTCCATCCTCTCTCCCTGATGGAGATCCTCTCCTGGCATTGTTGTGGCACTCGCTCCAGCAGAACTGTGCCCATCCCCGCTCACAGAAGGCACCAATAACAAGGGAGAGTGGGATGTTCAAGAGGAAAGTGGCGGTGGGATGCAGGGCTAAAAAAAAATAAAAAAAATAAAAAAAAGGTGGGGGGGGGGGGCTCTTGTTTTTACTGCAAAAAAAAAAAAACATGTCGGAGCGATGTCAGTTCAGCTGCCGTCCAGCAGAGGGCAGTGTTGACTTGTATGTTCATATCATGGCTCTGATGTTCATATGGTTCATACCGTGTGATGCTCTTCAGCCTACCTGAAAGAAAGACTGTAGGCTAAAGGGAAGGAGGTGTAATGTTATTGCCGGGGATTTAAAGCAGTCACATTTAGGTCACTTATCCAATTCCCTCTACTACACTGAACTATTAGCCAAGCTATCAAAACACAAACTACAACAACAAAAGGTCTACTCCAGTTTTAAATGTGACCCCCATATTTTAATACAATCGAAACCCACTCTGTCCAAATCATAGACTGTGTCCAAATGCGTAGTAGACCATCTAGTCAAGTGTAATGCCTACTTTGTTTACTCCTATTTTTACTTTTTGCTTGTGTGAAGCACTTTGTAACACGTTGTTTTAAAAGTGCTACATAAATAAAGATTTACTTAATTACTATTTACTGTCAATGGTAGCGACTGGTAAATTTTAGCACAATCCCGGAACCTTTGTTATACACACTTATCTGCATACCCGGATGTGTTTATTGGTGACACCTGGGTAACAGCTGTTTGAATCGGTAGGCAGCTAACTGCTGCTAGTTTAGCAGCAACTGGATCTTAAACAAATCATTTCTTTTCTGTCTTGAATACTGCACGGAAGTGACCGGAGTTCGAAGGTAATGTTGAGTTATGATGTTACTACGAATAAAGAAAACGACACCACATCATGACGTTAGCTAAATGAAACTAACCGGACACATAAGTGAGATGATTGAGGTTATTTTGGAGACGTTCAGAGTTTGGTATACTTTAAGTAAATCTCTCTAAGTGGGAGAGTGTAGTTAACTTATAAGAAAACACTGATAACAAACATATCGTGCAGTGACCCGTATGTGACCTCTTTACAAACCATAGACTGTAAAAATAAAAACTAACCCGTCCTTTGACCTTTCTGTTGTCAGACTGTCAGCATGGAGCCTGCCTGCCGTAAAGACAAACCAAAGCTGAACTCTACCCCGACAAGAGGAGACAGAGCTAAGCAGAAATCTGCACAACAAGAGCTCAAACAGCGACAGAGAGCTGAGGTGACTCATCTTCTTATTTATGGCACACTAGCATCAACTCCAAGAAACTTCATTTCATACTGAATTACACCTCACATCTGTTTAATGAAATGTGTTTCCTGTCACCGCTTTTTCCTTTTTCTCCAGATTTATGCCTTGAATAAGGTAATGACGGAGTTGGAGCAGCAGCAGTTTGAGGCCTTTTGTAAGCAGATGCAGTCACAAGGAGAGTGATGCCTCCCTCCCTCCCTCTCTCTCCTCTGGACCTCGAGCCAACCACCGTCTGAGCACACAATGAACGCACGCTGTCACACACTCACTGAAGATTTTACAGACCCAGATGTCTGACTCAGTAACCTGTCTGTGTGAGAGATGACTGAACGTTTTGTTTGACCTTACGACCAACAGGAAGAAGATTTACATATTTCACATGAATACATGAGGGCACTGACTTACCTCAGCCTGAAAATACAGCTTGCAAGCCCCCTTTGAAGTACCCTTAGTAGTAACCTTTCAATGTACATTTGTTTATTTGAAATGTAAACAAATCAAACTGATTATGAGCTGAACATAAACCATACAAGAGGAATGGATTGGCCTCCGAGGGTTAATGTGATAAATGAGCTGCACAGGTTCTGGACTCGGTTGTGATGTAGCAGCCACACACGGCTCCAACAAAGAAAACTCCAGCGCCTGATACACTGATGTTTTATTTTATATGCCTCTCTTGTATTTGTGCAAAAATAAAAAATGCTTTTTGTCTATTTATTAAATGTCTTGTTCAGGTAAATGACTTTAAAGCCTTCAAGTAAGAGTATTTTTGTGGACCAGGATCATGAACATTGTTAGTATCAGGTAGGTTCAGTGTCTGCTGGTGGATCAGAAACTTTAACTTCACAGCTGAAATGAAAAATTTTAGAGAAGTTAAAGTGGCGCGATTGGAGATCTCTTTTAGTAAACGTTACTTTTCCTACTTTACGTGGAAATGTTTCACCCGATCCCCTTAATAATATCGTTTCTCAGTTATTTTTACCCTTAAACACATTTGAAACACTCAGAGTCAGGTGCTTTCTCTTCATTTGCTACAAAGTCTGAACCAGCATCAAACAGTGGGAATGACAGGAGTGACACAGGCTCATGCTTTAAAGTAATGCCAAGACGATAGGCGCTCTAAAATGATGTTGAAGGTTGACATTTTTATATTCTGTTGCTTTTGCCTCGAGGCTTTACAGTTTCACTTCTGGCAGTGTTACTGTTGGATCATGTTTTCTTCAGGGTTATTTTTGGGCTTTTTATTCCTTTATTTAGAGACGGGACAGAGCGATCAGAGAGAGAAAAGGAGCCGCAGGATCCAAACTTTGGCTGCCTGCTTGGAGGACTAAAGCCTCCTGACACGGAGGGCCCTAACCACAAGGTTATCAGCGCTTTGATCATGTTCTAAAAGATAAATGATGGAGTGACCTTGATGAAGCGAGATAAAGAGTACTGTACACCTACTTACCTTCATTCAATAAAGAAAGGTCGAAGGACATTTTTCCAGTGATCCATGAAACAACGTTGTTTGAGTCGATTATGTTAGTTTGGTTTATGTGAGGTGGTTAGTGATAGTCTGCACATCACCTGCAGGAGGGGGACTGACATGGGAACTACACAGGATGCTGCTTTGGACAAGACTTTTACTTCTGATGGTATTTGGCTCCCAAATAAACTTTTTTTTTTTATCTTAGTGATCACAAGGCTAAATGTTAGGGAGCCTCTGATTTGATCTTTGACCTTGTGTTGTATTTTGTACAAGAAGCAATATCAGCGGAGGAAAAGTGAAGCCCTTGTGTTAGTGCATGGCACTGTGTTTACAGATCTTAAAGTTCATGTCCACAAAACAGGCAGTGATGCTATTTACATTTGTTTTCATCTTTTTAATCCCAATGTACAACTGGCCCACACACCAAACACATTCCCTGATCCCCAGGGTAAGTCACAGTGCAGAGGTAGAAGTTAAGAGATCATGATCACTATTTCAAGCAGCAGATTTCTAAAGTTAGTAAAGCTAACATGCCACCATGATGGGGTTTCCATACTGTATGTTCCTACAGCGTTTATAGATTGTGCATAAGGCAAAGCTGGTCCTCGAGAAACCTTGAAAACTACACAACACTGTCTCCCTCAGGAGTTCTCACATCACCCCCTCCTTCCTCCGTCACTATCATTACGCCTAAAGCTCTCTTAAATCCTGTCGCCTTTACAACCTTTCCTTTCTAATCAAACCTCGAGAGTGACAGAGCTTCCAGTGACCCGGACACCAAACCAGCCGTCCCAGAATTTGGAGTCTTGTCCTCCGTGTTCGAAGGAAATGAAACGTATCCCCGGACCATATTCAGAAAATGTATGGATGACCTGTTATACAAAGAAAGACACAACAACAAAAGCACTGTGATGATCTGTACAATAATGATGAGACAGTCCAGAATCAATATTCAGTCAGTATGCACTAATAATAAATAGTCTGTTGAAGTTACAGCACCCTGAGACCTCACTGAAGAATGAAAGGAAAAGGTGATCTCATGTTCTTTCAGGTTAAAGGGCCAAAAGACTATCAGACTTTAACACGGGAAAACGTTTGCATCCTATTTATAAGCCAACTTTGTGAAGTGAACCATGAACACTTTGGTTCTTAACGTTTAGCAGGAGGTCTTGACTGTCACCATGGCAACGTTGTACCGCAATAGTTATCTGACCTTAACTAGCCTGTCAAGTCTGCAGTTTGCTCAGCATGGAAAAAAACAAGGCAAAAGCAAGACTTTGGCCTATCCTGTGTGGAAAGTGCACTTACTGCGTAGATTGTTTTTTAAAAAGATTAAATCTTTGTTATTTGCCTCAGAATGAGAAACAGCTTTATTTACCAGGTATGTGTGCACAAATAAGGAAGTTAACTGAGAGTCCAAGCATTCAAATGTAACTAATATGTACAAGCCTGTATTAGACAATAGTGCAGTGGCATCAGGTGCAAAGAATACAGAATTAAATGGGATATTATGTAAATGTAAAAGCACGAGGTACATAGGATAGACTAACATCAGGTTAAGGTAAATGTCTGTCCATACAAATTCAAGGTACACAGTAGGTCAGTGTTTTATTACAGAATGTGCAAAAAGACAAAAAATCTAAATTCAGTCAGTGTGCAGAGTTTTAATGTCTCATAAGTTTTCATACATCAAGTTAAACCTGACCAACACTTTGTCCTTGGATTTTCAAATGGATGAGGTCTATTGTGTGCAAAGGTTTTTGAAATCGGAGGGATTCACTGTGACCAGGTGTCCTTCTAAAGAGCATGGACAAGCAATGGATATGTGTTTAATTTGAAGCACATGTTCATGTGTCCCAGTTTGTCTTAACGTGTCTCATTATGTTTGTACAATTGGTGAGTCACAGCATTAAAACATGGTGTGAGGATGATGAGATGAAGGGTCTCATCTATGTCCCTTTACTCTAAGACTTATAGCACACTCCTGTATCTGTTTACCTGTTTCCATGAGCAGTCGTCACAGTCGGGGTCGAGGGTCACTGGCTCAGGTTTGAACTCTTGTATGACCTCCTGATCATTATCCAACAGACAGACACTCATTTGATAAGTGCAACCACAATCTGTCCTCCCGCAGTACCTGCAGGATGAGCCACATTAGTCGGCAGTCACTTACAAGAACATTGCTCAAGGGCCACCTCAGTCCACCTGTGTCTCACCAGTCTTCCACTGTGACTGCAGGCTGAGCGTCCAACTGTTCGTCAGTATAACCCTCGGCTAACAAGTCGATCACCTGTCTCTTCAGGCACAGCCTAGGACACACGGTTTGTGAGAAAACTGGAGGACTCTATGAAAACAGTCAACTCAATCCACTCACTCATTGAGCACTCACTCAAAGGACGTTGCAAAGTATTTGGTCACTCCGTCAGTGCAGAAGTCGAAGCCACAGTCTCCCGGCATTTCCTCCACCTTCCACTCACTTCCTCCGTTCTCTGTCAGCTCCCAGAACTCCAGCTCCTCTGGGATGGAAATGCACAGTCTAATGCTGTTAATAGTAATACTTTATATCTTCTACCATGTGCACCAACACATTCTGAGTGAGGGTGTCAAAAAGTAACAACAGGCTGTTTGCTTAACACTGCATGACACACCTGCAGCTAGTTGATACTATTCAGGGTGGAGAGTTGGTAAATTGTGCAGGTATAAATATTATCATGACTTGATTATCGTTATCACTGTATTTCTTGCTTGTTTCATCTATAGGGTTGGGGGCACATGGAGTACAAAAGGAGATACACGTGGCCTGTTCCTCTATTAAAGCTTTGAATCCTACATAAAACAAAATCTTACCTTCCCCACTGGGATTCTTCAGCAGGTTTCTGGACATGTTGCAGCTTAGAGAGGATAAAGCCTTTGACAGGAAAAACAGGGAACAGAAACTTACATCATTACGTGTTCCTGCTGCAGTATTTATCAGGCTATTTAGATCCGCTCTAAATCGATCATGCTTTGGTCCAGTCAAAACTGCATTTGCAACTTCTCCAGGAGCATGCCAAGTCATCATATACACATATACATGTACAGTAGTAATAGTTAGGTTTTGATCTCTTGGAAAGTGTTTGATGCTGTCCAGTATAACAGGTTAAAAATAAAGTGCCCAATATGAGGCTGGGCCCAGTGTCCCAAAGCAGGCCGGGTCCTCCACAGATTCCAAACCCAAATAGTAATACCCTGTGTGCTGACTCACTGCACAACAGATGGGGCAAAGCCGTCCCTCTTAACATGCTGAATAGAAGGTATCACAGAGGATCAGCCAGTCATCAAACCAACATCAGTCAGCAGGAAAACAACCTGCGATACAATGTTTGAGGTTGGATTATAAAGGAACAGCTACTGAAATGTTTTTTTTTGACTTTACAACACAAATGATAACTATTAGAAAGTGAAAGGAAAGTGTGATTTCATGCTCTGTTGGAGCATTGTGCATTGAAGTGTCTTTTATCTGAGGCGCAGAGAACAGACAAGTCTTTGTGTTCATCAAATACCATCCTGCATTTTCTCTGCCTACTGAGGCTTTAAAAACAAAAAGCTGAGTCATCTGCCTCTGCAGAGCAACTAAAGATGCAGTGTGTGCACATCGAGGTCAAGCTGTACTTTAAATAACATACTGCACTCTTTCTTATTATAATGTTTAAAAATGTGTTACTCACAGCCAGAGGAAAGCAAGTGCGATCTTCTCTTTCGTCTGTGTGCTTCTCTGAGTAACACTTGAGCTCCACTGCAGGATAGCGCCCTCATGACAGTGTGGGTTTTATAGCCAGTGGACACACACACACACACACACACATGCAGTGAGAGGGAGGGAGCGAGAGGAGGAGGAGAGAAACCAAACACCCTGTCTGCAGGAGGAAGCATCCACACAGTGGAACTCAGCAGAAACATGCACACACTCAGCACAAACGTCAGTCAGAGCTCAAACACCAAAACCAACAGTAAAAACAGTTGTTTATTTTCTGTAAAGGCCAGATGTTAATTTTCACAAGAAGCATGTTAATGTTTAGTAAATGTGTGGTATTCTCCAACCTGTGTTAGTCCTTCACTGATACGGTGGGTACATTTATTTGATCCCCTCATACACTTACATTTTTCCCAATCAGCATTTTAAATGAAGATTTAGGCTGATACAGGACAACGGTTTAAATGTGCACAATTATGACCCCAATATGAATTCTTACTACAATCCTGAAGCATATGAATAGGAGAAGTTCATCAAATTAAGACCAACAGTTTATTGTAGGTTTAGTGTAGTTTGGTGTAACGTGAAAAAAGAAAGAAAGAAATGTCATTTTTGAACACTTCAGATTGACCACATCCCTGGAGATTACTTAGCTCAATGGCGTTGTTTTCTTTCATTTCACAAAGTCACATTGTTCTTGCACTTACACAATCTAAAAGCACATTTTTCGTTTTACGAGATCGAACACGTACGGCGTATTTTGGTAAGCTTTAGGGGTGCTGGAACACTTAACACTCGTGCTAAACTGAGCTGAGGGAGGAACAGTCACTAACAGGGTTAAACTCCTTTAATTGGTTCACATGTGCAACTACAAACATTTATGACGGCGCTCTAAAGGTCTCATAAAACAGGTTTAGTATAGTTGTAGTATTATATATGACCAGCAGAGGGCTGCAATGACGCAAATGTAACTGATTGAGGTCTGTTTTCATGAAGGTCATTACACTTTGAATGTCCATCATCATGAGCATAGTGTGCCTCATGTCTTCAACAATAGGTTTGATATGTGCACTCATAAATAGCACTGAAACATTTTGGATGGATATACAAAATTAGGCTTTATTCTGGACACCAACGGGTCATAACACAATAATACATTACAAACATCACAACACACACAGAACACCTCCCAATATGGGAGAGGAATAATTCAAGTTAAACATTGCAGTTTGATCAGGATTGTCCTGCAGACAGTACAGTATAACATTCAACAATGGGTAGCAAAAAAACACAGTGCCATAAATAAAAAGTGGTGTATAAATCATACAAAAGCAGGAATCTCAAAAATATCGAATGATGGGATCACAAACTGTTAAATTACACCTTTAGGGAATGACGAAATACTGTCGTATTAGTGCCTTTTGTTGGAGGTGCATTCTTGTTCCTGTGTTGGCTGTGATGCTTTAACTCTTCGAGGTCAGCACATGGACATATGAGATGAAGTTTCCCTCAGCGACAAGCTTCTGAGGAGCAAAATGGGCCTCATGTCCGTTGCTCTAATGTACAACTACATGTCCACAAAAGCAGTGCATTATTCAACTCGTAGTCTTTCCCGCTTTGGCATTTTAGTGCAGCACCAGATAACGTGTATTCCAGTGATACGGCACCCATAACGTAGCCTGCTCATCATTAGCCAGTTTCCTTATTTGTTTGGGATAATTCCAGTTCTTTGGAACAGCTGCAGGAAGTCTCATTCCCCAGTCTACGCCTCAGAGGACGCTTGGGGTTTGAGCTGGGCCTTCTCCATCGTCGTACCGTAGGGATCAGATCGTTTAAAAAAGCCCATCTGGAAGGACACAGACATTTATCAAGACTGTAAGGAGGGATATCCTGATATTTAAATACCACACATTCAAACGCTTTGTAAACACTCGCACTGTTATTGTGTTGGAGGAATGGTGTTAGCAGTGTTACCTTGTAAAGGAGATAGATAAGCAAGGAGAGTAAAAGCAACCCAGCGAGAACAGCCAGGATGATGATCCACACAGGAACATAAAACAAGCTGTCCGGCTTGTTCCACATGACGGCAGTCACCACCTGAATAAGAGGAAACCACAGCATTCAATATTCACCTCCTTTCATTGACACGCACATGTTGAGTAAACTGGAGTTCAGAAGGTCAGGACATTAAGGAATCAAATGAAAATCAGACGAACTTCACCTTTTTGGACCCAGATGGCTTGACCTTGGGAGGAATAGTATAAGGCATCCTGTCGACGTTGTACTGAGCAGAGCACTCCAGGATGTACTGCTTATAGGCCCTCTGTGGACGAGCAAAACACAGTCAGACTAGAAACCAGGATATTTCACCACTGCAGAAAACACTTGACATTTTGGGGCACTTTTCAGGTTTTCACATTTTTACCAAATCCCCTCTAATTGTGACACAGCATCTTTGTGACATTACTGGACTGTGCTGAAACTCAAGACCCCTGAAAACAAAATCTCATTTATGGGTCTTTTACGGTTTTTTAAAAATTATTATTATTATTATAGAAAAAGAACAATGAAAAACATGGAAGCAGATTCTACGACTGCTTGGAACTATTGACTACCAGAGTTTGACTGGTTCTCTTTTAATTCTAAATGTTGTTTTGTAAACACTACTTTGTCTCCTGTTGTGTCTCTGTAACTTTGTGTAAGTCGTGCTGACTGTGTTGGCCAGGTTTCCCTTTGAAAACAGCTTAACAGCTTTTTTCTTGTATTATAACTGGCAAGATACGTTTGTTATTGAGTGTTCAGCATAGTGCAGCGTCTCACTGTCTGAAGCATAAAATCAGAATTGGGGAGTTTGGTGAGTTGGCCAGCAGAGGGCAGTATAGGAACATAGATTGTTTGACGTTTGTTTGGTATGTTCCTCCCTTTGAGTTTCCAGATGTGAGTTTCCTGTACAGACAGATAAGAGTGTTTTATTCAGTCTCACCTCGATGAAGGTTTCAGCCCACAGTCTGGAGCGTACAGCCAGGATAACACTGGCTCCTTTCTCCAGCAGCCCGACTTCACACTGCAGCTGCCAGCACTCCACCGTGGAGCACGTCTACAGACGGACAGAGTCTCAGTCAAACACACAATCACAGCATCATATATGTATTTGACTTACTGATAGACCGAGAATTATTAACATTAAAGGACTTACAGCAGCTCATATACAACTTTTTATCTAATATATTTTAAATAAATATAACAATTCATCAAACTCGACACTGAGGCCCTATCAAATTATCTTATTTGTGTATTTATTGTTTGAAATATGGAGTGTAATATTGAATGAAAAGACATGGAATCAGTTAAGGATTTCTCTGTTTTAACAAAAGAAACAGATTCAGACAAATAAAAACCTGAGTAACATGTTTTGAGTTTTAATTTTGCATAAAATTCAAGAGAATCTAAATCAAAGTCTGACAAAGTTTGACTCCAAAATATTAAGAATTTTCTTTTCTTTTGATGAGCTAATCAAAGTAAGAGATGTTTTCTGCTCCAACTGAGACTGCTTAGAATAACTTTGTGCTGCAAACATCGAAGGATCTTCGTAGAAATCTTTGACATGTGGTTCGTTCTTCGTTAACAGTCAGCGACGCGAGCCACAACCCAGTAAACCACAAACATGATTCAATTATTTCTCTGACGCGATTACAGCCAGCAGCAGGAGAAGAAAAACAGAGCTCATTATGTCATTCCATTTCCTCTACTGTATTCAATAATCTCACTTCATTTTTTAAAATCTTTTAAAATGTAGAGCTCACCCCTCCTATCACCTCTTTAGCTACACGATGTGCAAAGGAGGTGTGATCAATAAAAAACTAAAACACTCCTTTTGATAACCCAGAGGGACTGAACACCCCAACATGAGAACCACTGACTTTATTGAAGAGCCTCACTTAGAGCGAAGTGCTCTCCAGACTTGCGTCACCACGATTCCCTACTTCTGTTGTATCAAGCAGCACAAAGAGGGAGAAACACCTCCTGTATTTTTTATTTCTTAAATGGGACACACGTAGTCAAATGTTTTGATAAGGAGCAAAAATGTTCAGCAAATAAAAAAAAACAAAAATTGACAGTGTCCACTAATAGACAAGGATCATTATTAAAAATGCTGGGCAGAAATGCATTTCCTTCTGTCCACGGGTCTCTCACCAGGTTTCCTTGTTCAGCCAGAGCGTCACTATGCAGCTCCGTCCGCTGGGTGTGATGATCACTGAGGGATTTCAGTGACCTTGGACCTGCTGCTGCTGAAGCCTGGAGCTGCAAAGACATTGAGAGAGTCATTTACAAACACAATCACATTTTCTAAGCCAGAAATAGACCAAGGTAATGAGCTCACCATGCCAACAAAGCTGTGTGTGTGTGTGTGTGTGTGTGTGTGTGAGTCCTCACCTTGAGTCTCAGTGCATTTAGGGTCTGTTTGGAGGAGCAGCTCAGCGGCCCCTCAGTCACCACCTCCACCGGGTAGAGCAGCTCGTGGCCAGGAGCCCTGAGAGGACAGCTCACCTTTAATGTGGCGTGGCTGACCAAACTAGGACCGTTATTCACCAACTGAAACAGAGAGAAGTGAAGAGCAAAGCCTTTATGAAGGAAAGCCACATAGCAGTTTATACGCAAGTATATATTTATCAACTAATTTTCCTAAAGTGAAATGTACTTCTTTACATCATGTGTAACCTCTTGAAAGAGGGAAATACAATATTTTGTCACTTTCTGGCACACAATCTAAAAGCTCCAAAAAATAATTATAACATGACTAAGAAGATGATGATTTAGATCAGGGGTGTCCAAAGTGCGGCCCGGGGGCCATTTGTGGCCCTTGAGTGGATTGTTTGTGGCCCTTGACTTCGTTCGAAGAATCAGAAGATTTTGGCCCCAGGCCTCATCAGATGGCATATTTCATTCTTTTTCTTTTTCATGTTAGCGAGGGAGACCTACAAAAGCCTGACTATTCTTTCCAAAAAATTAGAACACAACAGTTTCCCACTGCAATTAATTGTGTATTTACATTATTTTTTTGAAGTGGTCAAAATACAAAAAGTTCCTTCCAATATTTAAAAAAAAAACCCTGTGGCCCGTGAGCGATTCTAACGCGACAACTTTGGCCCGCAAGAAAAAAAGTTTGGACACCACTGATTTAGATTATATGAGGTAAACAATGTATTAAATTATCTGAGGAACTCGACTGATTATGACATGTTATTTTCTCATGATTTTAAACGGAAAGCAGCGTGTACATGTGTTCTTTTATATTTAACATCAGAGATGTTTCTTTCATATTTGCCTGGTTCCCAGTTACAATGACACTTTCCACTTTTCATGACAGTGGTGAAGTCACCACGCTGTGACATGTCACTCTGATGCCATCCATCTGGCTAGCCTGGGAGATAAAGGGTATGACATTCCTTCCAACCACACTGACAACCCTTATTTTCACACAGTGTGGCGTCTGCCGTGGCCGACTGCATGCCACCAGAGGGTCAGCGCCATGTACTAATCTTCTATCACACCAGTACCACCAATCCTCACCATCTAACCAGAGGTTTCTATGATGCATATCATATCCTACTGATTACTTTGAATGGCTAGTATGATGGTTTGGCTAACTTTGTTAGCTGGGATTAGCATTGCTAAAAGCTTACTGTTACGAAAATAATGCTAATAAGGAGATATCAAGCAAAAAAATATTATTGTAATTGTCGTAAAGCAAGACCTCTGGTATTCATTCACATATGAACAATGGTGGTGATGTTTGTGTGTGTGTGAGATGATCGGTATGTGGTGCTGACATTGGCCATGCCATTGGCCACAGCAGATACCACAAAGCTTCAGATGTCATGTCACTAAACTCAGTAAGACCTCGTCACTGTAAAACGGCGCTCTCTCAGTAGCGTGCCACAGGCCACTCCACTAAACAAAAAATCACACCCCATTTATATCATTTTGATCATCACTAAAAACAAACGGCGAGATCAGAAAGAACTGCACAGAGGCACATGATACTGTGGCGGAGGGTCTGTAAGAAAACCTTGCACACCTCGTAGACCTGCAGAATCTCAGGGCCGATGTCCTGCTCCTCCCTCAGACTCTGACTTGCAATCCAGTTTGGAGGAGGGAAGATGATTTTGTCTGGGCGAGAAACACTACAACAGAAAAAACACAGTGATTGGCATTTACCTTGGGAGACACTAGCAGGATAAGATTCACTATCTAAAAGTGAAGTGAACCCTCACCCCTGCAGAATGACATCAGCCGCAGCAGCCACCTCCAGCTCCAACAGAACCACGTCACTCTCCGAGTTATTTGCATTTTTACTACAAGAGACACAGCAGAGAGACGAAACAAAACATACAGTTCATTTGATCAGGGAGAGATACAACTGATACCTGCAAATCCTAAACTGTGCTAATTAACAAGAGTAAAATAATAATAATAATAATACATTTTATTTGTAGAGCCCCTTACATTTAAAAGAAAATCTCAAGGTGCTACAAGTAGGCCTACCATAAAACCATTAAAACAATAGCAAGCGTCAAACAATTAAAATCAGTCAAACAATTACAATCAGGCAGAGTTAAGAACCTGAGCATAAAACAAGATCTAAAAGCAGTGGGTTTCTTTTTCTTTTTTTATGAAAAAGTTCTTGTAAAAAGAAAGGTTTTCAGGTGCTAAAATAAATTGGACTTTAAGATATTAAATAAAACAGAACAAAAGGTTAAAGAGAGCTACCTTCGTATCTGGAGCTCAAAATGTACAGTGTTCTGGGTGTCCTTCAGTCGTGGCACGGTGAACCGAAGGCCGGCCCATAACTGGAAAATCAATCCAAGGAATACCAGAATTAACAGGATGACATGTAAAAATAGATGTACTTTATTTGATATTAATTTGTTGTACATTTTATAGAATAGAACTTTTTTGTCCAAAATGTGGAAAATTGTCTTTGTCTCTACCAGATAAAAATACAAAGACATGATAAACAAGACAACATTTAAGCACAGCAAGAAACCAGAAGAGCTCCTGGAGTCCTCGACCACATCACAGTCGACTTTTAAATTTAAAATAATATAACATTAGTTAGATGAACTATATTTTAATTATTTTGGGTTCAGTGTTTTATCCCATTTCCTTCCACACCTGAGTGAGATCAATAATACATTATAAACAGATCAAACAAAGACAACAGTGATGTATCGAGTAGTGGTTGAAGGCAGACGCACACCTCCACCTCTCAGACCATCGTGAACATATTTCTGTGTAAATGAGTAAACAAGATAAAACTAGCAAACCATTTTCTCTGCCTCCACCAGAAAGAAACATTAAAAAGAGTGTGGGTGAAAAATCAAAGTGTTGTCTCGGGGCAGCTTTGTTAACTGCTCTGAGACAAAATAATGAAAAAGGCTGAAGTCATTTTGGAGGCTTTGTTGGCTCTTACACTGGTCCCAGACTTCATGGGGTTTCCCAGATCACACAGGAGATAGCGGTTCTCTGCTTCATAGCTGCACGTCAGCTGAGTCAAGCTCTGGAGAGGACATAAAAATGCATAAACAGTCAATGCTGTGAACTCTCAATCAGATGTAAACATTACAAGACACAAAACAGCAACTTAAACACTTTGCATGATTTTATAGACGACATGAATACGGGTAGAAAGCTTTCATTACTATTCTAATGATGTGTTTTCTGCCAAAAGATTTTTACACTTTTCTTGTGTTTTTTGTTTGTTTTTATTACATGGCACTGAAAAAAATGTTTGAATTAAACGTTTGCTCACTTTTGCAGAAATAATCAGCAAAAATGAGGTTAGATGTTATTCAAGCCACAGTTAGGGGTCGTTATTAACCAGTTACCTAGTGGAACGTGGGACTTTTTGATCCAGCAGTTGTCACCCTTGAGCACCAGCATGAAACCAAACTGCTGATTGGTGACACCTCTGCGATTCTGAAGCCTCCGCACTCCTCCAGTGACACACCTCCAACCCCTCTCCACTCTCATTCACATGAAAGAGTTATGAATTAAAAGGCATCGTAATTAAACGCCTCTGTGGGCAAGCAGTGGACAAAAATGTCCTTTGCTCGAGCTTCAATAGTCTGTCTGTCCCTCATGGTTGTTAGCATGGTAATGTTAGCACACTTTGGTTAACTCGTATCATCATGTTTTTTATAAATTGACACAGAATGACCATGATTTAAAGATACTTATGTGACATCCAACCAAGCATTGAGTATGTTATTCTTCTTTCCTCCAGTCCTTGACTAAAACAGCTTCATACTCAAGGCCGTCCCGTCCATGTGAACGCAGCACAACAATACAGCTGGCGGAGTCACGCTTCTCACTCACTCAGACAGGCATGACTCAGAGAGTTATTTACAGTGGGTTAATTTCTACTGTATTTCTGAGTAATTTTATCAGTTTTTTTATTTTATACCTGTTCTGAGTCATCTGTTTTTGTTTTGATCAGAGATGATAGGCTATAGGCGGTTTGATAGAGAGAGGTTACAACGGATGCAGAGCTGGCTAAACACTGAAGCTCTCGTGTCCACAACATTGGCAACCCGCTTGACTCTTCACTCTAGGAAGGAGGGGGCGGAGGGGTGACACTAGGTGTCAGAGTTACATATTGTTCCTTTAAAGTTAAATAACACTTGTAAAAAAAGGAATTCAGTTATAAAACAATATTAATAAACACCTGTACACATGCATCAGAAAAGGAGAGAGGTGTGCTTTCAGTGACAGTTTGGCTCACCACGTTGTTACGCGCAATCCCGCTGTAGTCGGCCTGTGGGGGGAGCACCACATAGAGCTCGGCCTCGTACGCTCCTCCTTCTCCCTCGTTCCTGGCGTTGAAGGTGAGGCTCAAGGAGTTTTCGTCCCCCAGGTAAACCTCATGTCTGTCACTGTGAGGGGAAAATGACCACCACAAAAACGTTATATATACATATATATATATTTTACGCTATTCATGTCATGTAACATTTTTAAATGTGATGCTGATACAAAGAGAACTCATAACAGAGTTTGTTAAGGTTAGTTAATTGAATAAAGAAGAATTTTCATTGACTTTTTTCATTTGTTTTTATTAGACTCTGTAAATATATTTTATTAATGTTTTTTTTTCTACATAGCACCTTTCTAATGGCACGCAGTGTAATGCTTTACACTGCGTGCCATCTATGCTATTTAGATACACATTTTCACACTTACACACCAAAGCACTGCCTCCAGTAGACATTTGGGGTTCATTATCATATCTAAAAAGACTTCGACATGTTGACTGGAGGACACATGGAATGAAACTAGGGATCAAGATGCATTGGTTTAAAATAGGCATCAGTCGATATCGACCCTGTTGACTGTCAGCCCTATTTGCAAATCAGCAAATAAGTGCGTTATGACTAATCAGTCCTACTGATCAGGAGTGTTGTAGTCAAGACACACTAACCAAGACCAAGACATACCCGGAGACCAGAGGGCTCCGAGACGAGACAAAGACATTTAGAGATCCAGAGGGGAGACGGGGACAAGACCAAGACCATAAATATCACAGAATAATCTTGAGTGCAGCGGGCATGTCACCCACATGTTTTTTATTGGGCCGAGGAAGTCATCTGTTGAACAAACCCTAATCTGTTTTTAAAGTCAAACATCAGAGAAAATGTTGGCCTTCAGTGTCTCCTGTTTTATTGTGTAGTTCTTTCCCCAGTGTTTCATTTCTCGTTTCACCTCCTGCCCTGTGTTTTCCCTCCTCTTTGATTGCCCTCATCAGTTTCACCTGTCTTGTTTGTCACACCTGGTTTGGATTACCCCATGTCTACTTAGCCTCTGTGTTCATTCCCGTCTGTGTCAGTTTGACATGAGTCAACCTCTCTGTTTTACTCCTGGTTAGTTGTCCGCTTAACCTCCCAGTGTTTCCTTGTGATTTTATCTTTGAGAATGTCTAACAAGACCTTCTCTCTTTGTCATGCTGTGTGGAGACATCCTCAAGAAATCAGCTGAAGTGAGAGACTTAGAAGGATGCAGAAAGGTTACCTGAAATTTTCCATTTAAATCCATTTAACATTTAATGAATGCAAATGAAGGTTACACACTGCCAATCTCCCTGTCTCAGGAGGGCAATAGAGAAACTTCGCAGTCGAGAAAATATTCCATCATTGCCTCATGACTTAAAAAATAAAACTTTGACTATTAGAACCCATAACAACAGAGGAAGTAACTAAAGCCACATCTGCTTTGCAGTCAGGAAAGTCCCTTAGGCCAAAAGGTTTCCTTCTAAATTCTCCCAAAAATAACGTCTCTCCACAACACACTCGCCACCTGACTTCAGTTTTGTCTGAATCTCTGAGACCTGCATTTGAATTCTCTTCTGACTCCAAACAAGTCCTTTAGCAAAAACGTTTAGCTGTCAGGTTTGAAAACGCTCCAGTTGGGTAAATCAACAGGCTTTAAAAAACAGTAATTCTTTTTTTGAAATATGCGTCACTTCGAAAATGTTTTGTATACGTTCCAATACAAAAGTAATTTATGTTGTCAGCTTGGCTACAGAAGAGGTTTTTAATAGAACTTTTTTTTGTATTTTGGAGAAATGTGATGGAAAAAAATCTGGGTAAAATAAAACTTACACCGTCAGGTGAAACGTTGTCCACTACAGAACAAATATCTGTCTTTATTTTATAATGCTAACATGTCAAACTAAGAAGTTATACGACGAGGATGTCCTAACCAGCTCGGTGTGAAACTTGCCTTTTATTATTCTGTAAAGTTTTGTATTAGCTGCACTTTATTTGCAATAGGTGCAAAGTCACAGAGGACACTCCTTACCTGCAGTCCTCTTGCTTTCATTAGGACTCTTTGCCACAGCTGAAATCAGTCTGAAAACATTCACTGTTTTGCTTCTCCCTTCATGATACCTAGAGAAATTTGATGAGGAGACTCTACAGAGTGCTCGTCAGCAAAATCACTTCTCCACACTTACACTTATCCAACAGATAGTGTATAATAACTCTTACTTCACATTACAACATGATGAACACAGCGTTCATTGTGCCATAAATTACTAAGTACTGATTGATTTCTACTTAACGCTCATATTGCTTTTTCACGTTTTTTTTGTATCCCTGAAGTTTCTTTTCCATAGACATTCTTTGTTTTCATTGTAAAAACTGACAGAAAGCAGTAAAACCTCTGAACCTGTTTCCTGGCACACTTTAGTTACCTCTGCTGCAGCATTCATTTAAAGTGACTCTGTGCAGTGCACGAATAAAACGGCAAAAAAAAAAAAAATTGTAAAATAGTAATAAAAAGGAAGTTCAGGAATACTTTTCAGACAATGCATCTCTGTTCTGGCAGTCCCCAAAGGCCATTTTCTACGGCATATATGTCCTTGACTGACATGGGAAATGACCCAAATCTGATCACTGTGATTTGTTTCAGGAAACTGACCCCCACCTTATTCAGCATGTTCACAGAGACGCCCCTTGTGTGCAACCCCCTTCATCGTGTTGATAAATCTTCCGACTCCGACACCCTGCAACTCGGGCCCTCCCCCAACAGCTCCACTAGTGGTAATAAATTCATGTTTCTATTGAGCAAGAAAGTAGAGAAAGGAGTCTGCTTGAGGGGTCAAAATCAGGGTTTCTTCTTTCATTCTCTGTTTCCTCCTCCCCTCCCCCGTCTTTAGGGGGTCTGGACGCAGTGACCCCACGCTATAGGTAAGACGACCAACAGATGATGTTAATTAAGCTTCAAGCAACACTGAGCAGATGCTGAGGACGGACAGACGTCTGCAGTCGATAGATGAGACGTTAACTACCTTTTGTTTCTTTTTGTAAGGAAATATAACAGTGGATCATAAAGGTCATAAAAAAATAATGGAAGCATGAGGCTACAACTCAAACATGAGTGGCGCCTTGACAGGCCTCTGGGTTGAGAATTTTAAACATCCCACTGTTTGCAAATTCCTGTCTTGCAAGAGAAAAGTGCTACGTCGTGCTCTATGTCAGTGAAGGGACTTTCTGTTAAGAGAAAAAGCTGAATCATTTAGGTGTAGTCCCATGATAAATGCAAATTCTTTGAGTTTTCATGGGAGACTTTTTGCTCTGATTGTAACTCTGCAGCTAAGAGAAATCACATGGTCACATAATGAAAAACACTCCTGAAAACTTTGCTGGCAGGAAGAGTCTGAAAAAGAGAGAGTTGCCTCTGTGAACGGTCTGAGACGGAGCCAATAACAGGCTGGAGCCCAGTCACAAACAAGGATTCATGATTAATTAACAATAAATGACAGCGCCAAGAGTCGTGAATCTTTCCTCTGTCTCTGTGCTCCAGTGTAGTCATGTTAGGAGCACTAAATCCTCTCTGTCTTTTCAATCACTTTCCCGAGCTTCTTCACTTCGACTGCCTTCATTAAGCTCTTTCTCATCCATTGCTGATATGCACAACAACAACAACACTGACGCTTCATTCATTATTATCACTTTTTGTATTATTGGACTGAAAAGAGAAACAGAATTTAAAAGTACTCAGCTTCATTGTACTCTTGGCAAAGACAGGGAAGTTTATATTGAATGTTCTGGATCCTAAAAACTTCTGAGTGCATTTCATTCCCACATCAAACATTTAAAAAGCTGACTTCTTCTGTTTTAAACTAGCGTTTATTTGTTGTTCAAGCCGTAATGATCAATGGAATAACAAGAAACCAACCAGAGACATCGTCATCTCTTCACCCAAGAGGCATGCAGCTCTTGATTTTGTGTGAAGTTGATATAACAAACCATAGACCAACTAAAAAGAAAACATCATCCACAGCACTTAACTTACAACAGCCTTTCAACATTTACAGTCAGTTTTCTCTTATTCTTTAAGGTAATAATGGTGTAAAAGTGATGAAGCACACAGATGTGTGTGGACACAGAGGGCTCCACAATGTGTCACAGAGTTGTGTTATTTTTATGTACACTGTGAGCGCATGTATCGTTTCCCTATGAAGACAAAGAAGCAAGAAGATACACAAATCAGGGAGCTGCCTTTAAAGCACTTCTTCAGCCTCTTTATGTTCACTTTCGATCCAGAAACCACTAAGAGATGTGTGTGTCCGTTTTGGGGATTTTCTTTCTTGTTAACTTAAAAGACCTTCAAAATCAAAATCAGTATATTGATCTGGTTGTCCAATGAATGAGGGTAAAATCCACGTATTTGATGAAGGTCAGGACATGTATTCTGGTAAATAATGAACAAACATGACTATATAAACTAATATAACTAATATAAACAACTTTAAAAAATGTATGAACGTAAAGAGGATATATTATCCCCCCATCTCCCCTTTTTTTAAACACTCCCCTGTGGTCAAATGACCACAGTGCTGTGCTTCGGTCAACATATAATATGACTCAAGCTCCAGAGGAGGTTTGTGACCTTTAGCAACTTTTAACTCATTGAGTTCTTTTACATGGACTTGAGAATCCCAGTTATGAGCCTACTCCCAGTTACGGTCCTGCTCAGGATATGGCGTTAACATGCACACAGAGAAAACAAATGAAAAACACTCATATCCCAGGTTTCTTTCAACTTTCAGAAACTGTGCGAAGGCATTTGCATGCCGGCATGTTTTTTTTTTCTTTTCTCTCAGGTTTCTAAAAATCTGTTATGTTGCTTTTTGTATCATACTTCCCACTAACGCTGTCGCAATGACGACATATCCACATTGAGTGTTCTGGTGGGAAAAAAGTAACAATCATGGACACTTTGGACCTTTGCCTGCTTCCACCAGCAGGTAAAAATACTTTTATATATTGCTTTAAAGAGCATGGCCTGTGCTTTGACCATTTTTTTTGTGAGTGGTCTCCCATAAGTGGTAGCCTATGTCCAGCCCAAGACTGCTTGTGTCAGCAATGCTATAGCTTGAGTTTCTTACACATATAACCTGAGACATTCAATGCGTCACTTAACATAAGGAAAGAGCCACCAGATGCACTGTGTATTTCATATTGCAAATGTTAGACCTTTCCTTCACATAGGTTAAACCTCTGTTGTGTTTCATCCACCACAGAAGGAGAACACTGTGGCAGATCAGCTTTGCATGACTGGAGGGCTGAAGTTGTGTTTGTAGAATCAGGTATAGTAATTGAAAGGTGATTTCCTCTCACCCGTAAACAGCCAGCTTGAGGTCAGGGACGCAGATGTTGTCCTCTCCGCAATCGAGCTGAATCTGGGCCTGAGAAAGAAAGCAGGATCGGGATGAATGAGAGGAGCGAAGGGATGGTTCGAATGAGTGAAAGACAGAGAAGCATCAAGTGAAACAAAGTTCTGAGGTATGGAGGGAACAAACCTCTGGAGGAAGTGGATGTTTACTCAGCAAGTCTACTAGAGTCAGGATTTAATGAAAGGATAAGAGGGGATATACGTTATCCTCCACGCACAAAACTGTAACAAAATGTGCAACAACCAGAAGCTAAGAAGTTACATGGAAGCCGTTTTCTTTCATGTTTGCAGGATCAAAGTCACATGTGCTTTAAATGTGGTCAAGAAGAAAAGGAGGAATAAATGGTGGAGGTTCAGGGCAATGAAAGGATGACGAATTCCCTGTAAACCAGTGAAACAGTTTTTGCGGGAAAGCCTCAAACAAATACAGTGACAACCTCAAAAGTCTCAAGGACTTAATGTGCTCTTCAGTCTCTTTCTGACTGATGACTTTACAGAAACCACAGTAAAAGATGGATGTGACTTGATTCAATGGTATTGTCTTCTTCAGCTTGTCCCTGGAGCTTTTTCACTGCAGTCTCTCACGTCTCCTTTTCTGTCTCTGCCCTCTCTCTCATGTAGCTCCATATTGTTGTGTTTTTTTGCCATACCCTCATCTCTCCAACACATGGGAAACATTATGTTTCCAAAAGAATGCATATGAAGGGCTACACAGAGCAAAAAAATCAGCCTGGTAATAGTTAACTCTGTCTCAGTGGAGACCCTGGTTTCACATTCACACAGGCCTCGTGAGGTTATCAGTCATTTAACGCCAAACCGACTGTAACACACGTACATGGTGACAGACTAAGATCAGGCGATGAGTCCAAACTTCCTTTCATCATTTTTTCACACCTATCTTTTCATCTTCCCCACGAGATAGTTCAAATATGTATGCTCTATAAAAAAAAAACATGATGTATGGGGTTAGCCTAGTGGTTAGTGCACACGCCCCATGTTCGGAGGCTGTGATCCTCCAAGCAGGCGCCCCAAGTTTGAAACCAACCTACGGCTCTGTTTTCTCATGTTTTTCAGGGTTGCAAACGCACAAAACCAAAAACAGAGAATTATGCTTAAGAGTTGTCAATAGCAGCTTGGTGTGTCTTTGTCTGGCCTTTGACATCAGTGACCAGCCTAGTGCCTTGTTTTAAAGATTCACAGACAATGAGCCCCTTCTCATGAGAAAACAGATGACGACTAAAACAACTAAATTATGCTAAACAACTAAAATTTAGTCCTTATCACCAGAAATCAGCGCTGTTTTCTCGAGACAATGAGATAAATAAGTTAAGCTCTTGTATTGATGTGTGTCAGCTTAAGGAGTCCCACAGCTAAGCCACATGGGTCAGAAAGAAATCTGATGCTGAATTGTCCGTCTGAAAAATGTCTATTCGTTTGTGAGAATGCTCAAAAGATGTGTGGATCCAAAGTGATCTAATCAATATTTACTGAAGCAAATATGCAGAGAAGTATAATATTTATCCACTTTTATTTTTTACAGTCACAGTAATGTCAAAAAGGATCAGGAGCTTTCTTTTGTTATTTTTCCACCTCAGGGAGTGTTCATCTACATTAAGAATGATAGTCTAAACTGTTGAATAAAGCAGAATTTATCCGTCTACATTAAATGCTGTGTATGCAGATAAATCAGGAGAATAATAGTGGAAAACGGTGATAGATTCCCAGAAAGTCATAAGTATAATGCTGTTTGAATCTCAGCCAGAGACATTAAAAATGTTGTTTAGAAAGGCTATAACTGAGTGTTCGTACATAATATGGCAATCAGTATAAAACCATTAATGGTCTGAATAATGGGCATTGACTGTATGAAAATCTTCAGAGGTCTTATTTTAACTGTGAGTGGTCAGAGCTGTGGTGTGCTGCACTGTGACTACACCCTAAGCATGCACAACCGTGAAAAGTTTCATCAGAGCACAGATTTGAAAATGTCACAGCTGGTCTTCAGCAAAACCATGATTTTCAGCCTTTTGTTAATATATCCCTTGTTTTGTTGTCGGAGAAAAAAAACTTGATTGACCACAAGAAAAGCTGAACCCACTACCTTTGAATGCAAACATTGGATGACCATTTATGGTCCCAATACATACAGTGGATGTTAAAGAGGAAATATGCTTCTCATTTTCCACCTTTACAAACAGTCATTGGTGGTCTAAATGAAACATCTGTGCTGTGCTTTGGTCAACATATAACATCAATCAGAACGCTCCGTTTTGGTGTGTGTCTCTTTAAATGCAATGAGCCCTCCCTAAGTTTTCCACGTAGATATCAATCTGAGAATAAAAATCGCTGACTGGTGCAAAAGTTTTGCTCTTGGCTGGGATTGAAGTCCATGGGTGGAGATACCAGGGGAGGGGAGGGGATTTTACCACAATCCCACTGTGATGTCACAAGGAGAGCAAGTTTGAAACAGAGCATTTTTCTCTGTGTTGTAAGACTTGTGGATACCACAAAAAAAGGACAGGATGGGTTTGTTTCACATGCTGTGGGTCAGTAGACACTCGGGTTAAACAAATAAATGTTCAAAAAAACTGTAAGAGTGGATGTCCCCTTTAAAACATTGACATGAAGACCCATGTCACTATTTTTACTGTGTTCTTGTAACTTTAGTTTACTTATGAATGGACAAAAAATCCAGCTTGGTTCCTTGGACTAGGCCAGGTTCACTTATTGTGTTGGAAACCAACCGTTATAATGATGAACACCTATCCACACCTCACTTCACCTTATATCACTCACATGAACATGAGCACGTTTCAGACTCTGCCGGGTGCCTGGTGGAGGAGAGCACTGGCAACATAAACAAACCACAACCAGATGTTTGAGAGCCGAGTGTCGCCCCACCCAATCTGAGCTGTCAGGCGTCCCTATGTGTTTTTGCAGAGCCATGACTCGCCAGTCCTCCATAAACCTTCCAACTCTTCGTGTAGGAAAGTAAAAACACTGCCAATAGAGACGAGACTGCAGATTCAGCTCCTGTTCTATAAGAGCTGATCTTCAACCTTGAACCATATGGGGTTTGCAACTGTACATAGGTTGTTTAATGTCAATTTAAAAATGGAGGCCTGAGTTGTCCGTCATTGTCGTTCAAAAATATCCAAAATATAATCAGTAGAAGATGCGCGCGTGCTATGGAGGGCTGTTTTAATTTGGAAAAGTACACAGGACCTCTGTGTCACTCATTTGTTCATGATTTAGTGTTTAGTAAAGTTATGTGAAATTGTTTAAAAAGCCATCCATTAAACTCTCTCTCCACTGGTGTTTGTTGTAGTGACGGTGTGTTTAGTTTGTAAAGTGCAGGGCGTGTGGCCGTGTAAGTGCTGTGGTCTGGAGGTTTAGTCTGCTGCTTTAATATACGGATGCATTTGACATCTCTGCACAGAGAAAGCTTACTCTTTAAACTTCTAGAAGTTCAACTTCCAAGCACCAGAACAATGCATTGCTTTAAGGGTGTTCCAAGAAAGAGATTAACACTAAACACTATTAAAATGAAATTAAGAGTTGAAAGGTACAACATGAAGTTTGCACTGGACCTGAGCTGGAAATCCCAATACACTGCAACAACCGGTTAATGTTCAGCTATAAATGTGGATATCATTTTATTGGTTCAAAACTCAGAAAATACAAACAATCCTTTAGAAATGTATTCGATTTCCAATTGACGTATTTGATCCGACCATGAACAAAAACCAATTAACAGTCACAAAGTTGCTGCTTGTCAATAGCAATAATCCAAGAACTGACAAACATTGAACCACAGCAGGGGCTCACAGAGTTTAACTATCAAAAGAAAACCAGGATTTTGAAGGAGTTTAGCCTCGACAGTAGTTAGTACTCTGGGTTTCTTAAAGACAAGTCAAGGTTGCATCTGAAATGGTTAATTTCCTTTTTATAGCTGTGCATATCACTGCATTCAAATATTGGTCATCACTGACAATCCCTATGGGCTGATGTTGTTTGTACATATTTCTAAACGTAATGCTCAACAGACAAAGAATCACACAACAGTGTATGTCGGTTCATTATATTACAAGCAGAGTTATAGACTGAGCAGCTTGTGTAAACGTTAATGCATCAGTAAAACAAATACTAACACTAAGCGACCATAGCATGAAAAATAACCTCGGTGAAAGGACACCAACATAACAAACATGCAGTATGACTGTGTGGCTGGTGATGAGTCAATTTGTGTTGTGAATTGGTGTACATACCTTCTGCTCTATGGGCTGTTCTGTCTGATAATTCAGGACTGGTCTGAGGCCATGCTGGTCCACGGGGGCATGAGGATCCAGACTGAAGTTCAGACTGATGTAAACAGGAGAGAGTTTATCCCTAAACTCCTCCTCGCCCTGCAACATGGAAATACGCAGCTATGTATATTTTGTAAAACGATACACAACCACATGATGTGTACACTCTCCACTGATTATTTAAACTTCCTTTCCTGTATTAATCTGCCTTTTTTTGCACGATCAAGATATTCTTGAAAAAGCCAGCACTTCAGATTGGGGGGTAAAGGCTGGTTACACATTTGTTGTGTAGAGATTTCCCGCTTTTTATTGCTGGAAATTTTCCTAAAATCAGAAGCAGATGTCGGAGAGCGACTGGCCCAGCTGTAGGATTCAGTGCGTTTGAAGTTTCTCTTAGACGTGACATGAATTCAGTCCTCTGACCTCAGAGGATGCTGCTCCTTTAAGAAAGAGTCACAGCTAGAAATAGTGAGTAAACAGGTGTTGACTGACAGATGAGTGAATGGTTGACAGATTGTACTCAAACTGTCTCTTAATCCTCCAAAGAGCAGAATGCTGAGATCAGTTCGTCCTTCAGAGAGCGTCTACACATATGACATAAGTGTTTTTGGCAGGCACTCACTTTGATCAGGCCACCACTGAGTGATGGGAAGATTGGTACTGTAGTAGTTTCACCCCCGAATAGAACTTCAAACAGCAACTTCAAACCCTGCCTATTAGGAAATGACGTTAACCTCTGTCCGAGCAACAAGATAATTATGTTCACCTGGAACTGCAGGTGCAAAACAGTCGCTGATTAAATGGCTCAAATAAAAACAAGCAGACCACCGGCCCCTAGGGGCTGAGCTTTAGGACAGGGAAACATTTGAAAGATATAAAAGCAAAGGACGGAGGCCTTCAGATTTAAAATAATAATAATATGTAGTCAAAATAAATAAATAATATTTAAAGTATGGAAGAGATCTGATAACAAATCTATGAAACGATTAGCAATGAGGAACTTAGCATGATTTAACTGAGATTAACTTTCAGACTGATAGAGACATAATACCCATTCAATGACCCTCAATTTAGTCTCCCCAGAATGTTTGTCCTGCATGGCGCTCCTGCGTCTCGGCACACAAAGCCACTACTGTCCTGTGTACATTTTTTTCTGTTTTCTGCTTGGCATGGAGGTAAATGGGACTGACCCGCAGGTAGACCTTGGCCTCATGGCAGAAGCGTTCTCCAATAGCAAGGCTGAAGGTCTTTAGCAGACTGCTCTGCTGGCTGTCCAGGAACAGAGTCCTTCTGATGGACTCTTTCTGATTCTGCTTCCCACTGTCCAACTGAAGCTCCACCACAAGGTCTGAAAAACACACACACACACACACACACACACACACGCACACAACAAGATAACAATAAGTATATGCACACTTTCTGTTCATCGTTGTTTAAAGCATGTTTGAATTAACCATTGAAGTTAAAGTTAAACTGGACGCTCAGGCACAGATACACGTACGTGCACTGACATATTACATGCATGCCTAACCACACGCAAATATACACAAACAGTGGTTAACATGACGATGGTAAAGAGCCTTCATGTGTTACTGCACAGTATGTAAAAACACACCGAGGGCATTTCTGTGTCCCACATGACAGCAACTATGCAAAGAACACAGACAACACACACCCACACACTTTAAATAAACACACACACTTTTCTAAACTGCTGGAGTCCACTAACGTACCCTGCATTTACATGATTGTTCTTTTATCTCCATCTTTACTGCCAAATTGACCACAGTGAGCGTCCGGCATACTTGTGGCAGCACAGAGAAAGCAAGGTAATAGGGACCATGTGTGTGTGTGTGTGTGTGTGTGTGTGAGTGAGAGAGAGAGAGAGAGAGACAGAGTGTGTTTGCCTCACCTATATGAGAGGGGACGTGCTTCCCATTAGCCAGCAGGCAGAAACCAACGCTGACACTGGAGAATAAATACAGAGAAGAATATGAAAGAAAACAATCTGTGCTGATCTGATACAGATGTGAGGTATAAGGCTCGATCTCTATGTTCTTGGATCTTTACATACCTCTTCAAAACAAACCCCATGACGATCCCTTTTCTTGTTTACTTTTACTGCAACAGCCATTAAATGTATCGGCATTCAGTAGTGACATCTATTTGGGTTTTTTTTTAAGTGGCAGGAAGGCCATTCCTGCACAACCTGCAGATCTCAGTTCATTGGCTCAATGAGAGTTATATAGATTACTGTCTGATTCCATTTGACTCGATTCAATACTGTTTAATTCAATGGAAATTGACCATCCCAAGTATGTTTTTTCTTTATGTAGCTGAAGAATTACATTTTAAAATATGCCGTGAGGTTTATTAAATATACACTCACTTATTGTGTCTGCTCAGATATAAGACCAAGGTGCAATAATAAAATAGTTATGAGAACAACAGTAAAAAAAACAACAACAGCATTGTTTCCTGGTGATTCAAAGTAGGAAGTCAACATGATGTTCAGGCATGGTGATTGCTGGAAGATTGACTGCATCGACCAGTTCTTGTTTGTCATGTTCCTGAACTGATTTCTAACTCGTGTAACTCGTCTAACTCGTGTAACTTTGATCAAATGTATCAAACATGCTATGAAAGCAATCACGCTCAGCAACAGGTCACCTTGTATGCCTCCGAAATAAAACAGGCTGTCGATCTCGATAGACTTTGCTGAGTTGTGACTGAGAAAGTGTTTCATTTATAGGTCTTCTTTTGCTGCTGCTTGATTTGCTTCATCATCTTAAAAGTTTAGTCCTGCCGTGTCAGTAAAGTGAGATTTGTCCAACAAAGTGAGTTAATAAATCCCCACGAGTTCATTGGCTGCACATTAAAAGGCACATCAGTGACCCTGCTACTCTGAGAAAGCAGCTGTTCATGAAATGTTTCCGTGGTAACCACTGGTGTCGCAAAGTCGTCCGGTTCTGAAATCCTAACAATAACAACTTTAAAGGATCAAATGCTGAAATGATCAGTGGACATATAATATATGTATTATATATGGTGATGTGGTATAGACCCAGACCTAAAGGAAAGACACACCTCGGACTGTGTGGAGTCAAACTACATCTTATTCATCTTGGGAAACTTACAACTGTTTTCCAACCTTTACCAAAAATAATAACTGCACTCGTCTTTCCACATCACTACTCCACCTTTCTTCCACTTCCTTTTCCCTCCTCAGTTTGTCTTTTTCTTGTTTCCACAGCAGCAAAAACATCAATAACCACAAAGACAAGACTTACTCCAATCAACCTACAGGGCAGAAACTAAAGCACCAGCCGGTTTGGCAACTCTCTCCCATCAGTCTAAGAAATGTTCCACATCTAAAATGTTGTTGAAAGAGAACATGTGGAAAGAACTATATTAAAATTGAAAGCAAGATGAGTATCCCCTTTCTTTTTTCTCTGGATCCATGAATACTGTGTGCGTAGTTGAGAGCAGCTTGGACAGGAAACTGGTAAACATGAAGTCATTTGACATTCTCGTGAGGCACAAGTTTGGAAAGCTCAAATTGAACTAAGATGTGTTTTACAGAACATATGCACGACTTTCCATGTTCCATTAATTTCAGAGAGTGCTTTAACCACTTAAAAGCTTTACAAGATGTTTACCCTGCAGTGACAAATACTGAACGTCACATCAAATGGTTAACACAAATTTAACTGTTTTTCAAAATAAAACTGATGGTCTCACCAGGACACAGCAATGGTTTCATTCCCTGTGAACAGCTCACAAGTCCTCTCCTCATGGTTGAACATGGTGGGCTGCACTGTAAGAGATGCACTGGCGCTAACTATTGGCCGAGCCCTGGTAAGAGATACAGACCATTAAGAAAAGTAATAGATCGACTACTCTACATTGTTGTTATTACATGCCTAAGTGCATGAACATACCTGTATAACACGGCTTTATCAACGCCAAAAGCACCCACAATCAGATCTGGGAAACAGACGGTGAATACGTTTAGATATAGAGAAGAAGGGGGGTTATTTCTTTAGTCAAAGCAAGATGGTAGAAGACTTTCTGCAGTACCTGGGTAACCATTTTGATCCAGATCTCTGTTGCCTCGCAGAGCATATCCAAAACTGGCAGGGAAAGAGCTGGAAGCCCATTGGCCAGAGAGAGTTTGAGTAGGCGTGTCGATAAGACCTCCAGCATGACCGTTATAAATCAGAACCAATCCATGTTTGTCGCCTCCTCCATAGGGACAGCCGATGGCCATGTCTGAAATGAGGTAAGCAACAACACACCATCAGTGATTTCACACATACACAAAACTGTGTGAGCTGCACGTGTGAACGCAAACTTTCCATTTTTTCAGCCGAAGGTTACCCAGAATTTTTCACGCCAAAGTTTCCATTTGAAGTCAGGATGTTGTTGATGAACAAAAAGAACTGGCACTTACACGTCACCCTTTTCACCCTTGTCTTTGTACGACAGGGAGAGACATAACTTCGAAAAAATGTAGCTGCTGTCTGTCCTAAAATGTTGTCCAAGAAATTTTTAGGAGTGCGTGTGTGAAAAAGGCTTGTGTGAAGAATCAGATGTTTTCACAAATGTGTATAAATCCATATATGTAAGGCATTAGCATCTACATGTTATGTTTGTAGTTGGAGCTACCGAACAGTAGAGTGTTTTGTGGACTAGTATGGAAGCAACTGAGCATCCCTACCATTAAATCCATCCTGGTTGAGATCACCAAGAGGGGCCAGTGAGGAGCCGAACCGACTGAAGGCCTGATGGCCGAGGAGGTGAGCTTGGCCTGGCTCCAGCAGTAAAGGGCCTCGCTGAAGGTACACATACACCTTCCCCAGCTCCTCCAGACGCCCGTTGGACCCTCGACGCATGAACATCGGAGCTCCCACCACCAGGTCATCCAAACTGGGGGAGGTGAGCAAAGGCAGGAGACAGATAATGGGAATGCATTTGAAAAAAAAGAAGTTTGATTTGTCATCTCTGAGCTACTTTAGATTTAACACGTCAACAACAACAGATATTATACACAATCCTTTAGAGAACTGTTTTCTATTTCCTCCAATAACAAATTTCCGTGATCTTAAGAACCAAACCATTCATTTTACGTTCAGCACTTCCTCTTAAGAAACTTTAAGTGAACTGAAAAATGATTTAATCCCACACTGTTTGATTTGTTGATTTTGTACATTCTGCATTTGTTCCAGGTCGTCATCTACATTCACACAGACTGGACTTTGTCAACCAAAGGTTTGTTGAAAGGAGTTCTATTTCACGATTCCTGAGTATTATAAAGAACAGTAATCCCATTAATTCGAGAGGATCTACCAAATTTATGTAAAAGCACAGAATCTCCACTTGTATTCACTGTGTAATTATATTCTGTGGATTGAAAGAAAATGATGTGCTGCACCACATTAATGAGTAATAACCACTGGCATGGAAATGGGACTCGAGAGGTTAACATTTAATCTGACATCATGGTTGGGGTAAAAAGTCATGGGAAGTTGAGAAATAACTGAAAGTGACTATTGTCTGTTGAAAGACACTGATTCTTTCAGGGCATGTGACATTTTCCAAAGGAGAACTTTACACTGAGAGGAAGTGTAGACAGAATGAGAGTACACAGAGTTTCAGAAGTGAGTGACAGGGAGAGCGAACAAGCATGGGAAACTTTCTGGCTGTTGTCTTTGACGACGTCTTTCTGTTTCAGTCGTCTGTTCGAGCGTATACTTCACCACCTTATTTGTAAGTTGCCCGTTTGCTTCCTGTCCTGTCTGTCTCATTGTTTCTCCGTTCACTCACCCGTCGTTGTTGATGTCGGTGGATGCTACTGCGTAGCCGAAGTAGGACCCCATCTGGAAGACATTATAAAACAAGCCCCAGTTAGCCTGTAATCACACGACGCTGCACAGATCCCTTTCTTTTCTTTCATTTTCATTCTCCATGTCCTTTTTCTCTTTTGTAGCCTCCACTAACACCACCCCCAGAGGCTTTCCTCCTCAATCTCTCAATCCCACAATCCCCTGGGGTGTCCTCGGCTCCCTTTTCATGGAGCTCAGTGTTTGAGCTTCTGTAAGCTGGAGGAGAGGTAGGGGGTCTGGGGACTTGGGACTCGAACTCCTTCAACACTCACTGAGAAAATACTCATGGCTCTTAGGTTTTTCCGGTTTCATTTCATACCATGTATGATAAATGAGGGTCACGTTACAATGCTGGTTTAGACTTCAAAGTGATTTGTGGTGTAGCAGTACAGAAATGAGGTTCAGGATCCATGTGAAAAACAACACTGAATATTGGGGTTGACTTCCTGTATCACACACGTTAAACAGCTCATATCAACGTCCATCTAACTGAGGTTCAGAGCAAAGTTAAAAGATGTTCACACTCTTAGAAATGTGAACAGCACATGAAGGTAGTAACACTGTATCACACCCTATTGTACTACTACGCACCAAGCGTTCGACCACAGGAGCAGAGAACTGCATACACCCTGACAGAAGAGGGGGAGCAATTCAGGGTTAAGTGTCTTGCCCAAGGACATGTTGCTCGCAGGAGCTGGGGATCGAACCCTCAACCTTCCAATTGAGAGAGGACAACTCTACCACAGCTGCTCAATGTGCAAGGCTCCAAAGCTTAACCCATGTTTGAGTCTTCTGTAATATCATGTCATCCATCCTGTGACATTTGGATCCAATGACTGTTAAGACTTTAAAACATGGCTCAGCAGAGAGATTTTGTTTATCTGCATAACAAATGACTTCTTGCACAAAGACCCTCGGGTGTGTTTTTGCAGCTGACTTGGCTGTACGGTCAGCGCCCCCCCACAGAGGGAGCAGCATTAGCTCACAGAGAGCGCCGAAGCAATTAGCCCTGAGTTTACCTCAGATCACTCTCACTGTGACTTAACAGTTTGTCTAGCACCCTTCAGCCTGAGGGTGATACCACTGAATTGTCACTGATGACCTCCCACATCCAAAACACACACACACACACACACACACACACACACACACACACACACACACAAACTTTCCATTGTTTATGTAGATATATGCAATTGAGTATTTACCCAAGCCATTCACACATTAAAGATCTTTTTTGTATTTGTTTAAAAAAAGGTTTTTACTTTAAACGTTTCTTCATCTATTCAATATTCTACATTTAGGAAGTGAGTATGCAGGAAGTTGAATGGGTGTTCACTGACATTTCACACCTGACACACCTTCACAGTTCACAGGAGATGTGTAATATTTTACTCAGAGGGAACATTTCCTAAAAGTAGACCTGGCTGCTAAATCGAGCTCGTGACATTTTGTTTTAAAAATAAAGACCTTGTGGGGGACTTTTTTTTCAGCAATATGACTGAAACATGACCCTGCTAATCCTCTGTACTTTCCATTTGAAAAGTACAAGCACAATCTGTCCCGTAACAACCATCCACTAGCCTGCTCTGCTGTTTCTGGCTTTGATTTACAGATTCAAGGATCCTTGAGCTGTGCATACTGTAAGCTTGACCTCTGACACTGGTAAAGGCCTCATCTCCATGGGGTAAATTCCTTCACCTTCCACCCTCCTTTACACATGACACATTTAATATGTACCCACATATATGAAAAAAGAAGCTCGGAAAATCTCCAGCCAGATGTGCACATACCTGTTCTCCGGTCAAGTTGAGCAGAGACGTCAGATCCCTTCCATCTAGTATGGACACCTATGATCACACCAACAAAGATCATTGAGATAACAAGTTGAGGCTACGGATAACTACAGTTTACTAATCATTCGCTGTGGAGGCCTGAGTAAAGGGTTTATATGGTGTTATGGAAAATTTTACTCCATGTGTACTATGAAGGTCTCATAGAATCTGTCATATAAAATGTATCTGAAATGTCTTAGAAAACTACATGCACAGCATATTGGGTGTTTTGTTTCCCATCATTTCGCTCTATTCTGTTTCTCACACTCTGTAGATGTGGGAAGAGTCACCCAGGCTCTTTCTCACTGGACTCCAGCTCCTTCTCAGCCTTGGGAGATGGTAAATAGTCATGTAGTCTCTTTTCTCACACTAGGGGATAGATTGTGCCCTGCCAGGTGGGCAGTGGCTCTATGTGGCGTGATGGGGAAGTGCTCTGTGTAATGTGATGGAAATGTTTAAGTTTTCATGTTTGCCTTTTCTCGGGGCCTCTTTCTCTCCTCACCGTGTGAGAGAGGGGTCTTCGAACGCTTATCTTGCCTTCGAATAAATGTTCATTGAGACCAGATCGATCTTGGGGTTCCTTTTTTAATAGATCTTCTCACTCTTTATTTTCACTCTTTGGTAATGGAAAAAATTCCACAACAATGGCTACTTGTTTTTCTTTGCAGATATTAATTGTGCTGAATGAAAATGTGAGGACTCCTTACGACACCATACAGCATGAGTCCTTTTGGAACTCCTGTGATGAAATCTGAAACAAGGAAAACAACGGGAGGCGATTTCAAAACAAGACTTACTAGGAAGAACTGAGGTTTGAATGTCTCTGTTTTCAGAAAAACAGGTCTTTACCTCCTGCAAAACTTACTGAGACTCTTCCTATCACAATAGCATCATAATGTGTTGAGACTGAGCAGTTAAATATTAGACAGAGCTGAAGGTTTAGTGAAGCCTGTACTGAACCATGACATGTCTCTCTGTTCGGTAAATAGGATCCTCACCTTCTTCACCATCCCCACTGAACTCCCCAGTAGCCACAGAGTAACCTAGAGGAGGAAGGATGAAAACTACAGATTAGATATAAAGCAATGTGCATACTAGTAGAACAGTGTTGATATTATTCTTAAAAGAAAGCATTTACACATCAGTGTAGAAATACAGTATCCACAACAAACAAATCGAAAGCAACCAGATATACCATTTTGATACAATGCATCGTTTTTCTTTTTCCAAAAGCAGCTGGTTCTGCTAGCAGCTAATGCTAATGCCATCTAAGATCACATAATTCTCCTCACCACGGGATTATTTTTGTCATTTCAAATTAGCACAGAACCAAAAGACCTCATGTCGTCCAAACTGGATGAAGTATGCTACCTATGCAGCTAGAATAGTATAAATTCTGGCAAGTGTAAATCCTCACCCAGGTAACTGTCATCATAGCTCCCCTGCACCTGTCGAGTGTGAATCTGCCCGGCGACAGACAGCAGAAAGTAAGAGGGGTAGTAGGCTTTTACAATCTCCTCTGTGTTGGCTGAGATCAGCTGGCCTACGGGACAAATTGATTTTTTTTAAAAAGATCAGAGGTCAAAATGACAAATGCAACCTTTGTTCCACTGCAGTTTGTTCACTCTGAATGAAGAATTGAAAAAAAAAAAAGCTATCTCGAAAAGTCCACGAAGTTCCACATTCCTGTGAGCTCACCTTGCCAGTAAAAACTGCCTGGTCCTCCAAGCACAACTCTCCCATCCTGTAACACAGTAGCAAGAGCTGAGGCGTCAGTGTCATCATGAGTTTCAAACAAACTCTATAAATCTGATGTGCACAGCTAAATCCCTCACTGCTGACATCAGCCAAGACACAGAGACAAAAACTATGTGATTATGTAAAAAGACCTCAAACAAATATTTCCCTTACCTTTGTGAAGTCTGCACTAAATCCCCCCTGACAATAGCCCTGTCCAGCAGGTCCATGTCGTTCTGCAATGATCAACGCCACACATAGGAAATAACAATGAATGAATGTGTTTTGGATTAAAACTAGAAAGAAAGAAAAAAGAACGCTCTGTTCTTTCACATTTTAGTGGTTCATCAACCCAAAACCAAATTCCAGCTTAAAAACTCTGAAAACAACTAAATCTGAAACAAAACATCAGGGGAGGCAGATGTGCTTAACTGTAACAGCTATTTTTCACTTTGCAGTCAACTTCAATAACATTATTTTATCCACTCTTCGTAGCAATTTATTTATTCAAATACGAAGCTTTGGCTTTACCTGGCAAATCTGAGAGACCACGTTCTTCTAACCGAGGAAAAAACACCACAAAACAGGAACAAAAAAGCCCCTTAACCCCCTTTTACCGCTCCTGTAGCCCTTGAATAATAACTCGCCTGTTCGGCAGGGTGCGTACTCCACAAATGTTTTGAGGCCGTCCACAGAGAGGTAGCAGGTTCCTGTGACATCAGCAAAGGGTGTGTCATGTTCTGTCCTCCAGTAATAACTGGGAGCACAAGCCTGGGAAAACAGAAACAGCTTTGTGTCATAATATTGACCACATCATCAGCAGTGAAGTATTGACATGACTAAACTCCTCAAGAATTGATCGTTTAATTATAGCTTAAGCTCCAGTAGTCAACTTTAGTTAAAAAGTGATGGATTAAGGTCTTTTTTTAAGTATTTGACCTGAAATATCTCAAACCAGTCCACTTTAACACCTGAGCGAGCACTGCCTCACGTGCTGTGCTGGCAAGTCCAGGATTGGACAACTGAGAGGCTTAGTGCGTCATTGTCGTAGCTACAATACAGCAATAATAAAAGTACCAGTATTTATTTTATAGTAATCTATCGCATGTTCTCATAATGCATCATGTAGGTTAACAGACCGCGCAGCTACTGAGGCATACGTACCAGGACGCTGTTGCCATGGGAACGCACAGTAGCTCCAAACCACTGATGAGACTTGAACTCGACCTGAGTGTTCACATCATTAATATAGAAATATCGATCACCTAGAAGAACAGCGAGAGGAAAAAACACACATTCAGGAGGATTTTCATGACGGTTTGTGTCGCTCTGTGTTGTCGGAATAACTCAAAGTTGATTTGCTTTCCTCTGAACAAACCTCATTTGACGATGAATCAAAGTCAAAGACCCTGTGTGTGATATTTGTGCTGAATGGCTTCATTTGAGAGCCCTCTACACATGTTCCTGACGTTTTACATAGATATTTTATGGCCTTGTTCCCGAGGGTCCGCAGTCCTAATCCATCCTCCATGCTATGGCAGACATCAAACAGCTCAAAGGGACTTGGAGCATGTTGTGACTGTAACCCATACGGCTGTAGCTCATTGTACCGCCAGAGCTGTTTTACCAGAGGACCTGGCAGTACGAAAGCATGTAGCAGTGATGAGGGAGCTTGAAGAATGCTTAAGGTGCATTTGTGTGTGTGTGTGTGTGTGTGTGTGTGTGTGTGTGTGTGTGTGTGTGTGTGTGTAGGTTTTGTGTGTGTGTGTGTGTGTGTGTGTGTGTGTATGTGCTTTGCCTGCCAAACATTTAAGTTTTGCCACTTCAGCACCATTACACCTTCATGATATTGGATTTTTAACAACAAGCTGTTATAGTAATTTGGGAAATGATGTGTTTTAATTCAACTTCAATTGCTATTAATCCAAAAATCGTAAAGATGACATATTATCCTCATGTTCATGTTCATCTTACATTTTGTCAGTCAGTGAAACCGAGAATCGCTTTGCAGCTCTTATACTGGAGTTTAAAAAAACATCATTTTAGCTTCTGCTGAAAACATTTCGCTAAAGCTGCTGACTCTTTAATCCTCTCCTACCTTGGTGCCCACTTACTTCTGATTGGCTAGCTCTGGGGAAGCCTTCCAGGGGGCAGAACGCTGCAGGGCTGCCTGCTGAGGGCTACTTGTGAGCTTGTAGAAGAGCCAATGAAAACGTCTTTAGCTGCCTCCACAGAAGCCTGAAGCCATCAAGTGAAAGTCTTGCTTTCATCTCGGGGCTCTCTGCAGACTTATCCTGGGATTACTCCAACATACGTTTACTTTGAAACTTGTCCACATTTAGTATGAGCATCCAGCACCGCAATAGGTGAGTTTCAAAATGGCGATGAGAATAATAGCTCAACTTTAACCTTTGTGCGAGTTTGTATTGATGAAACACTTAACTGATCTGAAAAACATCTTTATCCAGGTACTAAAATTTAAGGAAATGTGATGATTTGCTGTTATTTCCTTGTTTCATTTTGATGTAACATTTTTGTTATACTTTTAATTATTTGCCATTAAGCATCCTTGAAATGTAATACAGAGAGACCTTATTTTAACAACTTGCCTAAAGCAAAACAACTTCTGTAAGGTTTCCTTTTTAAGCACACGCAAAAAAAGCCGAAGTGGGTT
The DNA here is from genome assembly GCF_947650265.1 of Symphodus melops. NCBI lineage: Eukaryota > Metazoa > Chordata > Actinopteri > Labriformes > Labridae > Symphodus > Symphodus melops. Next base: position 4,298,976 of record NC_136694.1, on the reverse strand, counting down.
CTTTAATGTGCCTGTAACTTTATGAGCTTTACTGCGGTATATTTTACTGATATATGTGCCGGCTGTCTGTAGCAGAGTGGTGACACTAAACTCTCCTGGCTGCTTGTTGGGGTAATGGAGTCTGGGCTGTGTCCTCAAACACACCATGAATCCTGAGGCCTATAATGGGAATAGCAAGACGACTGAGTGTAAAGCATTAGCAAGTGTGTGTGTGTGTGTGTGTGTGTGTGTGTGTGTGTGTGTGTGTGTGTGTGTGTGTGTGTGTGTATGTGTACCAATGTGTGGTTCTTTTTCTATGATTCATGCATCGCATTTCACAGGCGGACTGCTGGACAGTTTGTAAACAGTTTGTAAATGTGTATTTATGTGTGCAGAGTTAGCATAGTCGTAGCCCTTAGTCTGTGTAAACCAACATTTGATATGTTGCACGATAAGTTCGCCCCTGTGATCCTTAAACAGCGGTGCTTATCATTTCCTGCATCTCAGATAAAGATTCTGGCAGAAGTAGGGGGCAGCCCGATCCTCTGGGGTCCTTGTTTCACGTAATGACTCGGTCCTAATTAAAGAGGGCTCACAACACTGGGCCAGAGTCCAGCAGGAAATCAAAGCTCTGTGAAAACACTACAAACACAGCACACCAACCAAAATGGAGACCTTAGCGAGGGGCGGGTTGGAGGCAAGCCTCAGCCACCGTTAAAACACAGGAGAGACATCAAAAGGCTGGTTTCAATACAAACAGAGAGCCACTGGTTAAGGAGCTATAAGATGGCAGGGAGCTGCACTTCTGACCTTGGGATGCTACCTATAGCCTCTTATAGCTTTTTATGGCTGGTTAGAGACTGCTGAGAATTTACCACAAAGTCTTGCCCCAACTGTTTAACAGTCCTGTTGGGGAAAGTGACATTTTAATGTCCTGGAATAATGTGCATCACTCACGACTGCTGAGATTATGGCGCAGGTAAAATTGTGTCCTTTGGTTTTTAAATACACGGGCAGATCTTTTTAACAGTTTCCATTTTTATCTGTGTGTGAGTACAGAGAGGCGGATCGTCAATTTGGATTTAATGAGACACCCTACCTTGCTTGTCAAAGTTGATAATGCTGCAGTTAGCTTGGCTCCAGGGGCACAGGTACACAGCTCCTCCTTCAGTGATGTGTGGTTGGCTTGTGTTGGCTTTTGGAGCACCGATCAATATACTGGTACTAAACAGCAGCAAGAAAACCAGATATTACATTCTGATTAAGAACAGAAAACAATTTTAAACAAACCCATTACTTTGATCTCAAGTCAAACACATTTAACTTGGAAACCAGCAGCAACATTAGCATTCACCTGATCTCCACCTTATTAGTGCAAGTTCAACATTCACTCCTTTAACTCACTGTTACTGTATGTTACTGCATGTAATGTTTGGTTTGGTTAAGTACCTGACTGTGTAGCTGCTTATTCACTGTAGTCAACAGGTAGACACTAACTTGATCTGTTTGCACATAGTGATACCCAGGAAGTGTAAAGTGTGTTTCTCTGACTCTGAACTTTTATTTTTTTTAAAGAACTTCCTGCTCCTGTCGTGAACTAGGGTGGATCAAATAATCACAATTTTATGATTATCTCGATGTGAACCATCACAAAAGTCTTCTTTATTGCATCAGATAAAAACACTTCATGTAAGCAATGCTTTCTCACTCAGGGTGTGTACTTTGCACCTGTTTGAAGGGCTATGCTTTTAAACCATTTGGATGCAGACAGATGAAGCTTAAGCAGCTACAAGCTGACCTGGGATTCGGTCGTGCCAATTTATTGGACACATCAGGTATGCATAAGACTAAAGAACAGAAGATAGAGAAACTAGCTTTCATGCACTCTTCATATTATTATTTTTTTATTTATAATTTATATCGTTTTCACAATATTGATCAAAGTTATTGCACATGGCATAATTTTCTCGCATCGTGCAAGCCAAGGAACAATGCTGAGGACAGTCATTGAGCAAATATGAACAGCTAACCTGAGTTTACAAAAAGAGGACAAAACATGTATTGTGCATGTAAGCTAGCTAAGTGGCCCGAGCATTTCATTCAGGTGAGTTTTTCTTACTAATGAACTGTAAGGGTTTCAGACAGCCCTGCTCATAAGACCTATTGTCTGGAGTAAATGGGACAACTTAAGACACTGGTGACTGATGACATTAGCAGAGATCAGACTCCATAACTCCTTTCCCCCCCCTTACCTCCCCCCATTCCACCAAAATGTCTGGAAGGCAGTGGAGAAATATTTACATGTCTGGATGAGCTTTTCTTATAAAAATTTTACTCTACAGCCACTAAACAGGACTTTAAACTGACTCCCACCCTCTGTGTTATCTGTACATCTGGATGAACCTGATGTGTTGAAAGCACACTTAACGAAATCACATCACTAACCAATAGCATTATTACTAATCTGATTAGTAAGTGTTTCCTGTTGAGACGTGAAATCAGGATTCCTTTCTTTTAACTCAACATGGACTTCTGCAAACAAGGAAATGGCTTCCAGCGAGCCCAGTCTAAGATGTGATGTCATTTTTACATTGGATTGATGAGCTCCAGTAAGTGCCTGAATGACATCACCACTCTGTGATGAAACAAGTCCTATCATAATAGTAGGTCTTACCCAGTTGATGGGTTGATGTAAACGTCATAACTTAATCAAACTTCTTCTGAACAATATGATGTCTTGAGACATTTGTTTCTATCTCTTAGAACTTCTTTTCTCAAAAACACTTTTATTTTAACCTCTCAGTACTCTGAATTAAACAAATATGTTGTTAAATAAAAGAACAGGTACTGACTTTAACTGAACTGTCTATGTCTAAGTCCCAACAAGCCAAAAAGAAAAGGGTTGGGGACCACTGACGTAATGATATTTCATTCCTATGTGTTGCAGATAACAATGCCCCTTTAAGCTACTCCTGACTTTAAGCTATCAGGCCCCATCTGATTGATGAAGAGGCCAGCAGCAGGCCATGCTCACTCCCTTTGGTTTTTTGCAATATGCTGAGCTGCTGGACAGGCTGCTGACAACTCCACAGTGTATTATTGAGTGGGAACTTTGTTTGTGAACATATATCCTCTTGTGCATATATGAGACATTTATTGGTGTGGCTCTGATTAGTGTTTATTGTTTTCCTTTAAAATCACCCGATTAAATTAAATTAAGTTGGAAATAAATAAATGAAGAAACTTTACCCTGGTCGCTGCACTTTTATTGGTGTACCATTGCAGACGCTTTATGTTCTCAACACACACACTTTATACACATTTTATTAATAATGAACTCCCTTTATTTCCTTTCTAATTAACTGTCTCTCACTAACCCCGTCCAGGTCTCCCAAGACTTTATCTGGGTTCTAACAATAAACAGGATATGATCGTTATATGAGCCAAACCCCCAACCCAAATATCTGCTTTGTTTGGTTAACATGTAAATATGCTCATTAAGTACAAATGCGGGTGGCCCACAATATTTTGGCGCAACAATGAACTTACTTGAGCTCTTTCCGGTTGTGTCAAACATGATGTATTTTTCTGAAACTCCACGAGTGAGGCAAGAAAAACAACAACAGCAAAGATTCAATCTGTTCAAGGCTGCTTATTTCCTAGTTTACCTACAATAAAGATACACAACAAAGGCTCCAGCGTTCTTGACTGTGGGCCTCATTTGTTAAGTTGTCTAAATAAAAGTCTGATATGATAAATGTCCTTCTGCTCACACATGGATAGAAAAGTAAATTCCACACACTGCGATTAGCCGTGCAGTTTAATCGTTCACCAGTTTAACATTTTCCGGTTGGTAAACAGGTGATTCATAAAATATGAAAACTATTGTTTTTAAAGGCCATGTCCCATTTCCATTCTGTGATAATGTAATGTAAAATGTGAACAGAAGTCATCGAAAGCAGTCAAACAACTCAATAATTAAGCCATGCACTGTGAAGCTGAGGGAAATTAACAGCCAATTATGTTAGCACGTTGCTAACTCAACAAAGTCAGCTGTAATCTTCTTCCTGGGGATGTTGGTACAACATGTCAAGTCAATTCACCGGATACAGTCAGTGTGGAGATACCAGTTCTGCATTATTTTAAACAAATACGAAGGATTAGGCCTACAGTGTTTAACTTATACGTGAACTTTATAATTCAACTCAATTTAAAGAACAGATGATAAAATGATATGAACACATTGACTTCTTGTGTAGAATTAAAAGCGTTTCAGAGCATTTAAAATGTGAATGTCATACATTATGAGTTTGACTTCAAGTCAAAGAGGAATCTGAAACCATCACTTACTTCCATATCGAAGATACTTTGTGAAAAAATCACACGATCAGCACTTTTCATGAGGCTGGTTAAAGACAACAAACCATCAATTTGAGATAACAGAATTGATGATTTGGTTGAGTTCCAGAGATCGCTGAATAACCCCCCAGCAAGTTTAGACTTTGGACACAAGTGTCTTAAAAAAGTGTGGAATCCATAACACTCTACACTCTATTAAATATTCATATGAAATGTTTTGATTTCACCCATAGAACGATCATTCAGTCCCTTAGTTGCTCAAATGAAACAATGACTTGTTTCTGGATCCGTTTGGATCACCTTAAAAAAGGTCAGAGTGAACCAAACCACATCGAATAACAACAAAGCAAGACTCATGAACTTAACCTGAACTTGTGTGAGAAGACAGTGAGAACAGGGATGGGATGGTGAGTAACAGGAACTCTTTACAAGGCTCCTGAATAGCCCAACAGTCAAGTAATTGTCATTCTCCATGACAACCAGCTGAAAGAAACTGATCAGCAGAAAAAAAACATCTCTGACATTGGGGAAAGGATCTTATTCCTCCTGCGACGTTTGCCCACCATGAAACAAATGATTGTTATCAGATGCTGATGTTCATTTGAATTTGTGAACTGTTGCACGTTTGCTCATCAAGTTGTACTTGTCAGTGTGAGCAAAGTAATGCAGGCAAAGACGCTAGAGTGATCTAAGTCGACGTGTCTGTAATTACACAACGACATGCCCCCTCACTGTCTGGAGCTTAGCTTAGCAAACTGACTGACTCTTAACCAATTTCCTCCCAGGAAAATATCTACATCCATTAAAACAGCACTGCTCTCATGAGCCCTGGAGGATGTAAAGAGAGGATAAACTGAGACACAGACAGCTGATAATGTGCAGCTGAGATTTACACGGTGAAAATCTGAGCAGACGTTTCCACAAGCGTGTGCTGGATATCATCTGGCTGCTCAGCAGGTTATCATGAAGCAGATAAAACAGTTGATATGCACTAGCTGTCCATGGTGATGAAATCCTTCCTGCAGAATCCCCTGCTCATGAGCACTTCACAGCTTTGAACAGCTGGCTGGGTAGACAAACTATATTTCTCAATCAGAAAACACACTATAGTGATCTTTTGTTTACGTTTCAATCAGCTAACTGACCATGAGGTGTGACGTAGTGTCTGCTCAGCCAGGCAAGTTAAAGTGATGGAAAGACAGTCGTAGAAATACTATGGAACAAAATCGTACCTGCTCGTGTCAAAATCAAAAACTGAATTATAAAGTATTTTCAAAGTGCTCAATATTTCATGTGGGCTATACATTTATGTTGTCATGACAACGCTATGTAGCTACATCAGGACACCAAACAAAGCAGATCATATAGGTATAACTTATGAGAAACCATTTTTATATGAATAATTACTGAAATATACTGAGAGTGAGACATTAAAGAGAGAGTGAGAGTGAGACATTAAAGAGCAGCAGGAGGCTTTGCATACATTTGGAAACTATACTCCACTGCAAGAGACGGGCTATCTTAAAGCTAAACTATATCAATCAAAGTCAGTTAATTATTTACCTTTGCTGAATGACTGAAAATGAAACACTGATGCAGCTCTTGCTTTTTTCTTCCTACTTTGATTGTCGGGATAAAAAACTGCAAGTCAACAAAAGAAAACGAGGCAAATACATTTGTATTCATCCAATTAAAAAAAAGAAAACATTCAGGTCATTAGTAAGTGTTCTTAAAGACTCGGTGGCTTTTTCAAAGATTACCAGGTTTTATTCTCTTCAGAAATCAAACCCCAGCTCTGTAGCTCAGCAGTGATGGTAAAACATTAAAGGCACAAACTGTCAATGTGCAGCTGATTAACTGAGTACCATGAAGCCTTCTGCTTTGGTTAATAAACAACACACACCTCGATTTTATCCAGGATACTTTGTGATTTTCATTGTGTGTTCCAAAGTTAAAGCAGACAGCCAAATCAGGTGAAAGTACACACTGTGTCTGTAAACCTATGAAGAGTGATGTTTGATCTTTGACTTGATCTAACTCTGCTGTTTCTCATCTGTCAACAGAGCAAACCAGCAGGAAGCCTTTACTGTCCCTCCAGTCCATATTCAGGAGATTAGAAAAAGTCTTACTTTGCTGTAGGTTAACCCCCTCCTCACTGAATCACTCAGACTCAGACTTGTGTGTCTGTTTCCAATCATATGTGGGCTGGAATCCAGTGTGCGTGTGTGTGTTTGTGTGTGTGTGTGTGTGTGTGTGTGTGTGTGTGTGTGTGTGTGTTGGTGTGTGAGAGGGTGGAAGAGAGAGGGAAGGAAACCGTTTAAAAACCTATAGCGTAATTATAAAAACAAGAAAGCAATTGTAGCAGCAATGCAAAAACATCATCCTCTCAGCAATTTAATTTCATTCAAGGGTAATGATCTTATGAATCTCCTCCTCACTAGAAATCTTTAACTTACCACATGAAAAAAAAAAATTCTTAAAAGAGGAGTCTGCATTAAATAGCAGATATTGTAGAATATTGAAGTTAGTCTGCAGAAGTGACCTCCTTTCATGACAGGTCTATAACCAACTGCAGGAATAGTGTCGTTTATTATTATTATGAAAGGTTTTAAAGGGAGAAAATGTGAAGTTGCAGTAACCAAAGTCACTCATAATGTACCTTCAATAAGGTCACTTCAAATAAACTGTTCAGTCAGTTAGGCTACACCTTTAGTAATGTACACCCTCATATGAGCAGCCTGTTATTTCAATGATTCTTTCCAACAGCAGAGATGACTTTAAACTGTCTTTAGTTGACTTTTAAACTTGAGGGAGCTCTGCTGTCGCTCTTTAATGATGCGTAAAGACTTTACCTGGATGCGTTACCGAAGAACTCCACCGAGTACCCAAAATAACTTCCCTGTGGTCCTGTGAAAACCACGCGTGACTCCGTGTCCAAGTTAAAAGCCACACAAAGCTGGACCACAACCACCACTACAGGTACAGCCCACATGGAGCACCGACAACATTTTCCCCACAGCCGGGTAGGTAAAAGTCCATCGGCAGTTCCCATCTCTTCTTTGGCGCGTCTCTTCTGTCATTGAATAGCTGAGGAAGGGCTGCACGCATCATCCGTGCTGTTCCTGCTGTTAGAAACGACAGTTTGGGTCGCAGGCATTAATGTAGGTGTACAAAATAATCCCTTCAATTCCAACAGGTCCGGTGTAGTGATCCTGAGTGACTGGTGAAATGTAAAGAAAGTCAGACAGAGGGGGAGAGAGAAGGAGTGAAAGAGAGGGAGGAAGGGAGGGGGATCATTGCAACCTCATTTTGGGTGGAGCTATGAACATTACCAGGCAGGCTGGTCGTCACAGGAAAAAAAACACTGAGGTCATGTTGACAAGACAGATACAGAAAAATATCCCTTCCTAGAATAATCAAAGAAGACAGAAAGTATAAAAGTGAATACAAACATGTCATTAAATATGACAAGAATATTATGAACTCTGTTAAGACTGTCATGATAAATAAATAGGCTACATAAATCCATTTTCTATTCTTTTTGCCTTTAACTTGTTGCCTTTATTTGATAGGACAGTGCAGGAAATCAGGAGAGAGCGAGAGAGAGAGAGAGAGAGGAGACATGAAGGGAGCTGAGGGTCAGATTTGAACCCAGGCTGTCCACCTGGAAGATGGCCCCATGTACAGAGGACTATGGACCTCGTACATGTGGGCAGGACTTCACCGCTAGACCATCTGCGCCCCAGCTTTTTGTGTGTTTAGAGTCATCGAAAGCCTGAAAATGATTGGTCTGCTTTATTACATAATAGGAAGTTTCCACTGCATGGCTCTGCTTTCATTGCAGACTCTGAAACAAATTCAAATGCATGGTGGTAATTTCATTAGCAGTGGCTGCCAGGTCCAGTGTGCTTAATATGGCTCAATGGAACACTTTCAACTCTCCAGTCCACTTGTTGAAGTATTAAAATGAATGCATTCTTGTGTGAACTTGCATCTCATGAACTCTTGCAACGTTAATAAAGAGATTGAGTGTTTTTTCTCAAAAGGCACAAGGTGGTGCATAAAAACCGATCAGAATGCAGGAAAATAAATGTTGGGTGTGCAAAATTTGCTGGGGGAGATTCCAACAATACTCTGAAAATGACAGGCAGAGATGATGTTAATTTCAGTAACATTGCTTAATGTCAAGTCAACTGGTTATACGAAGTGTTAATACTGTCTTTCTTTTTTCCTCTTCCGTCTTTCCCCACTCCTGGACAGATAACCTCTCTTCATTGTCCTTTGTTGACTATCATTGACAAACAAAGCTTGCATCATCACAGAAATACTGCAATCTTCAATTAGCAGTACAACAGGAGTGAGTGTTATCAGATCAGGTATCCTGGGGGGTTTCCTACTGTCATTGCAAACTTTGCACATTTTGAGCCATGCACTGCAGTGGTTTAAAGTTCTTCAGCCTCGGGGCCCCCTCCTGGCCTACGACCTGAAGCAGTTGCCTACCTTGCCTGAGTGACATCCAATTCAAATGTTTTTGGTAACAGATATTATTCAAATACAGTATGGTGCTCAATGAGCGTGAAGAGAGAGCATTTGGGGGTGCACACTAGGACCACAACAGTTGTTTAGATTAGATTATATTATTACTCTTGGATGTGAAAGCTGTGATGTGTTCAAGCAAAAATGGAAACATCTGATAAATCTGCCTCAAAATGACACAAGTCATCAGGTTTTGTGTTAAAAACAAATAGAAAGCCACATTGTGTAGTAGACTTAACATTAAGCAGTGCATTCAGAGAGTATACTTCTATGTTTGTTCTGTTCAATGTTAAAAACTATAAGAAGTATGGCGTCTCTGTTCAGAAACAGCAAAGTGATGAATGCAAGGATTCTGACCACATGTCATAACATTAGAAATCTTCTCAGGGTGCTGACTTTAACAATGCTCTGGTTTTGTTTGAACGTATACTCGACAAGTCAAAACAGAAAACAGTGTGACGAAACCTGGAAAACCCACAGACATCCATCTTCAGCTCTGTCTCTCATCACCGTGTTGGAAGTGAACCTGCTGGCAGAGTGACAGGCAGGCGAGCCTACAGTACGTAATAATTGATAGGTCTCCTCATGGTTGAGTGTGTGTGTGTGTGTGTGTGTGTGTGTGTGTGTGTGTGTGTGTGTGTGTGTAGGTGTGTGTGTGTGTGTGTGTGTGTAGGTGTGTGTGTGTGTGTGTGTGTGTGTGTGTGTGTGTGCTTGTGTGTGTGTGTGTGTGTGTGTGTGTGTGTGCTTGTGTGTGTGTGTGTGTGTGTGTCTTTAAAGTCTATAGGAAAAGAGGGCCCCACTTTTGAGGAACTGTGAGTCAAGATGTGTTACCTGCCAAAGGCAACAGAACTGAGACAAAGAAAGTTTTCTCTCAGTAAAAACACATTTTGACGTGGCACAGAGGCGGTAGCAATACTCTGCGTCTCATGGCGACTATTAATACAACAGTTAGTTCCTCTCATGAATGAATGAAAAACATAATATGCTTGATTCAGGATGTTACAGGTACATTCAAAAAGAGACCAAGTTAGTGGTAATCACAAATAGACATTTCTTACATTTTCACAAGTTATTATACACTTACAGAAGTTATGAAAAGTGTTCTTGTAACTTTATTGATCTTCTTGATTCCTATGTTTTAAAGGTCACATATTCTCCACCTCCTCAACCAGTTTAAATAAGTCTCAGAGATCCCCAAATGTGTTTGAAGTGTGTTGTTGTAAATCCACTCTGATCCTGTATTTGATCATGTCTATAAACCCCTCTATTTCAGCTCTGCTCAGAACAAGCTGTTTCTGTGACTGTAGCTTTAAATATGTAAATGAGCTGTGTCTGACCACTCCTTACAGAGAGTTTCAGGTTTGACTTGTATCAAGACAACAGTGACCTTACGCAGGGTCAAACAGCTGAGTTGAGTGGACTTCCTTTTCTGTGTAGACTTATTTATTTTTACCTTATTTTCAAAAAAGAGAAAACAAAAACTTCTCACAGGTCACTTTTACACATTTGGCCCATGACTGTGGAAAAAGAGCATGTTCCAAACAACGAGGAGCTGAAACTGCAAAAGCTCAAAGACCTGCTGCGAGTTCCATCTGCAGGCTAATTGAAAAAGGCTGAGAAAAAAAAGCACATAGAAACACCTATTTCAGCCTTACTGCAATTATGTTGCTGTGTGGATGCTCGTAAAGTGTAAGGTTTAATTTTCCACTGGTCAACTTACCGGCCATGTGGGGGATTTTATGTCTTCCCAGAGCCAAAATGATCAACCCCCACTCCCCCCCCCCCCCCCCCCCACACACACACACACACACACACACACACACACACACACACAACGCAGTCTGCATCATGTCAGCATGAAGGGGATCAGAGACATAACACATATACCTACCTACTATAACGTCTGCATGTTGGCTCGAGCAATGAAAGACAGAGAATAGAGCGGTCTTCCCTCCACAGACACACACACACAAACAAGGCCACCTACACACACACACACACACACACACACACACACACACACACACACACACACACACACACACACACACACACACCTACACACACACACAGGAAGCCACATGATTACCACAATTAAAGCAACAACAGCTAGTGTGTGCCTTGAGAGGTTCAGACTCCTTAATTTGCTAAGAATCATCAGTGAATTACTACCAGTAAGGGTTGGAGCAACCTTTCTTTCAGGAAGCTATTTTAAATTTATTTGAAGACTTAGTAAGTTGCTCAACTTAAATGTGTATAAGTTGAGCTTAATATGGATTTAAAAGATACTTTTAATGACACCAGAATTTAGTTTATACCGATTCTCACAAAAACACAAAATTTGAATCCTTCACAGATAGGAAGGATATTTTCTGTTCTGAAATAAAGTTTAAAATATTGCCTGCTTTATACTAACTTCCATTAGTTTCTTTCCTCTTTGTACTCCAGTACTACAACATGTGTTGGCATATAAGCGCCATCTGTAGATCAGGTGTAAATACTGCACGATCTTCTCTTAAGTGTTTGTCATTATAAACCAAACACCTTCTCAAGATGAAAATTCAAACCCTGGCTCAATCAGATCAACAACTTAACAGAGAGCCCTTAACATTTTTTGTTCGCACATACACCCTTTCATTATTTCACACTTGTCCCTCTCGTTAATGAAGTAAAGTGATGTAACATTTTCCCTCAAGTCAGCCATCTGGAGGGAGATGAAGGTCAGTGGAGGTGAGAACCTCTGCTACAGAAATGGAAACAAAAGTGTAAAGTGATCCTCTCAAAGGACTGAAAGGTTGCCTTTGAGCTTTTCTCCCATCGATAGGTCAGATCAGAATCCCTTAAGATTTCCTCCAGAAGCTCCTTCTCCTGTCTCTCCCTGGCTTCAGCAGCTGACTGCAGTGTCTCTGTGTGCCTGCTCCACGAGGGTCAGATACGTTTTATTCTCTGTCTGGTTTAAATCAGGTTTACTAACCTTGATCTGTGGATTCTGGTGTTTTGGCCCATCTAGTTTTCGTATGAGATTCTGCTACTCTTCTGCAGTGAGTGGTTCAGAGTGCTGCATGAGTAAAAGATCAAATAACTAACTCTGATAGGGATTTCATTCATTTGAAATAAGGCACCTTTCATCAAACTCAGACTCACCAATTTACTCATTGAGCTTTTTAATCTGAATGTTTTTGTTTCGTTTCCCACAGCTCAATTTTTTTTTAAATTTTTTTTTTGGGGGGGGGAATGTGAATAAACCAACTGTGCCTTTCCAAGAACGTTATTAACAAACTTTGCATCAAGAGTGCATTTTGGACTTGAATTTATTGCACACCATGTACTGAAGGCAAGATGGACGTAAACTCAGTGACATCACCCATTGGTTTCTGAAGAGGCATTTTTAAGCCCAAAGATGGCAGTAACCATGCAGCGTGCATCAATCCTGAACTGCGCAATTCATACCAAAACTGTGTTTAATACCAATGTAAACATGTTTAATTCGGCTGTAGAAATGAGCATTTCAACCTTTGTATTAATGAAACCTCCAGGGATTTTGAAGCAAAAAAAGCAACAAACTTCCTCTGTTGGAGGAACGAACCACCAAGTTCAATCTGCAGAGTCCCTTTAAGAAAAAAAGCTAAAGACACAGCTCTCAAGTAAACCCCTTCACACCCAATAATATTGATGATCATGATGACTTTGAAGATTACAATATTTAAGGTTTTGATGCTGATTAGAACAGCTGTCGATGTTGTTAATGATGCTCGTTTAAACTCACTGACTTTGTTTCCTCTTCTCTAAATCCGTGCTTGTGTTGTACTTATTCTCTGATGTTCGTCACTTTTGGATAAAGACTGCTAACTGGATTGTATCACCAAGTGGACCATCGAGGAACTGCACCTTTTTGCTCTTTCCCCATTGGCTTCATTTTTTTTAACCCTCGAGGTCGCTGCTTGGAACTACGCACAAACATAACTCTCATTAAATCCTCACATGTTCTGTTTTGAGCAACGTCATGGTTTTAAAAGCAAGGTTTGGTTTGCAGCAGGTTACATTGACTCAATGTGACAAAAAAAGACGATTTAAAAGTTCACAAGTCCTGTTTTTATTGTGCCATTCAAAAAAAGTAAATGTACATATGTATTTAATCTAACACTATTTCTGTCATTAAATTACTTAACTTCCAACGTTGTTTTAAGACTTTCAGTAAAAAATGCTTTGCCGTCAGAAAGTCAGATTGGGAAACGTGTCTGTGATCAATCTCTTATTGAGTCACAAACAGCTCCACGGATGTTTTTGTTTTGCTAAGCATGACCTCTGCTCTTTTCCTGACCTCTAATCTTCCTGAGTAATATAATCAAGAGGAGGAAAAGCAATATCATTACAGGAAGAAATAAAGATAAATGACTTCCCCTCCTCTTTCTAACAGAGCGCCCTTCATCCCTTCATGGCTTAAACATGATTAATATTTGTGTCTATGCACTCTTTTTTCCATCCGGATGCAGGTGTATGATGAAAGTTTAGCCAAACCTTTCTTTCTTCATACATTTGTGTCGAGCTGTTGAACCAGGAGCAAAGACATTTGAATACATTAATCTGGACAGAGTCCTGAGGGAGAGGAGAGCTGACTGAAACCCCCAGCTCGCCCACAGACTATTTTAGTTTACCCATCATCCAGCTTGTCAACACATCAGGACTTGTTAATGGACCTGAGCTAATACAGAAGTTATTGCTGTGTAACCTACACGCCCATTCCCTGAAGGCGCGAAGAGGAAAACTCAACACCGCAAACAAGCAGAGCAGCACGAGGCCTACACAGAAGAAACTGAGCTCAGAGATGTTCACACTCAGATAAAGCCCCCTCTTCGAGAAAAAAGGCAAGTAACACAGCTTTTTATTTTAATTGGAGCAGAGCCCAGTCTTCCACTGTGAATATCACCCTTCAATATTAACCTCTCAGTGACGGAGAGCTCTATAAATAACAGTCTCACTAACCTGGGGATTTCTATCGGAGGGGGAGAAGGTCTGGATTGCCCTTACATTGATCTTTGTGGAAGTATTCCTTCAGGCTGTCTGAGACCTCTTAGACACATACAGTAATGCATAGTTATTTTTTATCATTACTATCAGTCACAGGCCGAGTGTTTGCTGAGACAGCATGAATATTAAAATGGATAGGTGCAGAGAAGCATGCTTCTTTTCATAACCTTCCTTCACCAGCACCGCCAGTACATGAACACATCACGATGGAGTCTCACCACCAGAGACACTGCCCATTTCTCCCCTTCCAAACTTGTAAAAAAACAAAAAAAACATGTGAACCACAGGGAGACACTGAGGAGACTCATCTGCAGCATCTAAAGGGACAAAATATCAGATTTTAAAAAAAAGTTTGCAATAATGTCAGACCTTGATTTAAGTAGTTTATTCTGACAGCCATTGAGATCATTCAGGATTTTATAAGAAATCGCATCGCAATGATAAAAGTGTTTGTTTTCTGACTGACCCTGCCATTTCCCCTCCAACTATAATCATATTGTAATCCGACGAAAAACCCAACTAGCAAATCAAAGTAATCAACTCAAAAACTTATCAAGTGCCCATGATGCAGCGCTGCCCTGTGCCCGTACAGTAGTTGCCTCCCTCCTGTATTTTAACACCACATTTTATATGTTCATCATCCAACAGCAAAGCTAAGCGACTCCCAGCTTGGTGGTATTTTTTTTATGTTAGACAGACTTTTCACAGTCAATCAGCTTGTTTGTCTCACTTACCAGCTCCTGACAACAATTTCACATTCCAGTCTGCTGAAATCACTGCAATCCTCTCAAACGCTCAAGCTGTTTGACTTTGCTTTTATCATTCTTTTCCTTCTAAAATTGCATAAAAAACCTTGGTTTGCAAATCTCTGCATCAACTTAATCAAAGTTGCTACCTTTGAATCTGTAGAGGTTTACACGACAACGACATTCAGTTTTATTTTTGTATAACTTTATTTAGGAAAATGAACACACGATTATAGCATCAGTATAAAAGATTATTTTTTCACAGTGTTTCACAGCACATTTTTAAAAATTCTAAGAGAAAAATACTGTCACTTATTCCCATCCTAAAAAAACAAACAAACACAAAATGTTCTAAAAGTTCTTTGTTCCACTTGTTGCAACATCGTAGCATGTGAGCGACCACGTGTTTGTCAGTCACATCATCTGTTTGTACAGCTTCTGCATGTGTGTGTGTGTGCGCGTCTGTGTGTGAGTCACCGAGAGCCTGATGGGAGAAAAAGTATTACAGGCCGAGGAGTGAATATTGCTTCACTCCGTCTGAACGCGCTGGATGAATTTTTCCAAGAAGATCCCAGAGTGAGATTCTACATCCCTGTGCTGGTTCCAGTTCTCCTCCTTAATCCCCTTCACCAGGCCGTCCTGCTGTGAGACACAGACACGGTACACAAGGAAGATGTTAGGGGAACAAGTCCACCCTCTGATTACATAGTTTGTGAATGACTGTTAAATGTCGAGCTGATTTTTCTTTTTCCATTTGGTCCAGCAAAAAGCACTGGAACCATTAGCACAAAACGATTTATCTTACCACGAGGAGTTCTCCTGAAAGAGTTTTTTTTTTAATTATCCATCCATATCATATCAAATTATAGAGATAATTAAAATGATATTAGTTGTACTTATTTAATATAGTAAAATCAAGTTTTACTAAATTTAAATATTACAACTGACTTGTATCTAAACAATGGTTTGAATATAACAAATTAAACACTAGATAGTGTTACTCGAGTACACAAAGATCTTTTGATGAGGAACATCTTCATCAAGGACATTTCAAACTAACAGCTAAATCACACTTTTAAACAGATTAAATAGTTCAATGTAATGATCCATCAGATAAATAAGGAACAGAAGAGCACATGTTTGGTTTGATGAATACATTTGTTCTGACAGCTGAGATTTTCCATGTTTACCTGCCAAGAGTGTTTCTGAATCAAAAATGTAGTGAAGAGTTACACAAACACATTTGAAGTATCTGTGTTATTTAGGGTGTTTTTTTAGCAGAACATTTATAATTCAGCCACCTTCAAAATGTGCCTTTAAACCTTTACTATCTGTTCTTTTTTCCAAGACAGAAAAAACAAGGCCGATCACGCCTGTCACTGACAGAGAGCAGGACTCCGTGACCCTGGGATCTGCTGCCCTCGCTTATCTAAGATATAAAAGGTGAGACGCCCGACAAGATTTTTTAATTAGTCTTAGGCTAACATATTAGCCTTAGGTTGTTTGAAGGCTACAAACCTTAAAATGTAACGTAGATATATTTATGCCCCGGTGCAACATTCAGGAAACTGTTTGGCTCGTGACTCACAAGAAAAACAGAAATTCCCCACCCATCAAGATAAAAAAAGCACATGCATGTGAAGGAGAGTAAACCACCAACAGCATTGCCACCACGGCTCAAACTTTAAATACACCTCCTTACAATATAAATGGATACAAAGAAAAAGTGGGGGACTTCACAGTCAAGTATAATGAGGAGCCAGAGGAAGTGAGAGTTGACTCAGAGGAACACACACACTAACCTGTTGGCTGTCAGAGAGCACCAAGATGACGTCTCCCTGTTCAAACGAGAGCAGGCCGCCCTCTGACGCTTCATGGCTCTCCAGCGCCACCCCCTGGTATTAAAACACAAGACACATCAATACAAGCTTGAAACAACCGTTTTCTTTTCCAACATTTATTCTCCACATTTTTTCCCTTTAATATCTGAAGCAAAGGGTGCGTTTGATTTATGTGTTTTTACAACATGAATTAATAAGTACTCAGATTCAAACATTTGACTATTAGGTCATTTGTTTGACTACAGATTATATGTTGTGTCTCAAAGATTCAGTGACATTATTTCACAACGAAAGGCAGATTTGTTCGTAATTTAAACTGCACATCTTATACAACTTTGTTAATAGTTTGATAATGATAAGTTATTTACATTTAAAAAAACAAGACTTGGGATGTTATGGACTATTACATAAAGAGAGCATCACCTTAAAGAAAATAAAAAGTCTTAATGACGTTTCTAATAAAAACTTTGTTGTTCTCAGAACTCTAGATGCAAAACTGTTTTGTTTGCGTCTTGGTGGCTCTATAAAGATCTGACAGAAATGTTTTTTTGGGTCTAAAGACAACATGTGAAAATGAATGTAAACAGGTGATGGGAAGTAAAGCAGGGCCTCTGCAGACGGCTTGTTTCTCTTTATTTTTCTCACCAAAAAGTAAAAGTCTGGCGTTTCTAAATTGCCGTTGCGTACCTTGTAAATGAAGCCTGGTGGACTGTCGGAGCTGCAGTCTTCTCCTGAGTCAGCGGTCTCCTGATGAACTGATGCGTCTTCTGTCTCCTCCTCAGCAGGTGAGCGGGGGCTTCTCTCTGCGGAGCGGAAAGAGCGGCGCGGGGCAGGAACTGGTCCAGACTTTGGCTTGGCCTGTTCTTCTGGCGGCGGCTCGTTCACACTCTCCTGCTCGGGGCTGTGAGGTGCATCACTGTCTGCAGAATCAGAGGGATTGCACACCTCTTGACTCACGGCCTCTGACTTTGGTACTCCAACCCCGGAGTCATCCGAGTGGTCTGAAGCGAGGTCTGCTTCTATTTCTGCTTCTCCTGCTGCCTCAGCCTCCTTTGGAATCTCGTCACTTGTGCTCTTGTCGCTGCTCTCATTGACGCACACCGACTGCCTCTTGGGTGTGTTGGTGCCGCTGGAGCTGAGATCAGAGTCCGACGAGTGGACATCTTTGGAGGAGATGCTGCTCTCCTCTGCTTGGCTGGTGTCTTCAGAGGTGCTCTGAGCTCGTTGCTCAGGTGGAGAGTTCACAGCGTCTTTTCCATTTTCAGCAGAGGAATGGATGGAGACATGGTCGGATGGGAAAGCTGTGTTGCAAGGAATGGGGTTGGAAATAACCAGGGACTTTCTCTTCTTTGACTTGGTTGACGTGCTGCGAGAAAAAGTGTGTCAAAGCATTTTTAACAGGCTCTTCAGAAAGAGAGTTAGTTTCATCATAACATAAAAATACCTTAATGCTGCGAGCTGTGTATAGTCATTTAACTACGAGAATAGTGCTCTTATTAAGAACACAGTCACAGGTGCAGCCCAGTAGGTACTCTACTCCACGTGTACACAGATTCTCTGTAGTGGACTATACAGTTCACTCATTCAGCACAGTAAGGAAGACATTTATGACACTACTCCAGCTGCCTGTAATGACGTCACTCACTGCTGTTGCACAACTAAAAAGTACACCTTAACACTGGCTGAGGATTCAACAACAAGGATCAAAAACATTAATCCTATATCATCATTTATTACACTGGTTGTATTTTCAAGACTTCCTTACATTTAATAAAAATGTATAGAAAATACTGATGTATCATTTGCTCATTTATGTTAGCTTATAGATGATCTTGTGTCTGTCAACATCAGAAGTTCCTCAACATCTGTTCATCTAGATTTTGGCACACTGTTTTTTTGGTTCGTGTCGTTTGCTCCTCTCATTGGCCTCAGAGCAGTCACACTTTCTGCTCATGGAAAAAATCTTTGATTTGGGGGGCTGGTGCCCCCCCCCCCCCCCCCCCCCCCCCCCATGTATAGTGCCTTAACCCTCCAAGTGGGCGGCTGGAGTTTGAATCCAACATGTGGCTTCTTTAATCTTAAACTTTTCACTCTTTTTATACATTTACTTTAATTTTATTTTTATTAATTTTACCTGAACATATTTTCAGATTTAATCATTTCAGTGATTTTCAAATGTTCTATTTTAAATGCGTCTTTTCTTTCCTCTGTCATGACGCTTCGAATTGCCTTGTTGTTGAAATATGCTAAATAAATAAACTTGCCTTGCTACGACTACTTTTCACAATGCATTGTGGGATACAGTGAGTGCACCACATAAGAGTATGATAATGCTCTCTCAGAATTCGGACACCACTGGAAAATGGCAGATTGACTACACATAGTGCACTATGAAGTGAGAAGTGGATGATTTTACCTGTTCAGACCCTTGATGATGAAAGCTTTTCCAGAGTGTTGAGTCTCCACTTTCTTCATCACGTCGTACAGCTCGTGGTTCAGCTGCAACACAAAAAAAAAACATGAGTACACAATGAAAAGGAGTGTTCATTGTATTGAAACATTACTCATTTAAGAAATGAAATATGAGGAGCTGCATCATATCTTACCACGCTCATTTCTTTATAGAAGACATCCCTCAGGTTTGATATGTTTTGGAAAACCGTCACGTAGCAACCTATGCGGCTACACAAACACAGACATCACGTGGTTTGTCTCTTAGTTCATTCACATGAATTCTTTCATGACAATCACCTTAATCATGCCGGGTTTCACCCTATTGCTTTGGACTCTTAATGCTAATCTTTGCTTCTTCAATATTTGGGCACTTCAATGACTTAATCTACATTTTAATTGTCTGCATTGACTGTTCAATGTCTGTCCTCACACCACTGTCACTACCTCCACTGTACATAATCAACATATACTTCTGGAAGCTCAGCACTTAGTTTCTCAGGTTCATAAACTGTCTAGGGGTCTCTTTTAAATAGCGCATGTGTTTTCTCATCTGCACAAGTTATGTACATTTCTTGATACCAGCATGAGTCTATTTTTAATTGCCCGGGTTTAATTTGTAATGTTTATTCTTAGTCATATAGGGGGCTCTAACTCTTGTTTCGGGCTTAGTATATCGAGAAGGAAGGGGGGCAGTTGTTTATTGTATCTAACGTCTTGTGTCCTGCTCGTCTTGTATCCTGCTACTGGATGCCTTGAATTTCCCTCGGGATCAATAAAGTATCCATCTAGCTATCTTTCAATGATCCCCTTCAATAAAAAAACAAGCCAATGGTTTGAGTCAGTCTGTTAATGCCACAGGTATAGAGGTCTGCGCGGTACTTGTACTGTCAGCAAATTGTTTCCAAGTGGTGTGGTACATTTGGGAATCTGAGGGATTAAGCTGCAGGCGCTCTGACTGAAAAACAAAAACAGGTGGGAATCTAGATTCTCTGCATTATTTAATCATGTTATTATAGTAAAAAACAGACAGCCTCAGGATATTTACAGTGTTTCAGTGGTGAAACGTAGACAATCAGTCTGTGATTCGTATGCAACAGGACCTAGGAGAGTACATGAATGCATCATCGCAGATGGACTAACACCTTCAAGTACGACTTGTGGAAACTAGTTGCAATTATTAATCTGTCCACCAGGAGGAGCAGTGCTTACAGCATTTATTGTATACATACATGAATATGGAGTGATTGTACATGTTTCGCCACTCAAAATGTTACCTGAATTAGTTTTTAATTTAACAGCATTTCTGCACACTCCCATGTTGTGTATTCCAAACATCTAGAGCACGTCTTTATAGGCATGAAAAACATTGTAAGATCTGCATCTAACCTGCTTATTCTTTAACTGTTAATGTACCTTTTACAGAGCTTTGATGATGTGAAAGTCAATTGTTAAGATTACCCTTGTTAATTTGCTGTAATTGTTGTAGTTTGTTTTCCTACCTCTGATAGAGAACAGGCAGCTCCTCCCTCAGCTCACTGTTTATTTCTTCAAAGACAGTCTGGGATTTGTTGAACTCTTCCTCTGCCTGTTAAAAGTTAGTTTAGAAGTCGATTATTAAAATCTTCAGCTAAAGGCACTCGTCATTTTTACCATCTGTGTGATACCGAGCTAAAGCTACCTTTGCTATTTTGGCTTCATCCTTTTTCTTTGCACTCTGTAGCGCCTCCAGGTGGTGCCGTGCTGAGTCGTAGTCTACAAGTTTCCGACCACGTTTAGCGACTCGTTCCTGAAAAACAAACAATAGTTACCTTAAGACTTCTAACCAGTATGAGGTTTGTTTGCTGTAAAGCAGAAAGGTTCAAGTTCTAAAGCACCATGTTACCTTGACCTCTGGGAACTGGCCTGTGTAGTTCTCCATGGTGCGGACGATCTGGTCACTTAATTTCTCTTCGAAGTCGTTCCAAAGCAAGTCTTCACTCTAAAAGATGCAGTTAGTTTAGATATTAATGCAACAACACATGCAGCTATTTGCAAATGATTGCAACAGTAACAACTAAAACGCCAGATGTCTTCTACTAAGCCACAAACACGATTTCATGAAGGGAGGGAATGACACCTGTTGCACGACATGAAAACATGACTCATTCATTTTAACATGCTGTTCACTGTGATGCAACTGCAGCAGCTTATTGGCTAACTGGCCTGAAAACTGAAGTTCCCCATGTTAGTGTTTGTTGAGCTTCCCTTTCAACATCCTAAGGTGCAAGACAACTTGAGTTTATGTTCTTAGGAAAGATAAGAATACTTAAGAAGAGATTCCAATGTGGAATGGCTCACTGTGAATGTGCATGCATCATTTAGTTGGCTGCATCAACATGAGGGCTCGCTCACCTGGAGCCCCATATTAAACTAATCAAATTTATTGGACTTTATAAGTCACATTATAAAAATACATTTTATCATGATTTTCTGACAATAATGTGTCTCGAGTCTGTCTATAAACCATCCTCCAAGTCATGAGCCTGATCCACTTTTCAGAAAATGTGTGCTTTTCCCTTCATGACATCACAAAGAGTTCCCCCAGGTGGGTGACACTCCCACAGCGAGGTGTTCGTTCTACCCTCTGAGTCTGCCTTTTCACCGTAAACAATAGGACATGGAGCGAGAAAGCCTGAACAATCCGGTGTGGTCAGACACAGCTCATTTACATATTTAAAGCTACAGATACAGAAACAGCCTGTTCTGAGCAGGGCTGAAATAGAGGGGATCAAAGACAGGATCGGAGTGGATTTACAAAAAGACACTTCACACACATGTTTTTGGGAGCTCTGAGACTGATCTAAACTGGTTGAAAAGGAGTTAAATATGTGACCTAGAATAAATTAGATCAAGCTTTAAGCAATCCCCCACTCCCTGCTGAGACCAGTCATTTCAGAAAATTATCTGGCTTTGAGGACAGGCTTACAGCCAACTGTTTTTCATGTGAAAAATCTCATAAAACACATGATGAACATACCTCTGTGATTACTGCAAGGCCCTCCACGCCGTCCCAGTCTGGCTCGTAGATGTCTCGCAACGTCTGAGACAACCGTTTGGACGTGTCATGCACGGCTGAAGAAAGAAAAATCGTTATTCTTCTAAAAAAAATCTAATTCAAAAGTATCAGCAGCACAGTGCATTGTGGTATTGTTTTAGGGATTGAGGCATGGTTGCTGCACCCAATGCAGGAAGGTCAGAACAAACACTGGTTTCCTGAATGGAGCTTACAATGTTGGAGCAAGAGCTGACACATTGCAAACATAACTGTTTCTTGCACATGCATAACATACCCAATGCTGCATCTGCTGTTTTAACTACAGGGTTTTATTTGTTCTCGTACAACATGGCAACGCAGACAGAATTGCAAAAGTCGGCAGATATTCCGAAAATAGGAGAAAGTCACTTCCCTTTTCTTGAGTTACTCTGCAGAGCAAAGAATGGCATTGTGTTAACACTGTGTTTGTGTATGATGTTTATTGTTTAAATACCAACCTTTTACTGCTGTATAGTAAGCTTTGACATCTTTAAACAACCGGTTTCCATCTATCTGTAAGCAGAAGAAAAACAAACAGAACAAAACAAGTTCGATTCAGTGACAAAAGTGAGGTGACACCACACCAGGGTGAGGTAAGAGCATCTCTTCAGCTTATCTAAACCATATGTGCTTCATCAATTCCTTAGCAACCTAGATGATGATGATTGACGTGATTATTGTGTTTTGCATAAACAATATGCCCATCATAAAACAGGTTAGCAAAACAACAATCAATACTCAGAGGCTACAGACACTTTAAGGCAGGGTTGGTAATGTTCCAAAACTAGCATGATTTTGAAAGTAGCATTCCCTCAGTGCTCCATCTACACCCCATGTGTGTTTATGTTGCACTGCAGTATGATTTTTTTGCAGGTTAACTTCTCTCGTGTTTTCCAAGCTGCTTTTATTCAAATAATGTGACTCCATGACCCCATGTCAGGTTTTAAAGAAATAACAATCACAACATGCGCTGTGGTGAAGGCTGAGGTGAAGTGAAAGCAGCATGTCTTGTCAGCGTGTACACTGGCTTCCTGTTTTCCCTCCAGTAGGTGCTGTGGTTGCACTTCACACTAAATGATAAATTGAGACATTTCCTTTTCTAACTTAGACATTTTCCCTCCAAAAGCAGCAATCCTGTCCACAACTTGGTTAAAGGATAATAATGAATGCTAAAATAAAAACAATAGAACAAACAGAAAGAAGACTACAGGGGCACCATGGCGATTCTCCCACTTCCTTTGTAAAGGTTACATTTAAAATTAGCTAAACAAGCTATTTTTAACACATGAGGAAAAGGTCATATCGGACCAGGTGAGCCTGTAGCTGTGGTTATTACAAAGAGTAGGGGGGCATTTTATTACTTTTTGAATTACAAATTAAAAAGGAAAGCATCATGACTTCCTTACATAAACTCACTTCAAATCTTTTAAAAGACCAAAAACTGGCCCAAGATATTTGTTTATGAGAACGTTGATAACACGACTCATGACTTTCTTTAGTGCATAAAGAAGGTTTCTTTTGATATCAAGGGCAATACTTGTGTCAAAGCATCAAGACAAAGCCTGCACTATTTATGCAGAATGGATAAGAAAAATAAGGAGTGTTATCTTTCTCAGAGTATTTCCTGTGTTCAAGGTGAAGCTGATTGTCTGAACTTGTGGGTTGGCATCTCAGCTGCAAAAACAAAGCATGCTCCTTTTTTGGCAGATTAAGGAGCGCTCCATTGAAAGGGGAGGTTTTGGTAAAGGGCACGAGCTGCTTAACAGCCCATTCAAGCTAAATCTGAACATTACACCTTTGTTAAACTTGTACAGTAAATAAAAAGGCCTAGCATGAAGAGGCACGCTCCTATGTTATAGGTTACGTGTTGGTTTACCTGTTGTTTGTTGAGGCTCTGGCAATGAAGCTCAAACTGTTCATCTTTGGTCTCCATGGTTTTTCCCAGTTTTTGAAGAACCTACGAGAGCGCAACAGAGGGGAGAGTAAGTTAGAACAAGAAAAAGACAAAAGGACTTCATGGGGAACTCTACCAATTGTACTCGTCAGTGTCTGTATGCAGGTGCTGGGGAGTATTTCAGCACATAAGCTTGTTGTGTGTTCAGAGGTTGGTGTGCACTGCCTGTGAGGTCACTCATGTCTGAACGTACTGTAGTCTGAAGATGACAGGTTTTAAAAATAAATATATATGGAACCAAACTGCCTGTGTCAGTGGTTAAATTGCATTGTGGGTAGTGTGGCTGGAAGAATTGGACATGACTGGGGTGGATGTGGTTGCTTTTTTAGCCGGTTTATTGTGAGCAACATTGTCAAAGTGCAATACTGAGTACGCTTACTTTGTTTTATGAAACTAGGTATTTTTACAGTCTATGGGTAAGACTGATTTATCTGATTTATCTAAAATTATCCCAATCTGCTATATTTTAGACAGCAGATTAATTTCAAGTCTGACATTTCAAATCGAAATCAGCCTTAAAAACCTGCACCAGTAACACCCACTGTTTTAGATATTTGTGGTTTAAAAAAAAACCTGTGAACGTTTCGTTGACCAGAAAAAACAAAAAAAACAGTAAAGACTCCTGCAATATAAATTTAAAAGGATTGTGACCAACTGTGTGATGTACTGAAAAGTACATTCTGCACAGAAAGTCAGCTCTATCCTGAAAGTGATGTTTATTTCTACACCTGTCTGTCATCACATGGATGTAGAATACAATCCAGCTGCAGAAATCATCTCTCATCTTAAAAAGGGCTACTTCACCCATTTACATGAAGCCAATGTGAAACACATATTTTTCTCGTCTCAGGGCAAAATGAGGGCTGGATTCACAACCATTCAACACTGCTACCATGTTTCTAATGATACAAAGCTTCATGTAAATGGGTGAAGTATCCCTTTAAACTCCATTCTTCAGTCTCAACTTACTTAGCGCTGTAAACAAAGACTGTCCAGTGAGTCTGTGGCTTACTGGTCGTCTCTCAAACATAAGGTAGGGGGTTCGATCCCCAGCTCCTTCTGCCACGTCCAACGTGTCCTTGGGCAAGACACTTAACCCAAAGTTGATCCCACTGCTTTGCTGGCGACTTATGAATGTGTGTGAATCGGATATGTTACTTCTGATCAGCCACCTCTGCGCCATCAGTGTGCGAGTGTGTCCTGCCGTGTAAAAGCACTTTGAGTAGCCAGAAGACTAGAAAAGTGCTATACAAGCTCAAGTCTGATTACCATTTATTGACATATCCGTCACCTACAGTATACTGAACAAGAAATCTTAGTTCACAAGATAGATACTGATGCAGAAAATATTGGTAAATATGGGCCTAGCTAATAAAACTGTCCAATACTGTAAAAAACAACACCCAATACATCATACACCGTCACATTTTACAGTGCCTGTCCCAGTCTGAGAGCCTGATACCATAGAGTGACCTTTAACTTTTACTCTGCAACAAACGCTTAGCCTGCGACAACATATCAAAGAGCATGTAAACTGAAGCTGCTGTTTTGATGTGGAGCGCTGAAATCAAGCAAGTCAGCCACAGACAGTGAAAAAGTCCCGACAAGCGAGAGGAAGTGCACACTCAGAGTCAGGAAGTGGCAGCTTGTGTGTCCACACACAGCTAAACAACACGATGAGGCTCACACTGTGTCATCGGGTTTTGCAGATTAAGTTAACAGCCAAGGGCCTGTGACTCAGAATGAGACAGTAGGGACATATCATAGACAACACTAAGAGCAAGAGGTGTAGTTTCAAGTCCTCTTCGTTGAAAGGTCTCATAGACAGCTTTTCTGTTCCCCTCATGCATTTGGATCAAGCTTCAACTTTATACCCTCATGGTCATCATCACAGTTTCTGTCACTTTCTTATAGTTTCCATTATCAAGGCTCCAGATGTGGTGAACCATCGAATCATCAGAATGATAGTGCAGGGGTTAATAATTGACTACAAACTTTTAGTAGTAGAAGTAGAAGGGCAACAATACAACTGATATCCAAATACTTCTATATTCTACTAAAGGTTAAAGATTATACCAGTCCTGGTAATCTGCTGCTTCTGACTGTATGGGAGTTTTGTTAAAGCCTATAAGCTACACACTCATCAGATAAGTCTGTTATTTCCAAAGAACACCTCGCCTAATTCTGAGGAAACGTTTGACTGGGCTATATTTGATCAGAGAGCTACAGGCTTGAATATGTCTGTGTCCTGTCCACAAGCTGATGACAGTGGCTGAAGAGTCGAAAAGAAGAATCGGGATGACTTTAGAAAGTTCATACCCTTTTCTCACCTTCTCCTGAGCTCGATTCAATGACTTCTGGACCCGTTTGGCGAGGAATCCAGCCCCAGCCTGAAGGTTTGGGCCCATCTTATTCTCTGCCATCGTCGATTCTTTGTCTGTTTTTTTCCCTTTAAAAAACAGTTTATACAGTCAGTCAGCCCCCCGCGTCTGCTTCCTCTTGAGAAACTGATTCACCGCAGCTGAACTGCGCCTTAAATTCACTACGATGGAGGTGGAGCAACAACAGAAGTGCCAAGACTCCGCTCCTCACACAGACAGTCACACGCAGTATGTTTAGAAGCCAGCTGAGAATGAAGTCTTAAACTCCATCCACCCCCCGCAGCTCGTCGGATCTTGCACAAACTTGTTAAAAGGAATTATTGAGATGTTTTCTTGCGTGTCCAAATCTGTCCAACTATCATCACTGTTGCAAAACTTCACTCCACTGCTGCAATCAGTTCAATGTGGAAGTCAGCCAACAACACTCACCTGGAAGTTATGTGTCGTTTGATTGAGTTTCTCTGGTGCTGTATACCTGATTCAGCAGCGTGACGTCACCACGAGAGCGAATCAGGGGCGGTGAGATGTGCCTTCAAAAAACTAATATCCGAAATAAAAGATCGTATGCGAGACTTTTTTTAAAAATGTATACAGGCTCTATCTGTACTCTTTCTGATTGGTCATGTCATAACGCTCTCTTTCCCGTCCTTGCACCCTGCAGACCTGTTTGCTTATAGTTTGTTTCTTGTTGACACAGCTGTTTTATCCTTTTATTAAAATGACTTACATAACACATCTGACACTGACTTAAAATGACAGACATGAAGAAGGCTACTACTCTCTCTTGTTGGGGAAACAAACTAGGCCTATACTTTAAAGAGTTAGTTAAGTACCCTAAAATGGTCATACAGTATAATTGGAGTTGCAGACATTTAAAGTGTACGCCTACTGAAATGATCAAGCACATTCCCAGGGCCCGAGGGTAAGTCCCCCTATGTTTCACCTATACAAACCTTATCGCAGATCTTTATTGCCTTGCTATAATTGATTTTGCACTAAACACACGAAGTCAAATTCCTTGTAGCTTATACTGTGTATGTGTAAATTTACTTGGCTAAAAATGATTCTGATTCTAAAAAGAGGAAAACCTTCCACAAAGAGTCAATACAAAATTGTATTACATCCGCAATGGAATTTGTAAAATTACAACAGAAAAACACAACTAAATATAACTATAAAAACAGATTGCTGTTCAAAAACATCATCTTTTATAATGTGCAGTGGAGTGGTAGTGACGTTTTATTTCAGTACTCTGATACGGGTATTTTATGACTCTGCGGTGGCATCTGCACTTTTCTATGCAGTAGTCTGCTGGGGAGGAAGGAGCACAGAGAGAGAGACAGGAAGAGACTGAACAGATTGGTCAGGAGGGATGGTTCCGTCCTGGACTGTGTTGAGGAGGAGGATGTGAAGCCGACATCTATCATGGACTGTATTTTTCATCCGTTATTCAATCAATGTAAACTTTCTCATAGCTGTTTTTAAACTGTTTTTTGTTTTTTGTCTTGATGCTATTTATATTTCCCGTTGTCTTGTTTTGAGCTGCTGTTACAACCAAATTTCCCTCATTGGGGGATCAATAAATTGTATCCTTATCCTTATAAATTAGCACACATAGGAAGTAGAAAGAATCAAAAACAAGAAATGATACAGGCAGCATACAGTTTACACCACAGTCATTCAATTTGTGTCCAAGTGTAGTGTGGATTTAATGTGTAAGTGCCTCACGTGCACCTCTGATACTACCTTTTTCCAAACTGAAGTATGTGAGGGTTATATTGTGCACCTGTTACTTGTAATTTAGTCATTTAACCTGCAGAGGGTGGTAGATTACTGACTGTCTGTTTAGGGTAGAATTTACATGCAAAGGTGGGTTTACAGTAGTGTTATCATGTCTTGAGTCTTTAAGTGGTTGAATCAACATGTTGAACACGTCTCAGTTTAACTTGATCCACTAAAAATTAGGTAAAACGTATTTATTAAATTGTTGGGTTATTATTTGCATGCTTCGTCGTCATCTAAAGTCAGCATTGGCTGATTGAAAACATTAGTGGTGAGCAAGATTACTCTGATCTTCGTATAAATGTTCAATTGTGTATCTACGTGTGCTTTTTTACAGTCAGTCTCAATATAGCGGCGTCGTCCTTTAAAGTGTACGTACAGCATGTCCTTATCACTTTCTCATCTTACGGTGAGCTGTCATGGACGCCTTTTTACGCCTGACCATTTTCCCCTGCAACCTAATCGTCGCCAAAATCACTTCAAGAATGTATTTGCATGCCAACACGCCTCTAAACATGTTTAGCTCTAATCAAATAATATGATTTTTGTTGTTGAGTGTTTTCCGGGACGGGGTTAGCTCAGATGCTGCATTCACGTGCTGATGGGTGGTCCAATTTTTTCGATTTGAGAAGTTAAGCGCTGAAGAGCATAGACTGTAGAGCTGTGAAATTTAACTTAAAATGTCGATGTGCAATGCTTAATTTAATTACGTTAACATTAACAAAACATATTTAGCCCCATATGGGAAGACGATTCTGACGTCAAGTCTTGCATCGTATGATTTTTCTGACTTGAGAAGGCGTACATGTGTATTTTACAACTCGGAACCTTGTTTTTCCCGACGTGTCTGACACCACCTGAATGCACCAATACGCTCCGGCTGTCTTCTGCAGCGCTGCCAGTGACGTTTTTCAAGAGTTGTTTGGTTTGATACACAGGATCGACCGGTCGGGTGGCGTTCTCGTTGCTCATAATGTATGGCATCGGAACGTGAGGTCCAGTAAGGTAACCAGAAACGAGCGCACCCAATGTAGCGAGACAAGAAATAGCCGAAGACGTTTGGCGCGGTTGGTAGAGAGACTGCTGACACCGGACGGAGAGGGGGGGCCCGTCATCGTTTCTCCTGTTTCATAGAAGTGTCTTTGACAAAGGTACCGGCAGCTATAACGCTTTAAGAGAGAGTGGGTACATTTTAATAATCGGGTTTGTTATTCTCCGGTTTGCCGGAAATAGCTTAAATATGCCTCCCGTCGAAAATGACACCGGGAAGACTGAACTCAAAACTCGGATACAGCAGCTCATCGACTCCAATCAAGTCATGGTTTTCAGCAAAAGCTACTGTCCGTACTGTGTGAAGGTAAGCTAATCACGTTTTCTGAGAGGAAGAGCTTGTTCACGTCAGATGGAAACTTCCATTATCTCCCGCGAAGTACACGGACGCGATCTAATTGCTGTCGGGCTTCGTCTAATTGCTGGCGGGTCTATTCACCCCCCCTTCCCCTCCCCTTCAGAGACTTCAGTCAGTAAAACACAAACTCTTTGGACACCGTATTGTATTGTATACAAGTATGACACTTGTTTCGAGAAAGTGTTGTAATTAAATCAGGTTGCGAAGCTTAACTGATGTGCCTGTTTTAATTTTAAGTTGTATAAGTTACGTAATTTACAGTTAATAGCTAATTTTAACACCTAACGTGACCTTACGTCCACCTTAAATGATTGTCATCATTAATTAAACATTTGGCCACCATTACATTAATGAACCTTTCATTGTCTCTTTTTTTGCTCACATATTTCACTGATATGGTCTCTACTGTAAATATGCTCAACTATTAAAGCTGCTCTGTTTTCTAATGAAAGAGTTTAACTGATGAAATATACTGTGATTATTGATTTTTTTTTTTCTTAAACTGAAATCAAAGCATTCCTTAAAAATGAATTAGTTCTAAAGCTGAAATGAACTTGTGTAAAATGATAGAAAATAAATAACTTGCATTTATTACAACCACTTTTTCCGCAGTGTTTGCATTTCACTTATTTTTGTTTATCTCTAAAGTTGCTTCCATGTGGCAGATTTGACATGTCCTCATGTGACTTTCTCCTGAAAGTTTTTGATTGATTTCCCAGCCCTACTTTGAATAGTTCCCTTTGTTATAATTAAGTGAATGTCTATCACGACACCTACACACATAAAGTGAAGCTAAATCAGCAAACCTCAGGATTAAATAATGTGAAATAAGTACCTGAAAGATTAGGAGTATTTCTAGTTTAAGATCAAGAGCAGGTAATCTTCTCTTGAGGACGATGTTTTTAGTCAGGGATGTAACGATTCACTAAACTCGCCATACGATTCTCTCATGGTTTGTTTCATAAAATGACACTGTAGTCAGATGAGTGAAACAGATTACTTTAGGAGCTGCTAACCTGCTTGTCAGTGTGGTTTGGTCTTTTCAATGTTTTTTTTTCTCGTAATGCGGGGAAGTGATTGGACCTTCTCTTAGTGCTGTCGATTAAATGCTGCATCATGTTGGTTGTGGTTGATTAATTTGTCTGAGTACCAGTGTGAACCTTGAATCGATTTATCACGATGAATCCGTACATCCCTAGTGTCAGTGTTATGTCGGTGTTTGTAGAATATTTCCTGCAGCTGAAGACGTCTTGTTTCACATCTGTGTCCTCAGGTGAAGGACTTGTTCAAAGAGCTCAAAGTCGAGTGCAATGTGGTGGAGTTGGATCTCATTGGTAAGTCATTGTTCTTGTCTCAGTTACATCCAGCATTAGTTTGTAACACTTGAAGTCATGATGAGTGTCGTACGTTTTACATGGATAAAAGTGTCCCACTAGGTTTGTATTTTACAAATGATGTACCAATAACCTAATTAAAATTAGCCTGTTGCTATAGAAACACTACAGCCGATCAGTTAATTGATTACATATATGATAACTGAATGTTGTCATGTAGTTCTACAGTGTAGTTAATGCTGTTTGATTATCAATGGCTGTAAAGTGTAAAATAAAACAGATAATGATTGGTAATAAAGGAAAGCCCTGTAGTAATGATAAAGGGTGTTTCCTAGGATACTGATAGTTGTTAACTAATAAAACATATCAAATATAACATCCGAAGAATAGAGCAACATGAAAGTCGTATAAACCCTCAGTTTTCACATGATTAACATGTCGTCCATGACAAAGAGGGAAATCATCCTGTCAGCCCCTCCTCTGTAAACCTGCTGAGTCACTCCCTGCACACGAGTTGGCCTCGTGCCATATCTCAGTGAAGCGCCTCTGCTGACTTTTTCTGAGGAGTATCCACCACAGCTTCTGTTGACTTAAATACAGATGATTAATGATGATTCAATAAATGAGTAACAAACTTAATCAGCCGGGGAAATACGACCCGAACCCGCTGCCCACAGGACTCGAGCTGTAGACATGACGTACCTCACTGTAGCTCTTACGTAACTTGTTTGTTTGACTACAGATGTAAACGAGCTGTTGTTTACAGATGTTCATGTTCATTCATGTTTTAATTGAAATGCAGACTGGGCCGGCTGGTTGGACGCTTCCCATGTCGTTGGGAATATCTGCTAAAAATAACAAACTTTGTCAGTGTGCAAAATAAATCCACAACAATCCATAATGTAGGTCAAACTTTCAGCTAAGGCAGAAAGAGACTCACTGATGTCTGAGGAGTTTGTGATCTGACCGACAGCTTAACAATGACTTCTATCAGCTGCTGAGTAAAGTCCGGTGTATGAGACGCACGTTAATACAGACGTGTGAGCAGTATGAACATGCTCACAAACAAACAAACATGTCGTCCTAACCCAGAGTGCGCGTAGGCTCCACCTTGACGCCTTAGCTACGGTGTCGACGCATCACAGAGGCGTAAACTAGGCTTAAAACGCTGTGCTCGTGAGTCCCAACAGGCCGTTTTCTAAAACATGCGTCTGGACTGCGTCCGTCCTGGAGGTGGACGCAGTGCAAACTCATCAAAAAGGATTTGATGCCGCCTTAACTGTGAGCGGATTGTTTTAGTGTCGTGAGCTGATATCTGGAAAGACAAAAACAGTATCAGAAGACGTCTAAACAAAGGAGTAGTTGGTATTTATTTAATATTCTTATGTTTCACTTGAACTACATGAGCAGATGATGGACCCAACTACCAGGAGATGCTGCTCGAGATGACCGGACAGAAAAGCGTTCCCAACGTCTTCATCAACAAGAAGCACCTGGGCGGCTGTGACAACACACTGAAGGTAAGGAACAGGCGTGACTCTGGTTCATCATGTTGTCTGTCCGTGACACTGTACGACTCAAGTGACACTTAAAGCTCGGTACACAACATTTCCTGCACTGCGAGCAAGAGAAGGAGACGACACAATCAAGCGTCCTTGCGACAAAAACGACAGGAAAGAAACGGCTTCACCAGGAAACATCAAGGTGTGCCAAGAGGTTACAGCAGAGACTCATGCATGCTGTGTGAGAGCAGATACCATGAGATAAGATAAAACCATCTGAGGGTTCCTGTTGCATGAAGATGGTCATCTAAAGGGAGCGGGCTTGGTTCATGGCTGCTCAGCCGGGCAAACCTGTTGAAGTGCTTTAAGACGCAGCAAGAATGACAGCAGACCTTTATTAAAAACTATGAAGTCAGTTTAACCACTGAGGGCGCACTCACTGGTTTATTTAGTCAGATACAGCCAGAAGTCTCTTCTTCTTGTCCCAATATAAAACGGGTTTTAAAAAGAGAAGTTTCCCGTCAGTCGGCGCAGCGTTACGAGCTGTGATCCGGAGCAGTGCTCAAACTCAAGTTACAGTTTGGAGTACAGAGACCAAAGCAGAACCTGCGGTGACGGCTTCACCTTAAGCAATCCACCATTCAGTTCTCTTAGTTTGAAACATCCGTCCATGGAAATACGAGTGTTCAGTTATTGACATCACGGAGCGATACAATCCAAGCTAACGAGATGCCACTGGGACCCAGAGCAGCTAACGTGTTGGAAGATGCGTGTCGTGCTGTTTCCGATGCAGGGATGCTGTTCATGTGACGTGTTACTGAGAGCAGGAAGAGGACATGTTGAGGCTTCTGCTGTGTAAACGTGACTGCAAGATTATTTCACGATGATCGGGGCGTCCCTAAGATTATCGGAAAGGGAGAATCGGGGCCAAAATCAGCCTGATTATCCTGCCGTGTGTCACAGCCTTAACATGAGCACCTGGCTCATGGATGAGAAGGACCTGTGATTGTTTCTGATTCTGATCAGAAACAATCACAGCTGAGAGTACAGAACACCATTCAAATCCAGCACAAAATGTCTGCTGCCCCATCATCACACCACGGACCTACTAAAGTGCTGATGTGATGTTTTATTTTCCAGGCTCATAAAGACGGCAGCCTGCAGCAGCTGCTGAGTCCAGAAAACGATTACGACTACGACCTGATCGTCATCGGAGGAGGCTCGGGAGGCCTCGCCTGCTCAAAGGTGAACGATTGAAGCGCACCCTGTTGAAGCTTTGTGCTGATGAGAGTGAAACTGAAGATGACTTTTTCTTGTGGTAATCATTTCTATGTGTGAGTGTCTG
This sequence comes from Symphodus melops, assembly GCF_947650265.1. Lineage (NCBI taxonomy): Eukaryota > Metazoa > Chordata > Actinopteri > Labriformes > Labridae > Symphodus > Symphodus melops. The sequence continues at coordinate 4,265,254 of NC_136694.1, read as the reverse complement.
TAAGAAACGCATTCCGTTACATTACAGGAAGCTGCTCTGTTGGGGAAGAAGGTCATGGTCCTGGACTATGTCGTGCCCACTCCAAAGGGAACCACCTGGGGTGAGATATTTCCACCGATGCACGTCATGCAGCATTTCTTCTAATCTTGTTTCTTGTGTTAATAATAAACTTTTTTTGCCTGTATTTCCATGGTGCTGATTAGGCCTCGGTGGAACTTGTGTCAACGTGGGCTGCATTCCCAAGAAGCTGATGCATCAGACCGCCCTGCTGGGCACGGCCATGCAGGACGCGCGCAAGTTCGGCTGGGAGTTTGAAGAAACAGGTGAGGGCTCAGAGCATCGACCCAGGAGGTCGCGGAGGGGGGACATCACACCAGCCTGCCACGGTAAATCAGAGGCCAGCCTCTCTGGTGGTCAGCGAACGTGCCTTCATTGACCCGTTTTTGTCTGTACGCAGTGAAACACAACTGGGACACGATGAAGACGGCGGTGAACAACTACATCGGCTCTTTGAACTGGGGCTACAGGGTTTCACTGAGAGACAAGAACGTCAACTACGTCAACGCCTACGCAGAGTTCGTCGAACCACACAAAGTCAAGGTGAGCCGGACTCTACACCAGGGGTGTCAAACTCCAGTCCTGGAGGGCCGGCTTCCTCAGACTGTTAGATGTCTCCTGCTCGGACGCAGCTGAATCCAATGAGTGACTCGCTATCAGGCTTCTGCACAGCTTGATGACAACACATGGGTTTAAAGCAGGTGTGTTAGAGCAGGGAGACATCTAAAAGTCTGAGGAAGCCGGGCCTCCAGGACTGGAGTTTGACACCTGTGACCTACACTGTGCTCGGACAGATGACTCACTGGGATCGCTGGCCTCAGATTTATTAAAAAAAAAAAAAAATGAAATGAAATGATGTTTCAGTATTAAAACTATGCAACATTATAAAGTGATGTTTGCCTGTGAAACTTCCCCCTTGTGTTGATCATCTTCCTGCTGTGAATTGTTGCCCAGCCTGTTTTGGCAACATTTTCCTTTCTTGTGCAATTCTTGCTTAACAATCAGAGGTTGTTGTTGTTGTTGTTGGATGTCCCACTTAAGATCAAGAGTCTGTCAGAAGTCCATATCATTGGCTGTCGTTGTGGAACCTGTTTGGAAAATGTCTCAGAGCTTCTGTTGGTATTTTCTGACAGGCGACCAACAAACGAGGGAAGGAGACTTTTTACACAGCAGCGAAGTTTATCTTGGCTACAGGAGAGAGGCCGCGTTACCTTGGCATCCCTGGAGACAAGGAGTACTGCATCACCAGGTGAGTTCCCAACATGCCGTCTGTTTATCAGACCAGGCTTTTCTGCAGGAAGCTCCACCCCAGATGGTTTTTTTTTTTTTTAGCCCACAGGATTTGGTTCAGCAGATGTTTGAAGAAGTGTAAAATGCCGGTGTGTGTTACATCTAAACACACAAACACGCCTTTCATGATGCTGAGGCTTTTTATCCTCTGCAGGTGGCTCACCCTCGTTCATCACTCAAACAGCTGTCTAAATGTTCGCCTTCGTCCATCCACAGGTGTCTCCTCAGTACCACAAAGCCTAACCTCCGACATCCTCTTTTTAAATCTGAGCTCAGCCTCATTATTTTAAAGCAGGAGTGCCATGACTCTGAAAGATGTTAAAGCCTCTGCGTCTGTTTTTTCCTCCAGCGATGACCTCTTCTCGTTGCCTTACTGCCCGGGAAAGACCCTGGTGATCGGGGCTTCATACGTGGCTCTGGAGTGCGGCGGGTTCCTGGCCGGCCTCGGCCTCGATGTCACCGTCATGGTGCGCTCCATCCTGCTGAGAGGCTTTGACCAGGACATGGCCAACCGTGCCGGGGAGCACATGGAGGAGCACGGAGTGAAGTTCCTCCGAAAGTTTGTGCCTGTAAAGGTGAGCGTTTTGATTGGCTGCTCTGTGTGGAAGTCATGGCCTGTTGAATAATTCCTGTTTGGCTGTGTAAAACTTAAAACATAACATTTTTCAACACACCAGGTTGCCTGCTTCAATATACGGTCTTAAGTGGTCACTACTAATATCCTGGAACTTGTTCCGTCTTCTTTGTTTGACCCTTTGAGCTCGGCTTGTGACGCAAGCACCTTTTCTTTTCTCTTATTTTCTTACCTGTGTGTGTCAGGTGGAGGAGCTGGAAGCAGGCACTCCTGGGAGGCTGAAAGTGACCGCCAAGTCAACAGAAACGGACGAGCTCATCGAGGGAGAGTACAACACTGTACGTGACGCCTGATCACTTCATCCTTTTACTCTGCGTCTCTTACTGCTGATGAAAACAGGGTTTGATTTGTGACCGTGTCGACAGTGTTTTAATGTTATTAATTATTGAGGTGGATATTGAACTTTTCCCTCTGTCATTGACGACATGACAAACACACACACATAAACGGGCATTAATGGAGAGGTCAGAGTGCGGGTTCGATCCATTGCTTAAGGGCACCATGGCCGTACTCAGTGGAAACTGGAGCAGTTTCTGGTGAGACACTGGTTCACTTCCTGTGTCTGTACTGGACCTTTAGCGGTCGACCCTCTGGTTCCCTAAAGACTGAGCCCCTGTCGCCCAAAGTGTTGACTCCTTTCTTTTTGTTTACTTCTGCCTTTTCATGGCCGTGCTTCTCGTGACTTCACACCCTTCAGTCAGTCCTCTCTCTCTCTCTCTCTCTCTCTCTCTCTCTCTCTCTCTCTCTCTCTCTCTCTCTCTCTCTCTCTCTCTCTCTCTCTCTTCCCCCCCCCCCCCAGCAAACTCAACAGCTGCTATGTATTTTAGCCAGTTAGCTCCTGTTAGCTAGAACAACAACAAAACTCAATCCACCAACGAAAGGCTTTGTCTGTGAAGAAACACGCACAGAGACTAAACCTCTTAGAACATAAATCTGAGCTTAAAGAGATTGCTAACGCTGCCTACCTATTCTGTTAGCTAGCTAGGCTGATTTGTGAGCCTGAATTTCTTCACTGTGAGGAGAAGAGGCCGTGTTGACCAGAGCACACGAAGCGTCTCTGGATGTTTGGACCGTACAGAAACTCGTGTCAAAGCGAAGTTGTAAACGAAGCCCACGCAGCCCGACGATGTGACGCCCTCTCACATCCAAAGACAGTGACTCGGAGAGTTTCTAGTCACACACTAAAGACTGGGGATCACTAGCATCAGGACTACAACTACATATCTGTTGACAGCATCTCCCATCATGCATGCATAGTTCTCTACATGAACTAACACTTGGCAGACTTCCACGATATAAAGAAAACGTGTGTTGTGTCTAAGATCATGAATGTGTAAAGTAATGGTACCTCTTTTTTGAGCTTTAATTGGGAGGCGTTGAAATGTGTGCAGGTGGTAACAGAGAACTGTTAGAGAGTCTCCCATGGGAAACAACTAAATGATTTACAGCGGTTCATCAGTGTAGACGAAACCCCCACTCTGCACACACACTCACACACACTTTTTGAATGGTGTGGCGGACCGTCGAAGTAAGCACAGGAAGAACCGCGCGCTCCCTCACCTCCTCGCTGTGTTTACTGGTCTCGCTGTCAGACACACCTGACGGAGTTGAAAGCAAACTGTCACAAAGGATCTCTGAGTAAACACAAACATTAACATGTTAACTATTTGTTCCCTATTCTCTCCTGAAGCTCTTGCAACATTCCTGCAGGAATTATCCGAACACTTCCTTTAAACTAAACAAACCATATCTTTGTTCTCCAGGTGCTGATCGCCGTCGGCCGGGACGCGTGCACAGACAAGATCGGCCTTGATAAGGCTGGCGTTACCGTCAACCTGAAGTACGTCATCATCTTTTCAGTCGTGTTCTTTTGTTTACACAATTCGAGTTGAACACATGCAGCGTACTGTCCCTTTAAGACTCCTGGCTCAGTCACAGTGATTCAGCAGTATTGTTGTCCCATGGCGCTCTGCAGGGCATGTGTGAGTCTACGAGGGGAGAGTGGAGGGAAATCGTATTAGCAGAGAGCCCCCTGTTCTGTGCACTGCGTGAAAGTAGCTTTTAATGAGTGGATCCAATTTCCAGAAGTAGGAATTTCTCTTGCTGCTCCTGTATTGATTATTTATCTTCTGAGTCATTTCAGGCTTGACGTCTGTCATCCATAACTTTCCCTCTGAGAAACATTGAATTGAAGTTATACACCACGTCAGATGTTTAGAAACCGATGATTTATTTGAAATAAGACGAGAATGAGAAAAGTCAGCATTTTTGAGTCAAGTATTTTATGAATGAATGGTTCAGCCTTCGAATACGACAGGGATTAGGACAGCGTGAGGCTTTAAAGGAGTGCTCAGTGAGTCATGTGCCCTGTCATATGATCTCAGTAGTATTCCTCTGAGGCGAACACCAAAGGACACCGGGTTCAGTTTCTGCTTGTTCTGCTTCTGTACGAACATAATCTGTCTGATAGCTGGACGATGCTGTACAGTGGAGTTGTGTTGTTCCTCACACATTGGAATAAAGAGTTTAAATTATTAATCAGGATGTTCCCTTTACTGACTGTTTGAATTGTTTCCGCCTTATCATGAAGTTCTAACGTGGTATGGTTTGTCCTTCTTCCCTCTGCTGTACCATTGTAGGAATGGAAAAGTTCCAGTGAACGATGAAGAGCAGACCAACGTGCCCAACATCTACGCCATCGGAGACATCCTGGAAGGCAAGTGGGAGCTGACACCGGTAGCCATCCAGGCCGGCAAGCTGCTGGCCCGACGCCTCTACGCTGGCTCAAAACTCAAGGTGCATCTCTATGAAGACACACACACACACACACACACACACACACACACACACACACACACACACACACACACACACACACACACACACACACACACACACACACACACACACACACACACACACACACACACACACACACACACACACACACACACACACACACAGAGCTGTAGAAAGCAGGACTTCCTCAGACTTGTAGATGTTGACTTGTGGAGCCCTGGTGGCTGATTTAATGAAAGTTTAGATCCAGTTTATCATTGAATGGGGAAACTACTGTTGTAAACCAAATCTCTTTTTCTTGAATTATACCAATAATGATGTTAATGTTATACAGCTATGTATATCAAATACATTTAGATTAAATCACGGATGACGTGAGGACCCAGCGTACTGCAAAGAAACTTTGTTTTCCGATGCCACAAATTAAAAAAAAAAAAAAAACCCTGAGCAGTATTTCTCCCTTCATGCAAAAAAAGTGAAAAGTGCATCTTCTCTTCTTCCCACCTGCCAAATTGAATTTTTTCGTCTGGGGGAACATGCATCGCCATGCACTTGGTAACTGCTGTTTGAGTTGCAAAAAATCTGTAAAAACATCACAGTGTGATGAAGAAAATCTCCAGTCTTAAAGATGTTACTCTTTGTTTAGTTTGCTCCCTCATTGGAGATTTTTAAATTATTAATAATGCTCAGTACATAAGTCCACATTGAGATCCTTTTTTCGTGCCTATGAGCATAAGAAGAATCATAATTGTGAGTTTATTTCACCACAGTGGGGACTTTATCATCTCTGCATGAAGGTGGAACATCCACAAAATACACAAACCCCCAGGCGCTCTGTGAAAAGTAACATCTAAATAATGACGTCTTATTCAATCTATTCCACAGTGTGACTACATAAACGTTCCCACCACGGTCTTCACCCCGCTGGAGTACGGCGCCTGTGGTCTGTCAGAGGAGCGAGCCACTGAGCTCTACGGCCAGGACAACATCGAGGTAACGAACACGCGGCCATCAGACGAACATCCGAATCATTCCAGAAATCTCTGCTCCGTCTGCACTCTAGTCACTCAAGACTGGTAACACATGAGTAGACTCTGCCAACAACACACACATAAGAAGCAGTTTAAAGTTTAACTTTATTTTGTCCTAGAAGGTGAAAAACTCGCCTCGAGCTCTGCAGCGATGAAAAAGTCAACATGATTCACATTGAACCTCAAACTCTGAAGGAGTCTTGCGTCATTAACGTTTCGGCCTTCATGCCAGCTGAGCTCATGTTGTTGTTTCACAAGTTAAAGAACAGGTCTGGTCTCGTTTGTTTTGTCTGTGTTCTCCCTCAAGTTGACGCTTGCAGGCTCGTTGGAGCTTATTAGACGCAGAATGCGCCCACGCTCAGTTCCTCTTGTAGATGAACTGAGAAATGTAATTGTAATATTTTAGATTGAATGTTTCTTAACAAATGCGTGCACGCTCACGGGTGTGTCATGATAGATAGATAGATAGATAGATAGATAGATAGATAGATAGATAGATAGATACTTTATTGATCCCGAGGGAAATCCAAGGCATCCAGTAGCAGTATACAGACAGGCAGGACACAAGACATTAGTTACAATACACACCCGCTGTCCCCCCTCCCCTCTGTATACAATAATCCCCAAACAAGATTTTAGAAGCCTTCCTATGTGACTAAAGAGTAAACATAATTACAGAATAAAACCTGTGCAGTTAGCATTAACATTAGCATTAATATTAGAATAAGGCTTATATAGCATAAATGTACATAACCTGTGAAGGAGAGAAAACACGTGCTGATTAAAAGAGACCTGTAAACAGTTAAAGAGCCTAAGAAACAAAGTGCTGATATTCTAGAAACTAGTTACATGTACAGTGGTGTTTGAGGTAGTGCCAGAGGTGTGAGAACAGACATTAAACAGTCAATGCAGACAGTTCGGGATGCAGATTAAAGTGCAGGTTGAGTCATCAAAGTGCTCAGCAAGATAAAGGAGCAGTGATTAGCATTAAGTATCATTGTAATAAGCATGGAGAAAAACCAGATTGACTTCTTATCTCTGGGATTAAAGATGTAGCGACGATGACGGCTCGTTTGCTCGCTGAAGAAGGCGCTCACCGCTCAGTGTCTCTTCCATCAGGTGTTCCACAGTCTCTTCTGGCCTCTGGAGTTCACTGTGCCCGGCAGAGACAACAACAGATGCTACTCGAAGCTCATCTGCAACAAACTGGACAACGTAAGCTCGTCCCTCCTTTTTAGCTCAGCCGTGTCGGTTCACCATCCCAATGCAAGCGGCGTCCCGTGCCACATAAATGACTGTGTAACCGTGTCTCTCTGTAGGACCGCGTCATCGGGTTCCACTACCTGGGTCCAAACGCTGGGGAGGTAACACAGGGCTTCGGAGCAGCCATGAAATGCGGCGCCACCAAGGAGCAGCTGGACAGCACCATCGGCATCCACCCAACCTGTGCTGAGGTAGGACATCTCTGAACCAATCACAGGAAGTGTTTCATCCTGGAATGATCCACGTCTGATTTGATTGACAGCTTTTTTTGCTTGTATTTTTGATTTAGTTTAGCATAAAACCTCTGCAGGCTTCAGGCCTTCAGCAGAGGAAAGACACTCTGGTTTCTTAATTTCCTGCTGTCTCGTACCTTTGCTAATTCATCATCCAGTCTCAGACCAGAGCAGACTGATGAAATCTTTCTAACGGAGTGTATTTATTTGTTTTCGGTTTGTTGCCGCTGTTCATCATGCATATCAGCATCCTGGTGTTTCAGTTATCCTGGTTAAACTTCTGAGCATGTTTTTAGAAAACTGGGTTAATAGGATGTAAAGACTAATCATAAAATCCTGATAAATGGATTCAGAGGTGTCAAGGGTCACAACAGTACTCTGAAAAATGAATTGATGTAATACAGTGAGCGTCAGCAGCTGGAGAGCAAGACCTAGAAATTGAGCATGCACCAGCGTCTTTAAAATCAGAGGTATGGGAAGCACTTTGACTTCAAGACAGAAAATAAAAGAGGTGAGAAGACAACAGACGAGAGAAAAAGACACTAGACAAATAATGCAAGAAGACGGGGGAAACGAGACAAACAGCACAAGCAACATGATGCAGCATTTAATCGACAGCTCAATGAGAAGCTCTGATCACTTATCATATTTGAGAGAAAAGATTAAAGAGCACATATTGTCCCTCTTTTTCACCTTTTCAAACAGCGCCCCTCTGCTCAGCAAACCTCTGTGCTTTGGTCCAAACATAGACCATAACCATAAAGCAGCAGAGGAGGTTTGTGAGCCTGTAGAAACCAGCTCTCTAAGAACGCTCTGTTTGGGTGTGTGCGTCTCTTTAAATGTAATGAAACGAGTTTTCCCGGTAGACATCACTCCTCTGTAGTAAGAATAAAGAAGAATTTTTAGCTGGAGGTGGAGTCCATGGGTGGAGATACCAGGGGGGGGAGATTTTCTTACCAGAGTCCGACTTGTGATGTCACAAACTGAGACAGGACAGAGCTGTCCCCCTCCCCCTCCCCACACACTCAGCACGGACACATCCACACTCAACAAACAGGCTTTTAATGTGTGATTGGCATGTTGTTGATCTGGCCTGTGTGTAATGTTTGTTAGTTTTGATTGAGTGTTATCAGATTCTACAGTAGATATAATGGATGCAGTCTTGATGATGTAGAATGAATAAGCAGGTTTGTCATGTTGCATGTCAACATCTCATCCTGAATACAGTTGACATCAGGTAACCGGTTGCAGTTTCTATTCAAATGTTTCTTTATTTTTAACACCGAGGAGATGAAAGGTTGAGATTTCCTTGACTTCTCTCGAGGTCTTGAACCTTTCCTCTGGGCAGAAACACTGGCTGCTCCCTCACTTGGCTGGTTTTTCCGGGTAATTCTGTATGAATGGTCAGTCTGTGCCAGACACGGATGTTGTAACTGGCCTCGGCTCAAAGTTTTAACAAACCCGTGTCATCCAGGATTATTCTCAGTGGTAGTTAATGTTCATTAGTTCACGTTTTCTGTCTGCTGTGGAGCAGGCTTTGAATTAATGATTGGTATTAATCATTGGTCTCTTTTTCTTTTGCTTACATTTTCTTCAACAGTTTGCCTCATGCATCTTCTTTTTAAATGAATGGAAGTCAGGACACAATGCGATGCATTTAATGTGTGTGTGTGTGTGTTGATAAAGGTTCACTGCCTGACCTGGGTTTCTCTTTGATCCTTTCAGATCTTTACCACGTTGGAGGTGACCAAGAGCTCGGGTGGCGACATCGCCCAGGCCGGCTGCTGAGGTTAAACCCTGCTTGTTTAGCGGGCTGCTCTCATATTAGACTTGGCTACCATCCCTTCTCAGCCAGCCTGTAAACTCAGCTTCTCAGCGTGCGTGGCAGTTGTTTCTCAGGACAAAAAAAACCTAACACCAAACCCCGTGTCTGAATCTCGAAAAAGCACTTATTTAGGCCAGCAGCGAGCTGAGAGCATGAGGACGTGCGAGTCTTCTAGTCCTGGCTGAAGAAGTTGAAATATGAGAGCTGCCTGCTGAACAGCGGGGTTACTCTGCTGACATCCTCCTTGGCACCACCAGTCGACTTCTCAGAGGAGCGCCATCACACGAGTGTGTTTGGGCTGTTTGTGACGTCCTTGCCCTTAAACCTGATATTCTGAGGTGGGCAAGGATCGATGTCCTTCTGCTGAAGCGCCTGATGGTGGCTTAAAACCCTTCGTCCAAATCCCTAACTTCAAACACTTCTCATTCATCCCCACAATACAAAGAGCATACTTTAAATTGGCACATAAGGATTTGAAAAAAAGATGAATTCTGAACTCTGGTCCAGCTTCTTATGGAAATGTATTGTTTAATCTGGCGTGTGTGTGTTTAGATTTGTAAAGTCTCCTCTCAATTTTTCATCACATTCCTCTTATCAGGTCTTTCAGATGTGTTCATGTGTACATTGCATGTCAATATTTATCTTTGCTGTGTGGAGGGTTTCGCTGCCTCTAAGAGAACTCTATTTATCTCTACCAAAATGTTCATCGAAGTCTGCAGAAAGATCCCGCGCAGATCGAACGTACACCTCAAACCTGGAAGTGCTGCATCCCAACACTGACGGATAGAAATTAAATTAAAAGAACGACCTCGTCGAAGTGAATGTTGTTTGAAAACCATTTTCACCATTAATTTGATGCATCGTACTGTTTGCCTCTACATTGTGTGTACGTGAGAACTATATATTCGGTCTTGTAGAGAGGACGGCAGTCTGGCTGCTGTCAGTGAGTCACATTGTTCATCTGTAAAAACATGGCTTGTCTGCTGCTGTCAAACCGCTGTAGGTAACTTCTCTTCAAACATTTAATAAAGGATGACTTTAGCATCACTTTTCTCAGTGATGTGTGGACTTCATTTGTACTTATCGTCTGCAGCCATCAACTCAACACAAGTGCACTTTGTAAACGTTTCATAGATGTGTTTTCTTTTTCTCACTTCTCCATTATAAAGAGAGAACTGATGAGGTTACACTTTCTGAATGAAGAGTCCTTTAAATGAACTCATCTATTTTCAACCACTGTGATTGAAAAATAGGAATTACTAATATTAACGGTAAAGAGTTTCAAAACATTTCTGCATTTCAGCCCAGCAAAAAACAGAAGTTATTAGTACTTAATAAAGATGAAAAAAAGAATCCTCACATTTTGTGGAATTTATAAAAACTTGGTTCACTATTGCAAAAGTTGTTTTTTTAAATTTAACTTGTATATTCAGTTAAAAATAATTTCATATCAGAATCTTAATTTATAACCCATTTGCTCTCCAGATGTCACGTGAGGCACTGTTCCCTCACCATTCGGCCAATCTGATGTTTCCTAACGAGCTCACCAATTTGCTACCCATGTTAGCCTGCTAACTCTGTTAGCTTGCGCTACAATTACCACATTGTGAACCTCTGAGAGGCTGCTCCTCTAACTGTAGGGGAGGAATGTACCAGGTTATTATTAAACACAAAGTGTTGTGTTTTATAGCAGACTTCGCAAAGTCTGCCATAAAATAACTTTATTCGTTTATTACACAGTCACAAAGCCATAAGTTTCCCAGCTGGAGAACTGACACAGCCATATTTACTCAAACATTTCTTAACCTGAGTGGATTATGTTAATGGTTTATAATGTGATGTACATACTGTTTTCACTCTGTACTTCAATGTATTTATTTACATGGACTACTGAGCAACGTATGATTTCTTATGAGTACACAATACAAGTAAGCTATTGATTATAATATAGATATTGTGCTTATGTTAAAACAGAAATTGAGGATTTCACAAGCTCATGAAGTAAGAGAAGCTCCTCAGAAAAAAAAACCCAGAATGTCCACAGAGTGAAATGAGAGGTGCTGCAAAATGCAAACAAGTGCAGGAGAAAAAAACGTGCTGCAGAGAAGAGACATGTTCTTTTAATTCTTTCTAACACAAAAATAAATGGTAAATGGACTTGAGCTTGAATACTGGCATTCACGTCTTCTGACCACTCAAAGTTTTTTTACACCGTATGTCACACCTTAACATTCAGACCCATACCCACACTGATGGCAGAGGCTGCAATGTAAAGTGACCATCAGAAGTAACAAGCGGACATGTTGCTGCAGGAGCTGGGGATCAAACCCTCGACCTTCCAGTTGAGAGTGGATGACTCTACCAACTGAGCCACAGCCGCCTTATGAAATGAAACAAATGAGAACAAAACAATATCATGAAAGCTGTTGTGTACTCACTGCATCTGTGAATCCAAAGTTATTTACAGTCAGTTACTTCATAATGCCTGATTGATTTCATATTGAACACTTAAGGGTTCCTCGTGCCACTCGTGACTCTCACTGCACAGTTTCAGAGGAGACCAAGTTGGTGGATTAAGTGCTGCACACAGCTACAGTGGATCATCCCGTTGAAGTGGGCGGCCTATTCATGTGTCCCACATCAGAGAGCTGTGGAGAAATAATAGCATCATTTCCTCTGGGTGTCCGTGTCTCTGTGAGACTATTCAGCCTCCACAAGCGGCGGTCTTCATCAATAGCATCTGTGCTGGTGTGAAGCCTTTGTTGGGCTCACCAGCTCTCATCTGAAAACACTGTCACCTGCATGGGTTGCCACGACAACTCAGGCTTTGATGAGTTTGATATGGCCTATAACCATTTTATTTAGGGCATTAATCAGGGATGTGAGCAAATGAGTCATGGCTGCTTGTTATTCCAGGAGAACACAAAACACAGAGGTCGGTTTCTGAGACTCTGCTGACAGCTCTAAAACTAAGAGGGACCTTCAAGTCCAGCCACCTGTGTGATGTTTGTCCATCTCACATTATGAGGACACTAAGCAGCGTATGAGCCCCTCAGTTTGATAAGTAGTCATGCTGGTCATGTTTCCCTCTTTGAACTACTGAGTGTCTCTTTCTTATGGCTTTTTGTGCATGCTTTTAAACATGCTTTAGTCAGGTCCCTACCTGCAGTGTTCATTTCATCTTTATGTGGTTATTTTGTGTCTCACTCTCTTCATACTTGGTATCTGTTGTCAAATTGAATCTCTCTGGTTGTCAGGGGCAACTTTGAGATTCTTTGTGGTCATCTTGCATTTTTTTATTCATGTCTTAAAAACTTTTTCTGTTTTTTTTTTTTTTGTCTTTGTGGATGATCCCCCAATCATCCAAGAAAAAAAAAACGGTCTACAAAAGAGTAAGATCCAATAATTATATATATATATGTATTCACCAAAACAATCAGTCTAACAAGACTTAAGACGACAAAGAAAAGGCAACGAAAAAAGTTTAGTCTTCTGACTACTCAAAGCGTTTTAACATGGTTAAAGGCTGCTATGTAAAGTCACCATCAAAAGTAACCAATCACATTCATACACTGCCAACAAAGCAGTGGGAGCAACTTGGAGTTAAGTGTATTACCCAATGACACATCAGACATGTTGCTGCAGGAGGTGGAGATCGAACCCTCGACCTTCCAGTTGAGAGACGACCGACTCGACTAACTAAACCACAGTCGCCCTGACATGAAGAAGAAAGCAAAGGAATTTGAATAACATAGATCTAAGATAATCAGATAACACTTCAAAGGTCACAACATTCACCACTGACCTGTCGTATAGTCACCTGCTAATTATTAACTTACTGGCTTCTGGTTAGTGACCTCAATTTAAAGTGTTTCCTAATTATCTTATATCCACGTTGGTTACATGTCTTTGCTCTCTTCTCTGTTTTTGATCTTATCTCGCTCTAGAAAACTTTGTCATCATGTTTTTAAATTGGAACCATTTTTATCACTATACTCCTCGTCTGAAAGACTAGACAGCTTGATTCTTTCCGGCAGCAGGAAGCGGTGTCGTGGATATTCAAGGTCAGTTGAAAGTTTGCTGGACAGGCTGTAAGTATGCAGAAGGAAGCTTAAGTCTGACACTACACACCGAGATGTCTTACATAATATCTGTCACACTTTAACTTAGCGAGTTACAGCACGATTCTTATCATCACTGGGCGGCTCAAGCCACCAAGGAAGTCCCATCTTATGTCATCAGAGCTCACACATTGCAAGCAGCTGCAAGCTATGATCCACCAACATAAAAGGAAATACTCTAAAGTAAGTCAGTGAGTTTCAGACACACTTGTTTAAATGCACTGAAGCTTGAGACATAAGAAATGACTGTTTTAATCTGTGTCTGGGTCATGTTTCCTGGAACGGCTTTTTCATTATTAGCCAAGTGGAAGAAGATCACATGAGCTCATTTGATTACTAAAGCCATCTCATGCTAAACACGTTTGAACATGTTGGACTCCACTTGGGACAGATTCAAATCGTCTCAACTCCTCTGATGCACATACTTTCTGAATTATTCTAAACTTGAAGGTTGCTTACAGTCATTGGCCTCTAGAGGGCAGCGCAGTCTCACAGATGTCTGCACTTTGCTGTGACCTTGTGGACACAGAGGGAACCCTCTTCACTGAGCTGAGTATTCATCCATTTATAGACTTTAATCACAAGTTTGTCCCCTCTATTTAGTCTTCACAATTTGAGGCAGCTATCCTTAGAAATGTTAGGAATACTTATGCTTTGAAGACTTTCCACTCGGGCTGGGTGCCATGGTCTGAAAGTTCAAATTTAAACATTTGGTTTGCTTTAACACCAAACCCTGCAAACTGTGTATCCATTTTCTTTTGTTAAAATAAGTTCTGCTTTTGTTTTTGTCATTACAGTTTAACAAATAAGGCTGAATTTCCTTCAAGGATCACCAAAGCGGCCGTATTTTTTTTTTAAATTTTTTTTTAATGTTTAAAGTGAAAGCTATAAAATTGTTTTTAAAGGGGCACAATGCATTTTCAGGGTACTGAGGAAGAATAACTTCATCAAAGATCATGTGGCTTGGTGGTAGATAAGACCACCCAGCTACTATGTAGGATTTAAACAAGGGAGGAGGATGACAACTACCTGAACCCATGAGGAGCTGCAGTGTAAGTTAAAGAGAAAAATCTAGAAATATAATTTATCAATAAAATAGATTTGTAGCCCAGCCATGCTTAACACACCAACTTCATCGCCTTAAAGTTAAAATGATCCAAGAAAACGTCACACTATGAATTTAATCACATACTGCATTCAAACAAGTAAACACAGAGTATTTGAGAGTCTCTTTTCCTTTTGCATCAATAAGCATTTCTACAGCATCTTTCGTACATGTTGTTCCCTTAAACCAGCGTGTGTCCCATCCTCCTCCTCTTCTGCTGAAAATGTGTTTGTAATTAATTCCAGGAAAGCTTTATAAGAAGGGTCTTTGCAGGACATGTGGAGAGTCTCTGCAGCTGGCAGATGTGTTGGGTTGGACACGTGACAGACGTATCACTGATGTCGATACACACTGCTGGACAGAGAAGACTCCGAACAACCACATGTTGGAAAACTTTCCAATTGCTCTGATAATTGTCAGAGCTGTCAACTGATTTACTGTTTTTTTACTTTAACTTTTTCTATCTATTTATTGTTTAGTAGTTGAAGGACAAATCCACTGATTTTACATACTGTCTGTCCTCTTACATTGTAAATATAATAAATAATAAATTAAAAGGTTACGAAGATCAAAGAATAGTTGTGCAAAATCTGATGAATTGACTCAAGTCGACCACAAGAGTTTAGAATCTCAAAATCCAGAGACGTGGATATTGTGTGTGCATGCTATTACAAGTAAAACACACCTTATAAACACACCTTATTAGTAGTTGTGTTACACTGTCGGTAATTAAAAAAGAAGCTAAATCCAAAAAGGGTCTTTCGATCTACTGGGTAAGACAACTTTCAAACCTCACGGTGTAAAATAAATATATATATATATATATACATATATATATATATATATTTATTTATTAAATTTTTTGTTTACTTGTTTGGTGTCATTTCATGTGTCTCTTTGTCTGCTTTCTATATCTTTGGTGTCCATTCATTTCACTGTGTGTCTCTCTTTTGCTTGCTCCTTGCAGCTTTGTCCATTTTGCATCTCTTTTGTCATCAGTCTGTGTCTCTTTCTGTTGTTCTCGATCTCTTTACAGCCATTTTGTGCTCATTCTGTGCCTCTGTATTTTTTATGCATCTTTTTTTTTTTAATTATGGGTAGGTATGTTAATTAATTGATCCACTTAGCAGCGAGAGATCCTCAGTCACTCTCGTTTATCAGCGATCTAACGGACATGTTTTCAACTTGCATTTCTCTGTGCGATCAATCCTCAGTAAAATTTTGACAAATATTGATTTGCTACACTCTGATTGGTCAGCATTAATGTTGTGTCTGCTGACCCCTGGCCACCACATGGTTACCCATCATTCCTTTCTCTGAAAGTAAACACTTGCAGGCTTCACACTGTCTTGCTGTAAGGACTGGGGTTTGATCAGTCGCGTGGCTTCTAAACTCATCCTGACTTCTCTAAGGAGTCTGCTTCACAGTGCCCAGAGAGATGGATATGAGGAATTTGGAGAAGGTCAGAGGTCAAAATACCCTCTGCAGAAAGTTCTCCCTGCTCTAATGAGATAAAGCTGAGTTCCTGCACTGCTGTGGATCAAACCACAAGACGCCAGCGGGTTCAATCCAACATGGTCCTGAATGTTTATAAAGGGAGCTGTATGTTAGATTTAAAGCAACCTTTGAAGACTTTTCAAGAGTCCTACACCTCTCTAATGTGGAGGATAACCTCTTCACGTCTATACATATACAGTTATTCTCATGTCTCAGGCATCTCCTCTGATGCTGAACACAGTGTAAGAGCCAAAGTTACCCTGTGGATGAAGAGATTTGGATGTGTTAGAATTTGTTCTATCAGACCTATGACATGAAGTGATCTTTCTTCACACTGCCAAGACTGAAATGATCCACTTCACTGCAGCTGCACTCGTCAGGCCAACGGTCCTTCAATACAAGAGTTATTATGCAGATAATTTAGGAGGGAATTCCTTAAGATGTGCGTCATCATAGCTGACTTATGGCTTTATACGTGCTATCACTTTGTTTTGCATAATGTGATGAATAACAATGTATACCAAACACATGATATACATTTATTCATGCTATGATTATATTTACATTATAAGTTATTGTTATGTCCTTAAGTAAAAGGTCTGCAGTAAAGTGACCTTTGGAGTACTTTTTCAGTCCAGTGAAGTGAGACAGGATGACAGCACTATCACTGCTGTTTTTATTTTACAGTGATTAATGAAGTGATGTCATGTCTTGTGAAGACAAGAGGAGAAATCAACATCAGATGCTGAATTACTTGAGACAAATCAGTTTGTCACATTTTGGACTTGTTTGTTCAAAACACTAGCGCAATGTAAAGACATCCAAAGGCAAACAGAATTACAGAGGATATCAGTTCATGGTGGCTTCAAAATAAGAGCATGAAGTTGGTGCAATTAAAAACTGGAAATAAAAAAACAAGGGGGTAGAGAGAAAAATAGAAAATAACTGTAGGAAGCTTAAGCATAGTCTCTAAATTATGGTGGAAGTAGACAGAGTGAAAGTACCTTTTGATTTCTGTAAGGCTGTTTTGGAAGATTGGTGGTTGCTGGAAATGCTGACACTATACTTTCAGTCAACCTAACAACAAGCAAAGAGCCAAAGCTGCTGAGGTGGCCCTAAGCCTCCTGACAAACAGCTACAAGGCTGCAGCTTGCAGTTAAATAATTTCATTTTAACATAACTTGTGTCTTTCATAAAACAAAAAGAGGGGTGTGTAAGAAAAAAAATCACCCCCATACAGGTTGTGCAGATAATAATACAAAAACATGATTATACATATCTTATATATATATATATATACTGTAGTTTTTACTCTTCATACATACTCGACGGAGGTCTGTCACTTCAAGCGCTCTTACTTTTAATTTGAACGATCAAACGGAAGTCTCATTTCATGAAGCTGTAGTTGCGAGCTTGATTACCTATCAGACAGAGAAAGTGAGGTGCAGACCGTTTGGGGAGAAAAGGGTTAAAGACACAACCCACCGTTTGGGAAGACGCAGGGGTAAGAACATCCCCCCCCCCCCCCCCCCCCCTTTACGCAAACAGACGGTGGCCTCCGCTCGGACACACTGACAGTAAACTCAGTCTGTCCCACTTTCTCTCAATAAGCACACACAGTCATGTAACGGTATCTACAGCGGACCGGTGAAGTCTGCTGCTCCCCGGCTCGTTCGAGTCCGTCCTGATCCCGATCCTGGTCCTGATCCTGGTCCTGATCCTGGTCCATCTAAACCACTGCGCCTCCAATTGAAGAGATCCAAGGATGTGCGCGAAGACGCGAGGACGCAAAGGTCAGCGAGCCGGTTCGCTGCTCTCATCGGTGATAAAGTAGACGGATTTTTTCTCGCATGAACCCGGGGAGGGATAGGCTCTCTTTGGGGGCATTTGCCACGACCCAGGATGAGGAGCCCCGGAGTCCCTCGGGTGGTTTTTGCCGTGGGTCTTGGATGTTTCATTATGGTGCTCCTCTACTTTAACAGCAGTCTAAAGCTTGGTGAGCGCACACTCTTCTCTGCTTTCATTACAACTAAGCCCACATACAATATCGTTTTTCTTTTCATTTGACCAACGTGTTTAATGTCTTTTTTTTCTTTAAACATTAAATCTACAAAATTGCATTTTCCTGCTTCATAAATCTATTGACTACTCTGAACAACGTTTAAACGAATAGCCTAAACATGATTTAGTGTTTGTGAGGGACATTGATGGTCCCACTCTGTGCAAGGGTCACTGTTCTCATTTGTCTGTTTGTTAGGATCTTAGCTGTAGGCTACTGGAGCTATATTCTTCCTGGGGTCTACAGGAGCATTGTTATCTCCACACGTTATATTGAAATCCATTCATATCACGCACTGCCAATGAGGGCTGGGTATTTCCCACAACCCGACCATATGATAGTATCAGGATACAGAGGCCATGACATGATTCATGTTGTGATATACATTGATGTTGGTTAATGAGCATCTCCTACAGAGTCTTATTAAGGAGCCGACAACTTCAAGCCTTCCAATTCAGATCATCAGAGATCCTCGAAATGCATGAAAATATTTGAATCCCAGAGCTTTGGCTATGGTGGCGTTGAGACCTGCACCATAGGTCAATTGTTTTTCGAAATTGCCATCATAGCTTTGCAGCCATATCGACTCTGTAACATCTCCATTGACACATGTTGTGGGCGGCTGTGGCTCGGTTGGTAGAGTCATCATCTCTCAGCCTGAAGGTTGGGGATTTGATTCCCAGCTCCTGTAGCAACATGTCTGATGACTCCTTGGGCAAGACACTTTTATATATTCAAATTGATACAAAAAAATGCTGGTATACTGATTTCACTTTGGGTTTGTGGGTATGAGATTTTGCTTGTGGCAGAATCAGGTTGATGGTGTTGAACTGACTGGATTTAGAAGGTGAATGAGTACAAACTCAAACTTAAGTGGACATTGTGAGACATCATGTTAGCAAAGTGGGCTACATAAACGTCTGGCCAAAAGGTTCATAGGCCTATCTCTGTATCTATGTGTAATTAAATTCTTTCATTCTGAGTCATAACGGCACCCCTTTCTGCACTCCGACCCTGTGTCTGGATTTCCCAGAGAAAAGCAGATCCTGCTTTAGGAACAATTTCATTAACAGTCTCATAGGTGGAGTGTTTCCTCTGCTGAGTGGGGGAGGGCTGGGAGAACTTGCCGCTGGTATAGTGGCCCTCGCAAAGATCTGTTTCCACCTCTCCCAGGTCTCTCTCTCTCTCTGCCACATACAATGGCCTCATTCAGACATTCCCAACGAGGAATATACCATGGGCCAAAAAAGCTTATATGGCTCACACTGTGAGGAGGGTTTGGGTTTTTAAGAGAGAGGTCAGTCAGTTCTGGGCACTCTCTGAAACTGGACTCTCTCAACACAGACTGCGACTCCATCCTGGAGCGTAACTCTGTAGCTGGAGATAGACGTCCTGCAGTCCTTCTAAACTCCTGACCCATAAAGCTGGACGACATGTGTCAAATGTTGATTAGTAATTGTCCCTTTAAATTCTTCACTGGTCACTTTAACATACCATTCACTGCACAGTATTATTACTATCTTTTTCATTGTCCTGTTGAGTCCACCACACTATAGTCCTCTGTATATACCCCCACTTACTACCTCGATTGTATTTATGTTTATGTTATCATTTTATTCGGTTTTTGACTTTTTGTTTTGATTCTGTGCTGCTGCTGCTGTAACGCCTGAATTTCCCCATTGGGGATCAATAGAGTCATATCCTATCCTATCCTAATTCATGAAGTGATTAAAAAGATCTGACTAACAAGCCATCATGTGCTTTTATGGCTGGTACTGTTCTACAAAATGCGATGTCAACTCTGTGAACTCAGCAAGTCTTGATATTTTATTCAGACCTTACAAGGTGTCCAGACATTTAGAAAGGTTAGAAAGTTCTGTCAATGCAATCCACTGGAGACCAACCCAGTGGCCGAGTTAAGGTGCCATCCGTCTTGCGGTCAAACACGTTGGACCCCCACACTCCATTTTTTCCTGACCTCTGTGAGGTGTGCTTCGGCACGGTGCGCCCGCTCAGACCCGAGTACAAGCACAGGTACGCTACGTAGACCAAAGTGTTGACGTTGGTCAGACACAGAGGTCGAGTCTTTAATCCAAATGTAGGCAGAGTCAGATAGAACCCGCAAGAAGTCGAGGTCTGTGGTGAATTCTGACTGTACAGTGTTAAAATTTGATTTGTGTTTAAGAGATAACTGTGGATCCTTCAGGAGCGTAAAATGAGAGAAGTTCAGTCATGTATGGAGGAGTAGGAACATGTAAAGATAAAAAAACCTTTAAAATAACTTTAAATCACGTCTTAAAGAAACGTTATGACCCTGACAGCACCTTTCTGAAGGACTTGTCATTTGTCAAGATACTTTTTTGGGCATCCAGTAAAAGGGAGTTCAACAACCTGCACAGCTGGTGAAAAAAGTTTAAAACACAACTTTAACATCTCACTTTATAAAAGAATGCCTAATTTGGTGATGTTTCCAAATCTAAGTTATTCATTTGTTTCCTGAGTATAAACAGAAACCAAGAGCAGAGAAGTGTTCACGTTGACACAAACCAGCAGTCTGTTACCTTCAGAGACATAACACACTCTTACTGCTGACCTTGAAAACATTCAGAGTCAGACAGCACAGAAGGAGAAGAAGAATACAACACCTCGAGATCCAATGTCATTTACAAACTCATTCTGACCACCTTCACTTCCCCAAGTGTTGAAGTAATGCGTTTTATAGATAGATAGATAGATAGATAGATAGATAGATAGATAGATGGATGATACTTTATTGATCCCGAGGGAAATCCAAGATTTCAATATTATCAATATTCATATCAATGTTTTTTTTTAAAAGAAAGCCTTTAAAACAGCCACATCGGATAGCAGTAATTGATCTGTTCCTTTCGCCTCAGTAAAAACATTTGTAGCAAAGCCGAGGACATGATAAAAGTTAGCGATACTTTAAAATTGTAAAATAAATCAAATCAACCAAGAATCGGGTTCAAATCGAATCGTCCCAGCTCTACTTTCTCTTAGGTTGAAGATAAATATAAGATTTGATATAATGGCATTAGAAGTTGTTCTCTCCCTTACAGTATATCAGTGCAGACTCCAGACTTCGGTCAGACCCTACTTTTTTTTGCTGCAGGTGTGAGCTGTATTACAAAGCTTATCCTCGTGTGTCTAAGCATTAAAAAACTGTGAAACTAAGATCAACTGCAGTGACTCTGTCACGACCTCTGACAGTTTCTTCTTCGACCTCAAGCCACAATCGACTAAGTCATCTGTTGATTTTGCGTCACACCCTGATGTAGATATGAAGGGAATTTTTGAGAATGCGCACACACCTTGATCTGATACAGAGTCGCCATCATGGCTGCACAAACACATAGAAAACAGCCTTTCAGAGCTGTGCCAGTGAATGGTTAAACGCCTGAGTCCTTGTTCTTTTTTTCGTATCAGTTTGCATCAAGTATTTTCAGAGTAGTAAGAAGGAACCTGGAAGAGTCTCATGTTTCCTCCTGTCAGCTTTAAATCAATTCAAACAAAATTAAAAATATTCCATGCAGTCTGTTCTGTTTGCATTCAGAGGCCGGTCCACCTTCCTGCTCAGGCTCCATCTGGGGTAAAGGTCAAATTGCTCGTTCAAACACTATATAAAGCAGCAGGAGAGCGGCCACATAACAAACCAATGTTCTGCCAAGTCACAGGGAGATTGGCTTGTTTTTCTATTGTGTTCTTTTTTTCATATACTCAAGATTCACGGAGCAAATCTAAGTTTAGGATAATTACAGTGGCTTTACTGCTGCACTGTCATAGACACACACAATGGAATGAATAGTTTGACAACACATCCCATCCATGAAGGTCTTTTTTTATTACACCTTCCCATTTTTCTCCAAGAAGTGCACATTTACATGTTTCTCATACGTCGACATATAAGACCTATAACCCATCTGGATATTTATACAGCGACTCATCTGGCTTGATGTTTTCACTCTTATGACGTCGACAGGATACTCTGACTTCTTCAAGAAGATATGACTGGAGGCGGCTGTGGCCCAGCGGTAGAGTCGGGTTTGATCTCCAGCTCCTGCAGACACATGTCAGACGTGCCCTTGGGAAAGACACTTAACGCTGAATCGATGGAGCATGAAAAGGAGTCAATACTGATGGCCACATCTTTACACAGCAGCCTCTACCATCAGTGTGTGAATGTGTCCTGCGGTGTGAAAGTGCTTTGAGTAGTCAGAAGACTAAAAAGGCTCGATACAAGCTCACCATTTACTGGTTAAGACGGACATTTCATCCATCGTGAAACGTGTTTATCGCATGAATCTGCTGTTTTCCTTTTGATGTCTGCTCAGAGACAGTGGGACCTCAGAGTGGGAATGGGACTGCTGTGGATGCAGTATGGTGTCTGTAATTGTCAGGCTTGTCTGCTGCTCTCAGGTGACATTTACAGGTACAGATGTTAATGCTTATCAGGTATCCACTTTGAGTGTTTTAACTACAAGCAGAACCGGGGACTCGACGCCTCGGGGCGTCTGTTGTTTCCTCCGCGCTGGAGAAGTACCCCCACCTCTAACCCTCCTCGTCTTGTCTGGACTTGAGGCCAATGAAATTCGTAAAGATTTGCCTTTGAACACTCCCCCTTCATTTGAACACCTGCAGCTCAATTGAATTTGTTTTCTGGCTCTTTTGGACAGGATTAGGACATAGTGCTCGTCTTTTGTCCCTCAAGTTTCATAAAGACTCGTGGACGTGAGGTGATCCACTATAACAGAGTCAAACGTTCACCGAGGATCAGTGTGTGACCTGAGCGTCATTAGGATGTTCTGCTTCTGTCTGCTCGCTGCTGTCAGCCATCAGGGCGATCTTCAGGATGGACCTGTCCTCCTTCAGCCAGCTGTGTATTCATATTACAGCGCTGCGTTTATTCTGGCCTGTTTTTCCAGTAAGACCATTTGTTTTGGAAGCCTTTGCAAAGCAAGGCAGAAGAAAAGGTTTTAAAGCACATTGTATATATACAGACAAAGAAAAGCCTTATCCACAAGTTTAACAGAGAATGCAGTAAAAAACATGAACAATGGGAGGGGGGGGGGGGGGGGCTAGCTCAGTCCGTAGGGACACTTGGGTTGGGAACTGGTGCGGACCAAGAATCTGGAAGTTACCAGACCACTTCCTGGGCACTGCTGAAGTACCCTTGAGTAAGGCACCAAAGCTAATTTCCCCTTTGGAGATCATGAAAGTAAATGTGCTAATAACAGCAATGCTGTATATAAATCAACACTGTTCCTGATAACTTAAACCCGCACAGGTTTGATCTACTGTGTTGTTCTTACCATGTGCAGGATGCTCTGTACATTTAGAGGTTCATTACCAGCTGTGCGGTTGTTACCAAGACAGATCTTGCTCTTCTTTGGCTTTCTTAGGTGACGCTCATTATTTCAAGATTTGCACAGAGTTGTGCTTGAGTCAGAGACACAGGAAACGCCTAGCTTAATTACTGATCATCCGGCTAGATTGCACAGAGAGATTTGTGCATGCAGCTTCATACCACAATCAGCCAACAAACAGCAGAACAACAAATGTGAAATCCAATGTGATCTAAACATCTCACATCTCAGTATCTACTTAGTTTGAATGGCTACTCCCTCATGTTGTCTGACTGTGCACTAACACGGCGGACACACAGCATTGGTCTGAAAGGATCGCGTTCTCACACGTATACAGTTTGTCTCTCAGTAAAGTCGCTCTTTGGCAGTAGAGGCCAAGGAGGGGGCCCCAGTTTCCCCAGTGGGACATAAACACAGAGCTCCGTTTATGGGCTGGACAGGAGGAACACACATCAGCCTTTCTATATTTTGCATTTCCTTAAGCTTCCAGTTCTGCACGAGCATGAAGGAATGCTGCAGAGTTTTCGTTCTGGACAGGCTTAACCCAAAAAGGACCACTCCTTCATTTGAATGGGCCGTAGGTGTGTTTGATGAATTCTTCAATGGAGGAATGTAACTCACAGTGGAGACAGTGTTTGGTTTGAGTAGTGTATGTGTCACGCTTGTTATGGCTTCTCTTTAGTTTCCTTTGGGAACATATTTCTTTAGGTTATTTTCTGTGGCAGTAAATTAAAGCCTTGAACTTTTCCAGCTTTTTTGTGGCATTTGCGCGAGCGTGTGGGCACGTCCTCTTCCTCAGTCGGCTCTCTTGTGCTGCCCTGTACCTATGTGATGTGCGTAGAACCGAACCTGAGGTGCATATCGATAAGCAGAATCAGAACCGAAATCGATCAAATCTAAATGCATGATCCCAATCAATCACTAATTTAACATGGACTTCCCATCTTCACAAAGGGACTTTGATTGGACCTTTTGGACTGTGAAATAAAATCCCGGGGTCTTAATTCAGACCCTGGCTCAGGCTGTAGAAATGCACTGAGTACCTCCTGGAGTTCATGTGGACAATGTACACAACAAAGTGGACAAGAAGTGATGTCACTTGTGTTTCCATTTGACACTTAAAAACAGAGTAAAGGTTGCCTTTATAAAAACGAGGCACCCCTTTATGTACACAGCCCACAGCACTTGTTATACAGAGGAAAGAAATCACAAAGGAAATAACCAACGTCAACGCTACACCAAACAAACCGTGCTCCAGAGTGAGATAACAGATAACATGCCAGTCCTCCTGGGTGCTCGCATCACTTGAAATGGAGGCAGGAAGTGAAAGGAATGACTCTGGACACTTCTTCAGCATCTCATGAACAATTCATGTGTTTTAGGAAAAGTTCAAATGTTCGGTTTGGACAACGGCTTAGAAATGCTTCAGCTTTGTGTCTAATCCATGAAGAATAGCTTTATCTCTTAGCAAGCAGCACCAGCTCCTCAGGAAGTGTTTAACTTTTGTCCTCATGTTATCTCTCGTACAGAAAATTGTTGACACGTTTGTTCAGCATGATGTTGTCTTTGTTGTCTGAGTGGGACCTTTACAGGCCTCTCTCTCTCTCTCTCTCTCTCTTCTCTCTCTCTCTCTCTCTCTCTCTCTCTCTCTCTCTCTCTCTCTCTCTCTCTCTCTCTCTCTCTCTCTCTCTCTCTCTCTCTCTCTCTCTCTCTCTCTGACTCAGCACTTTCCAGCCTGGCATACAGTTACACACAGCTGATGCTGATTAGTTAATCACCATCAGCTGATCTTCCTTATGTAAACATTTACCAACAGAAACTCATTGAATATCAACATTTTCAGCCCTGGTGTAATTCAGCAGCTTTATTCCTTTTTTACAAACAAGTTTTTCAGTTGCGGTTCGTGCAGTGTAGTAGTGCCGACATTCACACTATATTGACAGTTTTTCGTCCTTGCATGCTACGTGATACAGATGTATCCACAGTGGAGAACATGCTGACCTGCAGTTTACAGTATGAATGCTACAGGAGAGTCAATGGTGGCATGATATGAACGTCATCATCCTGTTCCAGGCTCGAACAAACTGCAGGCTGAAATATTACAGGGGTGCTGGAAGAAAATGAAAATCCAGAAAATGACAGGCCATTTTCAGGAGTTTTGTGCATGTGTGAAAACACCATAGAGGGAAGAATAGCGTCTTAAGCCGACAGAGAGTTGCAGCATACAGATGAAACTTTGGCAACAACAAACCAATAAAACATCATTTTACTCATGCAGCTGTTTTTATTACCAGTGTTACTATTTCTGCTCGTCCACTGCTTGTAAACCACAAATAATTAAGCAACTATTTTCCATGCTTACTTGTTTTATCTCTCAGTGAACCCTTTTCAAGTAAAATACGATTATACACTAAGTGCTGTTGTTTGATAATGCTCTAGTAGTCTAATTGCTGCTTTAACTCAACACACATTTGCTCTTGACGTTTCCCCCTCTGATCTCCTGACGCGTCTGTTTTCCACAGTGTCTGAGCCGTTCGGTGACAGGAGCAGTGGGCAGAAGTCGAGAAGGAGTCCTCTGCAGACACTTTACGAAGGAGACCAGGTCAGTGTTATCCAACCACATTCACCTAACTTTACTGATTGAGGTCAGAATCCACTGCCAAACAAAAGCAGAGCCAGTGTTTGTAGCAGCCATACGCTGGGATGTCATCTCTGCCTGATATGTTCATTTGTAGATACTGTTGATATTCCACAGCCATACGTCTTCACACTGGACACTACGCTGCTTCAGGTTTCAGCAAGGTGTCAGATAAAAGGCTGTCAAAGAACTCAAATGAATTCTAAATATTTTAAATGATCCATGAGAGCTGGCTGTCTGTAGCATCTACCTGGTGAATGGCCAAGTGCGTCAGAGCTACTACTGTTTGTGATAAGCTCGGCATCCACAGGAAATAAATGCATGACTCTCAGCTCTCACCCTCGTAAATCCCATCCAGCTCAACCCGTTGTTTCTCAGTTGATCCTTCAGAAATGCTTCGCTTGGTCCGAGTCAGTGACTGAAACACAAATCACTCCTAATCCTTGTGATGTTTTTATCCTCGTGAAATGTTTCATGTCAGACACAGCTGCTTTGATGTTGTTATTTCCACTGAACGAAAGGTCAGCCATCTTTGCCGAGGGACACCAGTAGTGGAGGAGGATTTATGAGTTTGTGCCGACAGTGTCAGACTGCAGGAAAAATCAAAGCTCACGAACTTCGGAGCTGTGTTAGTTATTGATCTAGATGAAGGATGATAGATGTCTGGGCCCACGCACTGACAACAACAAAGTGACCCCAGATTTGACCTTTGACCTTAGACATTAGACGTGTTTTGGCGAGTTTGGACTATCACAGTTAGTCTTTTTGTGATCTCATTGGCTGATGATTGGCAGATCAGCCCGGGCTTTAACTCTATTTCTTTCTAATTTTGAGTCTGTATCACGCTAACAGGTTAGACTAAGAATGTAACACAGCGTGAAATACATCCTGACTGCTTCGCCTTTGGTGTTAGCTCTCTCCTTGTTATGTTGGCTCCACCTAGCCAAATGCACAAGTGCCCTGATGATGGAGACTTAGGACATGCAGATGCTTTCTGTAAACACCGAATAGCAGAGAACTGAGGCGTATAATTCGACCCTGAGGATCAGCTCCATGGATGATCTCATTGACACTGATACCCAATCAAGTCAGGATTGGACCACATCGGATACCAGGATCAGATCACTGCATCCCGAGATTAAACACCCCAGGTCACCTTGACTCCAAAATTACATTTGATCTTTCTGTAAATCCACTTTTCCAGTTTGTCCTCAATGTCAAAGTAAGAGCTGCACGTGGAGACACAGCCTCATAAAAACATCTGTGAAACAGCTGTTTCCATTTAACTCTCCCTATGCGGAGAAGGACAGTGAACACGCCAGAAAACAAAGCAGCTCCAGCAGACATAATTTACTTTTAAGAGATTTAAAAGCCTTTTCCTTTTTAGCACTTCCCTCTTTCAAGGAAGCTGCTAAGCTGACAGGATGGAAAAGCAGAGTGCGCTGGATTCATGCTGGATTTATTTACACACGTGAAGCCAATATGGGAATGCTCTTATGAAAAAACATCAAAGTCAAGAAAAAGTAGCTTCTGACCTGCAGACGAGCTTCCCAGTAAACTAATGAAATCCAGCTTTATTGAACACTGACAGGCAGTACTCTAAGGGCTTCACTTACTAAAGTTGTGTCTTAAAATGTGAGTAAACTTGATACCAGTGCAGGCAGGCGTGCAAAATACTGGGAGGAGAAAACAGAAACTGTGGTGATTGAGTCTGAATCAAACACCTTTGAAAGGAAGCGGCTAATGCAGGAGCTCAGTGTTACACACAACAGGCTGCTGTCATTTTAGCCAGGAGGAGACATCGCCTCAATAAAAGTATATGATTCAACTTATGATTCGAGTACATGCTGTGCCCTATTTATAGCCAAACAAAGCTGAACATTCACAGCCACTGTAGCCTAAACAATTAGACGCTGCTCTTCCTATATTTCCCTCTCTCATTCACCCGTGATCACCCGCTAATCGCACACCGAGTGAACACACAACTCAGTACTTTTAACCTGGGATCTTACTTAATCAGGCACTCCTTGGTTTGAACTCCTGACTTCTTTTCAGTCTGAACTAACAAAAAGGATAATTACATAATGAACACATTTGGATAATATAATACTGTGACACACATTTGTTTACCCTGTGATACTTGACTCTAAGATTTCACAACATTTGATGTGTGCCCCCCCCCCCCCAGTACTCAAACTCCTGCTGAGAGAAGGGCCAGTGTTGGCTCAGCAGTCGTACCTGAACGCTGTATGCTTGATGTTACAGTGTGTGCCTGTAAATACAGAGAGCCATACATGGTGTCAGGGAGGTTTGAACCGCTGCAGTGGAGAGCCAGGCTGAGTAAATGAAACAGGAGTAAATAAAGCGTTTGTGCCATGAGGAAGCCGAGCTGAACCTGCTGACCCGTGGTTTTATTAGAGCAGGGATGAGCCTTGATTAAGACCTCCAGAGAAGAAGTCATTTAAATACACTTTCCGAAGTGAAATACAGGATGTTTGGGGGATCGGCTCCATGTCTAGTATGGCCTCCTCCGGATGCTGACTCAAATACTTAATCTCCACACATTCTAAACTGTGGAGTAGTGAAACAGATATAAACCTGAAACAGCTCCAGAGTGACTGTGTGAAATCTTATTAATTAACTTAAGGGTCACCACTTGAGTCAGTGACAGTCCAGGAGGATTATTGTCCGTTTAAAAATAAAATAAAACATTCCATTATTATTGGTGAGTTTATTCACTTCTATTGTGTTTTTTAATTTAATTAAAACATAGTCGTAGATGTTATTTATTTATTTACTTTTTTTGCTATTGATGCTGTTTATATTTCCTGTTCGCTGTTTTGGAGCTGGAACATTTACCCAATTGGAGGATCAAAAAAGTTGATCCTTTCCCTTGTCTTTTAAAAGAAATGAGGCTAATTTGAAGGTTCCCTGACCAGTTCTTCTTTTCCTTTACTCCTCAGGTGGAGTCAGCAGTGCAGGTGATCCATCAGGGTCGACGGGAGGTGTTAGAAGAAGCCTGCCGCTCCTACACCCGTAAACGCAGAGTTCTGATCCCCGAGGACCTGAAGCACGTCATTGTCGATGACCAGCACGGCTTACTTTACTGCTACGTCCCCAAAGTGGCTTGCACCAATTGGAAACGAGTGCTTATGGTTCTGACAGGCGTCGCCGGGTCCCATCAAGACCCTCTGTCCATCCCCGCCAACGAGGCCCATGTTGCAGGAAACCTCCGCACTCTCTCGGAGTACTCCACCTCCCAGATCAACCAGCGCCTGCGTTCCTACCTGAAGTTCGTCTTTGTGCGCGAGCCCTTCGAGCGGCTGGTGTCCGCCTACCGCAACAAATTCACACGCAGCTACAACACAGCTTTTCATAAACGATACGGCACAAAGATAGTGCAGCGGCACAGGCCGAACCCACAGGCCGAGGCCGTGGAGAGAGGAAACGACGTCTCCTTCGAGGAGTTTGTGTATTACCTGGTGGACCCGGCCACCCAGCGAGAAGAGCCCTTCAATGAGCACTGGGAGCGAGTGCACTCACTCTGCCACCCCTGCCTCATCCACTATGACGTTGTGGGGAAATATGAGACGCTGGAGCAGGACTCCCGCTATGTGCTACAGCTGGCCGGAGTGGAGAATAAGGTCAGCTTCCCTGCCTCGTCCAAAAGCACAAGGACTACTGGAGACATGGCGGCCCAGTTCTTCCAAAACATCAGCCCCTTCTACCAGAAAAAGCTCTATAACCTCTATCGAATGGACTTCCTGCTCTTCAACTACTCTGTTCCAGCCTACCTCAAGTTTAGATGAGGCTTGGACTCGACTCAAACGTGTAGAGCCAGGACTTTATTTTTCAGTGTTTTTTTTGTCAGCCTCATGTTGGAGCACTGCAAAAACAATGCTGATTGAACTGGGAAGTCACTTAAAGGAGCATTATGTAACTGCTGTCACATTCCTTCCTCCTTAGAGTTGTCATGTCGCGGAAGCTTCAGCGTTTAGCCAGCTCTGCACCAATCTTGAAACCTTCCTGCCTTCTGCCGAGGCTTTTCAGGTCGGGTAGAATTCTGAACCGGTTCACTTTCATCGCTGCAACACCTGTTGGATTGTCATTTGCCTGCAAAACCAAGGACCGCCTACCTTCCCTGGTCCACACAAATCCAGACCATTCAGGAACAGGATCTAAAGTCAGAAGTAGGACATACTGGCTGCTGTATTGTTGTCAGAGAAGCTTCAACACAGCATGTTTCCTTCATGTCTGATGATCAGAATCAGAAATGCTTTATTAATCCCAGGGGGAAATATGGTAAACCTGTGATAAAGTCAGCTTGTCATTTAAGTCTCTGGATATTTTTCATACTGCTCCTTTAATGACTTTATACAAACAAGCTCATCAGACCTCCAGAGGGTACAAGTGGAACTGAAGACAGTTGTAACTAATATTTCAATGTCAACAGTGATTCAGTGGATGGTGGTCTCTGACTTTGAGTGTGCAGAAAGCCATTTAATTCTGGTCATGTGTGTATCGTCTGCTGTTTCAGAAGTGTGTACGTTATCTCATCTACACAATGTAACTATCATGATTTCCAGTGAATGTCTACGAACGTATGTGCCTTTAATTGAGCCTCTTTTTGCCTCTTTTCAGCCCAGCAGACCATGACAACTTGTTTTACTGTGACTATTTGATTGTGCTGCATGAAAAGATTGATGTGCAGTTATGGGTTTGTCTTAATTTATTGCGTTCCTTTTTACTGCGTAAGGACAGAAACCCCAACATGGTTGTTTAGTTTCTATGAAAATTTCCAAATAAACCTGTTACAGCAAGGATGTGTTCATTGGTTTGAATATTGGAGACGTTACCATTTACAATAGCAACAATCATGGACTTGGTACCCTGCTATACATTCATACTACAGAACACAGTTCTGACTTGTATCTTCAGACTTTATTGCAGAGACAAATCAAGGCTGCAAAGATGTCATCTAGAAGTGTTTACAAACGTGAGAGCACGACAAAGTCCACTCAAGCTTTTTGTCCTTGTGTACACTGAACTCTTACCAGATTTGGATGCTATATTCAGATCAACAAAGACAAAAAAACAACTCAAAAGGCTTCATACAGAGACATTTGGTCACAAAACAAGTACAAGGTCTGTATGTCAAATCCCTGGACCACATACTAACAGAGAGACAGTGAGTACAACAGTTTATATTCACGGGCACTGTGCTGTGCGAAACGTAAAACACTTGGTAGAAATTGTGCAGCATTAAACTCAGATTCCACGTGGACACATCAGAGGCACAAATCATGAACAAACAGGGTCAAATCTAACATTCAGCTTTGGATTAATATTCACAAACGTTTACTCTTAATTTACTAAATAGTAGTTATTATTGCTTTAATACATCAATAATTTGCCATCTAACATGTAGGAGCTGACAGCAGGAGTACGGACAACAGTTACCAATACAGTGGTTTTACAGCGTGGACAGTGTACATGGAGGCCTTTCTCTGTGCAGAGCCAAGCTGGGTGAACCTGCAGGTAAGGGTGTACAGAATATACTGACAACAGTAAATAAGGAGAATAAAGTGCAAAATAAGCCACTCTCGACCCCTGATAGCTTCTGTTCTGAACCAATGCTTCGATTCTTTTTCACACTGTTATGTTTGTGCCTCAATCCTGACGAAAAGAGTCGTTTGGAGGAGAGGTCATGGGTGATCATTTGTAGAGGAAATATCAAAAATGAAAACATTTTTTTCAAACAAAACAAGTGCTGTGCTCAATTAACGTGTGTGTTTGCAACATCTGCTCGACCTGTGTGAACACAAAATCATAACCTCAGTCTCCAGCCTCTAACAGTTTCTCTGTCGTTCTATGCTATGACACGTGAACAGCTGCTAAGTAGGCTGGTCGTTGCTCCACTTTCACAGCCAAGGCACTCTATAATCGTTCATGTTTTTTCTAACCTGGTTCAGTTGGGAGAGTTAGTCATCTATTAACTGGTAGGTTGGGGGTTTGATCCCCACATGTCTGATTGTTAACCCTAATTGCCTCCGCTGCTTCATCGAGGGCGTATGAGCGTGCATGAAAGGATCAGTTACTTCTGCACACAAACAACCTCTGACATCAGTGTGTGAATGTGTCGGTGTGACCTGCAGTCTAAAAGTGCTTTGAGTAGTCAGAAGACTAGAAAAGCACTATACAAGCTCAAGTTCATTTAAATGTAATTATTCTTGCATAAATCACAACACACAGTGTTTGTGTTTTTGGGTAAAGTAATTTGGCACACATATAATGCTATAATTATGTTTCTTTTAGCCTCCCTGTGATCTTTGCAGCTTATTGCAGCCACTTGCATATATTAAACAGTACATTCAGGAAGTAAAAAAATCCACGGGTAAGGATCAAACTCCAGTCCTAGCAGAACTACTGGACATCAGAATCAGTCTGAAGCTCAAAGCCAGGAGGCCGGTCCCCAACAGGTCTCCCAGTGCTGTGAGGTAAGGGATGGAGAAGTTGTCTGGATCCTGTCCCCTTCTCCACAGCCATCGAACCATCAGACTGGATGCATAAAGCAAAATCACCACCTGGGGGACGGAGAGAGAATACAGAAGAGTTTAGAGTATATTAGATTAGGAGCACAATAAGCTCTCTTTGTGTTCCCTCAGTAATCTGACCTGAAGCAGAGCTGCAGACAGGTAGCAGATGATGAAGGTGGGAGTCATGGCAGTATGGCCTCCCTGCAGGAGGTGGATAAAGTACAGGAAGAGGAGGTGACCAGGGACAACAAGTATGACCAGAACTCGGGCTGATTTAGAGTTCACATCTGGAGAGACAGAATGAGTAGAAACAGCCTGTTTGTGATGGTGCGATCAGTTACAGTTGACTTTAAAAAAAAAGATCCAGTTTTTATTAAAAGCATTTGAGTTTTCTATGGTGTGTTGGTTTCAGTTTTTTTTACACCTTTCAAAATGTTCTTATTGTTGTTGTTGTAGCT
Source organism: Symphodus melops (assembly GCF_947650265.1). NCBI lineage: Eukaryota > Metazoa > Chordata > Actinopteri > Labriformes > Labridae > Symphodus > Symphodus melops. The sequence goes on along the minus strand of NC_136694.1, from coordinate 4,232,324 downwards.
TGAGAGAAACAGGACTTATGGTGAGAGAGAGTTGAAGGGCGACATGCACTAAAGCATCAGGCTGAGGATTTGAACCTACATTTTTAAACACAAGTACTTTTAAATGGAGTGTGATCCTAAAAGACTATTTAAACAAAGGAGACTACCTGTTTTTGCTACCTTTCTTTTTATCCAGTGTCTTTTTTTTATGTTTAAATATTAAGCTGGTTTAAAAGCAGTGGTTCCCAGCAGTGGTGACACACAGCATTTACAGTCTATTGTTTACACCTGCAAATCACTCCCAAAAACTACTGGTGAACATTAAGGTCAAACACACTGAAGAGGTCAAAAGAAGACTGCTAGTTTTATTGGAATCTACGTGCCTCTTCTCACATATCTGGACCATAAGGCATACATAAAAAAGCTCCCATTATCATACCTTACATTTTTAAACAGCTGCCAAAAAATCCTTCCCCCATACAACCACATGAGCCATTCTGAATTAGTCGCCTGACCAACGGCAGCCAGAAAGTTGGTAATTAAAAAAATGTCTCACATGAGACTGCCTTGCCAAAAAGACTTCATCACTCTTTATATATCATCACCTTAATTCACCTGAAATCACCTGAAGCGTATAATAACAAACCTAGTCTTGGTATTGGTCATCACGAACGCCAAACTGGAATTATTGTCCCTGAAATTTGAAATACACCACGACTCTTAACAACAACCTGCTTCTTGTCTCTGTCTGTTGTTTGGAGCTGGGAAGTCAGTGCATTTCTGGTTTTAGTTGGTTTACGGGCGAAAAAATGACTGTCAACAGCATGAAAGAAAAAAACAGACTAACAAGCTCAGAAGAGCTTGTGTGTTGTTGATTTATTTTGCATCTGACCTGAGGAGCAGAAGGTAACACATGGTCCAGGACAGTTCCTGCTCGTTTTTGATGGTAGAACCCCGGGAACACTCCAGTAGTGGAGATAGGTGGACATCCTGCTGGCCTGGATGGCTACAAGATTTCCCCCTACACCTGCAGGGGTGGAGAAAAAAAATATTCTATCACCGTCAATACAAAAAAAAAAGCGCATCACATTTCACATACTTTACAACAGCCATTGGATATGATGCACAAAGATTTGCAACACTTTGTCTCCCAAAGATATTCTTATTCATTTGCTACAAGAGTCTCTATGGGATTTTTTTTTTTTTACGACTTAGCACCTGAATTAGTGACGTGCATGTGTTTGCTGACTTTTCTGAGAGATATTTAAAAAAAAAAACCAAAATACTGTTTTCATTAACAAATAAAAATGTTTTAGCTGCCACAGTATGTTTTATTATTTGTCAATCCCTCATTTTCATTGATTAAACAACATTAGGCTTACCTCTGTTTGGTAGTGGGGTGCTCTCTGAAGTGGTTTCAGCCACACTTGTGTTGGAAAGGTTAAGGTGGCATGGTGATAAATAAAAGTCACCACTTCAGAGACCACTCCACTGTCAAACAGAGGAAAGCTGGTCCACAGTTGGACCACTGTTGGACCAGCTTAGTTTTACTTCAGACATTTTCATTATTGAATTGAACCATTGGTTCAGTTTGTTACATTTAACCCTGATCTTTCTTGTGTTTCCGAAGCCAACCGTACCCTTGTTTGGTAAGTGGGATGTAATCCAGATGGAGATAGCCTCGTCAGCTATGAAACAGTGTGACATCATAGCAGTCCACACAGTGTAGCCCACTATTAGTTACTGTAAGTTCAACAAAGAAGAAGAACAGGTACACAGGGTTGGATCGAGAACTTTAGCACCCAAACAGAAGAGTACCAAAAAAGTAGGACAGTATAGATAACTTATTTTGGTACCATTCCCAATTTTTGACGGTGGAATTGCTAATAACTGGGTACTGTACCAAAACAAACGAACGAACCAGACCACTTGGTGGAAATGGGGCTTTAGAGGGATGGATCATTTTTTGTCTTGGAAATCATTCAGCAGTTTATTCCAACACAGCCTCCAGGAGCTTTGAGTGCTTTGGAAAAGTCTCACTGGCTATGGTTTCCATGTTCATTGCTGTCTTCCCAAGCAGGTTTAACTCGGAGCAGAACAGAACCTCTTGACTGACACTGCTTTTAAACACATGGCTCATTGACACCCAACAGGACGAGTGTTGGGTGTCACTGACATTTGTTTTTTTAATCATTTATCTGTCCACTGATTGAAGACCACATTGTTGATGTAGATTTTACAGAATTTGATCCATATTGTCATTAAACTGGAAAGTTTTGTGAGAGTCATTAAAATCATCAATGTACAGTGAAACAGTATTCTGCATGAGGAGTTCTGCAACGTTTTTACCCTCTAGTGTATACTCTGCTGATTTGACTTCTGGATGACTACACAAATTAAGAATTCAGGGCTTTTACATTCAAAGGCTGTACATCTTTTACTTTTTCCACCACTTGCTCCTGATGAACAAAGTCTGGTCTGGTTGGGATGGAGGGGGGACTCGATTGATATGCAAATGCACTTCCTGTGCGATGTCTTCAATATATGCAGGATTCTTTGGCAGCCGCTGGTCTCGATGCTGCAATCAGGAACCAGTGAATGCATGGTTGGCATTCTGATCAGGCTTGTGGTCTATGTAAAGACCATTGTTATTCCTCTCTACTTAGTATGCTGCTTTGTGGGCAACAAACTTCAGTGACTACAGATCTAGGCTCTAAAATGTGTCTCTGGGGGTTCATCTGACAGGGAGGAGGCTTTAGTAGCACTTTAATACCTCCTGATTGATTCATAGCTCTGAGTTAAAGCCCTCGATGGGATAAGCTACAGGGTTTGAATTCTACAACTGTTTCAACACGACATGAGTGGCCACGAGGGTTTTTAAAATGATAATAACGAAGCTAATCATAAAGCTATAATGCCAGTCTTCAAAGATAAGGAGTGTTGAAACGCCATCACCCCAAATCCCAGATCGGTTTCTCCTTTAGGAAAACATGTCAGTGTTCATTTCTTTTGCTCATAAGCTTGTTAAATGTGTTTGTCTTATTTTTGGCTAAATATTCTTATTACATTCGTTGATAAACACCTGGCTTTAAAGGGATAACGTGAAACGTTTTGATCCAGTAGATGTGAGCACCAGCATGAAAACAGAAACAAACTGTTGCTGTTTGGCCGCTTTTCTGAAGCCTCCGCTCTCCTCTTCTTCCTCACGTTTGCACAAAGGAATTATCAATTTGAATGCATCATAATTAAGCAACATTAATCACAAGTGGCAGACAAACTTGTCCTTTGCTTGAGCTGCAATTGTCTGTGTCCTGCATTGTTGTGTTAGCATGCTAATGTTTTTCTCTAAACCCTAGCTAAAACAGCTTTATACTCAAGGCTGTCTCGTCCATGTGAACATGATGTAAATGTACAGCTGGTGGCACTCGTGCTTTCTGTGCTGTGTTTAAAGAATGCTTGTACATGTTAAATAAGAAGGTTAAAGGTTAGCATTGCAAAACCAGTCTAATGTTTTTGAATATGTTTGCTGTTCATTCTCCACTCACCATTTATGACTGGAGTCAACACTGCCATACCCTCAAAGTCTGGATTGCTCACCGTGTTATTCAGAATCAGACCACCAATACTGGGAAGAGACAGAGCACAGACATGTCAGAGTTGACGCCTGTATAATATAAGAGGCAGAAATATCTGGCTCATTCCCTCTTATAGATGGAGTGCCACTGGTTTCCTCACCTGCTGATTGACATGGCCAAAATGACCGGTGTCCAGCCTGACTTGAGGATCTCTCTGATTGGTGGAGAGTGACGAGCGATTGTGAACCACACTGGGATAAGGATCAGGAAGAAGCAACACATGGCAGGAGGCAAATACCACATGTCTGAAGAGCAAAAAAGAACAGGAGACATCTGTTGAATTATTATTTTTTCATTATATGCACATTGGTGTTGGAAAATAAATGACAGTCTTGTCTGTCTTTGAGAGAGGGACAGACATCGGGCAAGTCTTAAAAATGTTCGACTTAATGGAAGACAGAGGCAAGGCTTCTTGCTGTTTGATATCCATCTAGTTGTCAATGTTGCCCTCTTCTGGCTAAAACTAATCATCATCACAAAACTGTTGATGGATTTAGAGAATCTCTTTCTCTAAATTAGGCTTCACCATTTCTAATCATTAAACTCGAGTCCCTACATATCACAGGTGCAGACAAACAGTGTACTGAAACTGAGTAATGGGCTTCTCTTTATGTCATTTGTGACCTCTGACCTCTGTAGCTGAAGAAGAGGCTGCTGAACCCGGCAAGCAAAGACAAAGTGGTGATATCTCCGAGGCTGGCAGCGATGGGCGTGGCCACATTATCCGGGTTGATGCCCACTTTCCTGGATCCAAGAATGACTGCCACCATCACCAGACCTGAAAAAAAAACATACAAGACGAACAGTTGACGTAGAAGTGAAACAATAAATATGTTCTTTAAATTAATGTATCAGATGCTAAATGTATCTAAAGCAGTGGTTCTCAAACTATGGGGTGCGATCCCCGGGGATGTGGGGACTGATTGGCACCCTTGATTGGCCGTCCCAGGTGCAACTCCAAAACCACAAATCATGTTTGGCTATTTGCCTTAGAAGTGGTAACATTAGTTGAAAATTCCACCATTTGGGCTGTGTCGAGAACCACTGATCTAAATCATTCTGAGCTGTCTCTTCAGCTCGTTTTTGTTTGTCTGACCTAGAGACAGTGCAGTGATAAAGGCAGTGGTGACGCTGCTGGCACACAGGACAGAAGCCTGAATAATATTCAGTCTCCCTCGGGTCAGAACACCAAGACCCACTGCTGCGAGGGCTGCCAGGAAGCCCACCACTGTGGCCTGGAGCTGGAGAAGAAAGACAAAGCAGAACTTTAGTTTTTTTAAAACCACATACATCTGTTATTTGATCTGTTCACTTTGTCTGGTTGATCAACCGATTACTATTTGTGTCTGTATCAGAGAAATAAAAAAGCAGACAAACAAAAGAAGAAGATGGTAAAAGAGAAGAGTGGAAAAAACATGGGGGGGAGGGGGTCATAAAGAAAATGTAAGGTAAGACCATATCGGGTCTCCTGATTCAAATAAGACACATTAGTTCATATAAAATAAAAAGAAATACATGATTAAGCAAAACATGAAATGAGATCAAACTTAACTCTACACATTTGTATGATACAGAAGTGAGTAAGTGAGTAAATCCCGTTTTTCTTTTCCCTTCTTTTTTAACAAAAGAATATTACTGAATGATACTGAATCAGTCCCCGCTGGTATTTGGCAAGAAGATGGTGGCAGCTTGCCAGTACATGAAAACCGTTCGCACCATCGAGGGGCTAATTAGCGTGCATGTTTTTGCAGGTTTGTGGAAAGAAACAGGAGCACCCAGAGAAAACCTGCGCAGACAGAAAAGCCAGAGTCTGACGTCAGGCTTGAACCACAGGCAACATGTCCAACCATTGCATCATATGCCCTTGTCTTTCATTTCATGTCAGCAAACAGAGAAAAAGGACAGGTTCACTTAAACTCTCTCAGCTCCTGCAGTCTCATTGTGACCTCATACAGTCAAAGTGGTGCATCACCTGCGACAACACCAGCGGAGTGTGAAAGGAATCATACTAATGGGCAGCTGATAGGCCTATGAGTGCAGGTGCATGGCGGTGCGCTGTACGTTGCCTTTCTGGGGTCACCAGATGAAATGTATGGGAACATCTATAAGACATGCGATAGCTCTTATATTCCAATTTCATTTCCCACTTCCTGTATCTTATTAGCTTACATTATATTCTGCATTCACACAATGTAGGCAGAACGGCTAGGACAAGACACAATCATGAATCTGTGAGCATGAGCATTTATCTATTACACAAAGGTGCTTAGTCATAGATCCCTCTTGGAGTGTCACTGGGTTAGTAGCATGCAGTGGCTATCTTTGCTTTATGACATACTCCACTTCCAAGAAATTCTAAAAAATTGACTAAATCAATGTCATTCAGTTTTTAATGATTCTGTTTGAACGACTGGGAGATATGTTGTGTATAAGAAATGCAGAGTTATAATTCCAGGTGAAAAGACAAATATACACAAAGTGATTAAAGAATCAGCCCAATAATAGGATTTTATGCTTATCACAACTTCCATTTCGAGAGCGTCTGCGGCTGTTGTCTTCCGAGTATAATTGGCTGAGATGTGAAGTGTTTTAAATGTGCTGAAGACTTCATCACAGCGGGGGAAGCTTCTCGGGTTAAATAGATTTGTCTTGAAGTCAGCAGAGGCGGGTCAAAATGATTGAGTATGCTATTAACAGCAGGGCGGGTGTGCAGTGGAGCGGTGTGTCACCTGAATGAGAGCCAGATTACAGATCACCATCCTCCACTTCTGCTGAGCCTCATCCATCTGCCCTGTGTTGGCCTGCGGATGGAAACAAGTTCACGTCATCCCATCACTCGCTCACGTTGTGTTAAGCACAGCTTAAAAGCCACTGTGCAAATTGAAGTCCCACCTCTTGTCAACAGAACACGAGGATTAGCTTAATAAATGTTCTGATTTGTCTGTCTTAAGTTTGCAAAGATGAGGAACAATTCCTCTGAGTTTAATTAGGATGTTGCTCCCTGGGTAGAGAGCCATATACTTAAATAATTAGTTTTTATCCAGGAGCATTTCAATCATAGAGGCACTAAGCAAAACTTTGCCGATGTTTGGAAAGCTGAGAGCCATCACTAGAGCGTGAGTTTTTTCCCCCCTGGTACCAACATGTACAAGATAACTCGTCAGGGAAGCATGCAGGCACACACTGTGTATGTCTGTTTTTAGTGTGTTTCCACTCACTGCAGTTGACAGTCTGGATGCCAATGTCATCTCCAGATTCCCCTTCAGCCCGACCAGGGCCGGCACCAAGATAAACACCTCTGAGATCTCTTGGAACACCTCCCAGTGCTAAAACACAACAAGGTGACTTTTAATAGACCTTCTGTTCTCACTATAGGCTTTGAAACACAGCCTAATGTTTCGAGAAATGACACAGTGACACTATACATCGAAAGAACAGGCCTCATATTTTAAGTACTAATTTGACGTGTTTTTCACTATATAGCAGAAACTCATTTACAGCACAGCAATGACATTACAACCTGTTAAGTCTGAGCAAACCTTGATGATTTACATTACATGGTAACTACAACGCCACATAATCGGAGTTAGGTTTGTGATGTGATTATTTTTTAGTCTCATTGTTTTTTCTTTGAAATCCTTTGGGAAACATCGGGCTTGTTAGCTGCTCAGTGCTCCATGTTGACCACCTGCTAGTCTTTGTGTCTGGTTGTTTGTTGCTGAGCAGTTATGTAAAGGTTTATTAGAGCTGCCAATTCACCGTCATGTCAAGGCCACATGAACGAATAAATAAAAGTATTTAGAGGAATACATGCGGGACAAATAATCCTGTCCTGTAATAAGAGTATTACCAATAAAATACTTGAATAGAATACTGATATGAGTGACGCAACGTTATCTCTCATGCACACACTATATTTTCCATACTTGCACTATATCCATGACTATCCCGGCTGCCACCATGCCCAGGCCTGACACCAGGTACGGGAGCAGGACTTGGAAGACGATGGCCCATGAGCTCTCCTGGAGGATCCCATGAGCTGAGCGGGTCAGTTTGCACGTGAAGCCCCTCAGCTTATTCCCCTGAAAACGCAGCTCAAGGGTCAGATGAGTCACCACCATGGCTGATCCGTGTTAACCCATCCGTCGTCTGTAAAGTGTCCGTAATGAGACTTCTGCACCAAAACAAATCTGTTTCAAAACGTGTTTTTGAATCACTCAGGCAGATTTGAGAAGGATGAAAAAAGTTTTCTGTTTCGGAGTTTCCCCAAGACGTCTTCGCCTCTCTTCAGGCTCTTTCAAATCTTTTGAAAAGTCACAGGAGATGGTTTGTTTTATAAGAGCAGTTTTGGATTTATCAATTTTGTTTTGCCCTGCACTTGTCTCTCCAGCACAAGTAGAGCAGCAACTAAAAGTACTTTTGCAAACGGTGGACTAGTCAGAGGAAGCTGCTATCAAACACTTCAAGCACACACACACACACACACACACACACACGAGGACGCACACACACACACGTGCGCGTGCACACACATACGCACACACACACACACACACACACACACACACACACACACAGAGGTCCACTTAGCAGGTTTGTGGGGCCTATTCTGACACTATGCGAATGATAGACCTCCACACACACATGCAGTCACTACAGGCAGATACACACACACACACAAATGCACATTCTCTCCTCATGCCTCACTCTTCAGCAGCCGGGCGGCAGAGGTAGAGCGATGGAAGCACGGTCTCTCGCGGGGCCTGAAAAAAGTCCAGGTCCTGTGGGACAAGGACATCCAGAAGGCCAGCAGCTTCTTCTCAGCCCTCCTGTGCTGCCATTCCTTTTCCTCCGTCTCCCACCACACTTCCTTTTCTTTTTCCTGATGTCCTGTCTGAGCCGGACTACTGGGTCCCTTCCTCATTTTGATCAGGGGAATATGGGGGGGTGTCCGTCCAGGCTGCGAGCTGTATGAAGGGACACTGGATGATGTGACGTATGCGTCTGTCTGAAGAGGAATGGCAGTTGTCGTGCTGCTGCCGGGGCTTCCCTTTGGGTTCCAGATGGAGATGAGTCGTGACGTCGCTCTGCGATCAAAGGAGTGATAAAACGGAGGACAGTGTGTGTTTGAAGATGTATGTGAGAGGAGGCTGCTGCTGCTGCTGCAGGTGTCTGTGTAGAAGCAAGGTGAGCAGTCTCGCTCAGGACTCTTCTTTCTTCAGCGCTCTTTCCCTCCCTTGTTTCTTTTACAACCACATCAGAGGATACTGCAGTTGTGCTCTCCCTCTCTTTGATAGCTCCTCCTTCCTCTGTTCCACGATGTCCTCACTATTAGTGGCTGACGCACTCCAAGCAGCAGCAGGTGCTGTACCTGTCACCAACACGTGGCGCTGCTGCTGATAGGAAAGGACACCGCTCATCCTCCCTGATCAGAGGAAACACACAGGCTGCGACCCATTTATCAGAGCTCATTTGTTCACTCATTAAACTGTTGTTTGCTCATTATTTAACCATTTCTTAAAACATACCACATCAGTGTTTGTCATGGTCTGACATAATAGCCTCTGTTTACACCTGTTCTGCTAAATAGGAGTAAAAGTGTGACAAATCAAACAAGACCTGAGTTCTAGGTTTTTAAACACAGCGGAGAACAGTAGCCCGTACTAGACTTCATCAGAGCCTGTCCTCTCACACACACACACACACACACACATGCACACACACACACACACACATGCACACACACACACACACACACACACACACACACAGCCAGTGACTCAGCTGAAACGTGTCCTTGAGACATGGCGTGCAATGGGTGCTTAACTCTTTGCAGCTCACTCTGCAGACTTATGGCTGGAAAAACATCAACGTATGCGCACATATGAAGATGAAAAAAGAAGAACAATAATTTGAAGATGATTTCTGCCTGATTTTGCAAAACTGACTGTAAGAAGAGAGCATGTAGAAAACTCACACAGTGAGAGTTTGAACAGCCTTCTTTTCAGATTATGCTTGAGTTGGCCGCTCTATAATTATAATAACAGTCTCTGTCAACGCCTCTCAATGTGGCAGTGAGTCACTGCAGCTGCACTCTACAGCTGTTACACAAAACAATATCAAAACATATGTTTTTATGAAAAAAATGTAACAGCTATTTACTCGTATCTGTGGTAGGATGGCCCCTGTAATTCATCATGATGGTTTAGTAACAGCTGGAGGTTAGGCACCCCTTAAAACCAGTGCACAGTCCTATACATCTGACTCTCAGCACCTCCTGTCTCCAGTGTTTATACGATGTGTTGACAACCACTTATTTGTGTTTTTTATATAACATACCAGTCACTGGTGATGCTTTTCATCATGGTTTGTCTGAATTGTGGTGTTGCCACTGAAGCACTTCTAAAACAATGGTGATGAGGTCATGTTTCCTGTACGTGTTGGGCTGCTTGAATTAATAACTGTGACCTGTACTGACTTCATGATGATACGGCATCTAGCTTATCCCTTATTTATTCATTTCCAAGGACATATAGTAGATTCCCTATGAATCAAGTAGTTTCCCTTTAAGGAAAAATCATTTTTTATTATTTCATCCTATAAGTAGTTTGAGTGAAACATTGATGTCCTGAAGCGTGTTTGGAGGCCTTTAGTTTGTCCACAGTCCCTCTTTTTCTCGAGATCAATATGTTTGACAAGCTTGTTTTTTAAGTGTATTGAATAAATATATAACTGTGGTCAGCTACTACCATGCATTGACATCCTCATTATAATGTGACACCAAAACAGGAGGAGGTACAGTATGTTATTAAAGTGTGTCTCCCCCCTAGTTAGGCGAGACAAACATCATTCAGTCATAAACCTTTACATGAGTGAGGGCTGTCAGATGGGCCCTCTGAGTGAGGTATTCTACTGTCATCTTCTGATCCACTAATGTGGTGTAAAGTGTATCAGTCCTGCCATGAATAAAATCTATAGTGCAGCAAACAGAGCTGTCAGGTAGCATGAATCAGCCTTGAAGATTTACTTGTATAGCTTTAAAAAAATTATTTCACTTTTATCAACCAAGTAAATCAGTAGCAACAAGTAGCAAAGTGCCATTCTTTCACTCATCTCCCCTGTCCCACACTCATGTTCAAACATGATCCCTTTTAGCTACAAAATATCAAAATAAAAGACGGCCATGATGCTGAACCAATGGGTGTCATACCAACGGTCCACAAAACAATGGTTGACACGACAGTGGTGTTAAATAATACCAAAGCCCAGACTGCTGTCCCTCGCATATAATGACATATCAATACAGCAGTTATTGATTTTACCTCAATCAATAGTCAATATGTTACATAGACTTGTTGGTGTTTGAATGCTCCAGTTTTTGAGTAGCAGGTCTGAGTGTCTGACAAAATTAATTAGTTGGCCATTTCACTATCTACTTTTAGTCAGTATCCCTATTTCACAACACAGGCTCACTCTCTGTAGGCCACACTGCCTTTTTCCTGCTTTACGCTTGAATACACGACTTAATTGGCTTAAAATGTAATGTGAATGTGTATTGCCAAGATGTCACTTTGTTCCTATTGGCACGGTCACTAATGGTCGGTCAATGTGACCTCAAAACTCTCTGCCCCAAGCCCACAGCTCAGTGCATTCACCTCAGAGTGAAGTGGAGAGACAAACAGGAGCTCTCTCAATGCACCAACTGCAAACACATTAAAATAACTCAAAAATATTTAATTAATGATGTTCATGTTTGTGGCAGATAGATGTCCAGATTATAATCCAGACTGGTTCCTCACCTGTACCAGGTCCAGCAGCATGCCGGCTGTCACCATTCCCAGTCCGGCCAGCACGTATGAAGGCAGCACCTGGAGGCAGATCACCCTGGGTGACTCCCTGGAGGAAACATGGACCTTCTCCTCATCCATCTCCACTGGACAACTGTGGCTGCTGAGGTTCACGTCTGTTCACAGCTGCCAATTTATCCGTGCACATTAAATCCAAATGGCTGCCAACCATTTAGATTGATCCCAAACTGTTTATCTTTCAGTGTGTGAAGCTGCCCTGTCATCTCCCTCCTTGGTCAACCACATGCCCTGATATGAAAAAGACTAATATTATTTCCTTTGTTATGAATTTATTTATGATGAAAGATCATTTGTGTTATGTAACACATCTCTACTTTTATCATCATCTGGCAGAAAGACCCTTACCCACAGATCAACGTTTTAAATTCACTAATTTGGTGAATTGGATGGCAAATTTTACATAGTTTCCATATTTCGGAAAATATTTATAAAGATCTGGAAACATTTGTTTGGTTTGTTTGTCTACATAGAAATTAAAATGACTTTCAATTGAAGGTCTTTGTAGTTCACTGTTTTCCCCAGATGTCTTTTCTCCTAACTCTTAAATCTGTGCTCTTTCTCTCCTGTCCTTACACTTTGCACATCGTAAGCATTTCTTGGAGATGGAAGTTTTTACCTTCATGTAGGTTCAACTCCACTTGAATCCCCACGGAAACTTACTTCCTTTGCGTTCTATATCATCGGAGCCTATGCTATTAAATGCAGACTTAATAAAGGCAGATGAGAGCTGCATGAGTGGGACATGTAAACAGAATTTAGTTCTGTAAAACAGGAGAAATAATCAAATAGAAGAAACCTCCCACTTACCTGATGATATCAACAGCCTGGACTGTTTTCACCGGCATATTTCTGATTAAGACGTTGGGCTGTATAGTTTTACATCTGATGTAGTTTTACTATAAATTCTACTGTATGCTACCAGTGTGTTGCATTTACAGAGGTAATACCAGGAGGGGGCAGTGTGATTACCTTAGTAACTTGTAACATGTCTTTCACAGCTTTTAGCAGCCACGTAATGAAGAGATACAACTTTTTACAATCTGAACGGTAAAGAACGATTAAGAAACTGCTGAAAAATTTATTCTGAATTAATTCATTATGTTTCCTCCTTTTAATGCCAGACTGGCAAGAGCACTCTGCTGCCATCTAGTGCTTGAAATGGTGCACATATTTTGCGAGTTCACACTGGAACTAGTACATAAAAGACTTTCTGTCAGGGGGGCATGACGGTCATGAATACACTTAATTATTCTTAATTCAGCTAAGAAATATCACAGTGAGATGTTTGTCTTCCCAGGCTGACTTAACGTTGGCTCACTCCTAACTTTGTGGTAAAATCGTGAACAGGTAACCCGAGGCATTAAAAGATCACAAGGTGAACAAAAAAAATCAGTGTTCTCACAATGCAGGTACTGTCATAAGTCAAGGTTAAGAGTTATTATAAGACATACAAACAGACACAAAGTCATTGATGACCAATCATACTACTTATGGTGGACTTCACTGCCTCCCAACTCTCCAACCACTCATTGCACTTTAGACTATACTGCCACATTAAGTCTGCCATTAAAGGTTTCTACTGATATCAGGATCTTATCACGTCATTCATTCACAAGTATTCCCATGACCCCGAACAGAGCTGGACTGATAACCATGCTGGGTATTGTTTCCGCTCGGATGACTCAGGGCCAATGTTATATAACTACTTCAGGGGTGTGCCTAGACTTCTTTAAGGTGGCCCACCTGGGGACTTATGCAGGGCAGGCATGACGCTAGTGGGCACATGCAGTGTCCAGTGAAAAGTCACAATTTCAAATACTTAAATATTTGTTTAAGTATTTAACAGTCAAACTCTTGAATGCCGTCTAACTTTCAAACATACATTTAATGGCAATTAATTCCATTGCAAGTTTGACAATGTGCACACGTTTTTCCTTGGAAAATATGACTGAAAGAGCAAAGTATTTATTTACAACTGAAAATCCTGCCATTAGCCTGTTGAAATCCTCTGATTAGGCAGTCATAGATTTGGATTTTTAGTTGGCACTTGGAATGGCCAATCAGATTTCAAAGGGGGCCCATGCGACCTTTCTGGACATGACCCTGAACTACTAACAGCGTTTGCTACTTTTGCTAGTAATGACTGGCCCAGTAAACCATGAACAGCAGCCCACTGGTTTATAGTCCTTATTACATATGGCTGTCCCAGTCGTGTGCCTTAAAGGAGCCCAGCCCCTCCTGATCTGTCCTGTTGTCTCCCGCTCAGACCATAAACATTTCAAATACGCCTCCTCATACAACAACGTCACAAATCATCCACAGGTTTTATGTTGCCAGTCGTAATTTTTGAATATTCAAAACTAATTCATGAACATCTGGAGGGATTTTTCATTTTAGACATTTCAGTTCAAAACAACTCTTACAAAGAAATGGGAGTTTAAAGTCAGTAAAGTTGGAACAATCCTTGTGGCTTGAAAGTTCTAACATTCCTCTCTGTGGATTTAAAGCATCCAGCGCTCAGTTCAAAAACACTCAACATGTGGTAGTTATTGTAGGAGCCATAATGTGTTTAGTTTGAATTCTTTTACTTCTTTTATTTATTAGGCTTTGCTCCATAAATGGATTTCACATCATTTCCAATAATTTGCAGTGGGCATGGTTTTATTTCACCAGTTCAGTTGTTTAGTGGGAGGAAGACAAATATTTCTGTTGACCGTCATCATCATTGTAATTATCATTGTGATTATCATCAGGATTATTTCATCTTTTGGACTTTTTGTTTAGATGTATTTTTCACCCTTTTGTTGAATAAATAAATGAACGTACCTAAATGTTATATTTATATACAAATGAGTCACACTTACGGGCCAACCTCTTTATTCAATCTTAGCTGTCACACTAATGGTCAAAGCTTGAACTTTATCAGGAGCATCTGCTCTGGAGCTGAATAAGACGAGTTCATTGCTTTCACCATCGTTCATGAAGGACCCTCCCCAACACTGCCCAGAGAGAGAGCTGCACTCCTATCCTGCAGCCTGCAAGTTCATCGGGTTCATAGGTGACTCAAAACTGCCCGTAGGTGTGAATGTTAAATCTGTATTTATATAAGATGGCTGATTGATGTTTCAATTTTGGATTCATATTTATGTGGCGGCTGTGTCCGATGCGTCCTTGGGCAAGACACTTAACCCATGCTCTGTCAGGGTGTATGTGGGTATCTGCTCCTGTGGTCGTTGGCTTGATGTGATAATTGCCTCCACTGTGATAAACAGAGTTTCAAAACAAACAGACAGAAAACAGATATAAAAAATAGTGAAATGTTTGCATTGAACAATGTGAATTCTGTTAGCTGCTTTCATGCAGTAAAACGTATTTGATCAGACAAGTGCTGGAAAGATGAAATGAAACTTAAAGCTTCACAGTAAATGCTTTCATTTACAGAATAGGTTTTCATAACAGAAGCGTCATTGGAAATGAACAAAGTTCACATTTCACAGCGCTGCTCCTCTTCCTGGAATAAATCACTCATCACACATTCTTGCACTCAAACATATTCTGATCGTATCGTTCCTTGTTCCCTCCCCTTCAGATCAGCAGGTGGAAGGTGGGTGTAACCACCCAGAGGTGATATTTATTCCGCAGCACACACGTAGTGTAGAGCACAGTTCAAACCAGTTTAATAGGAAGTGACACTCAGACGAGTTGTCAGAGACGTTGTCAGACTCACTGTCACTGAGAGGTGAAATGGCGCAGAAAGGAGTTCAGCTGGACCGGGAGACCTTCTCTTGTTCGATCTGTCTGGATCTACTGAAGGATCCGGTGACTATTCCCTGTGGACACAACTACAGCATGAAGTGTATTAAAAACCACTGGGATGCAGAGGATGGGAAAAGAGTCTACAGCTGCCCTCAGTGTAGGCAGACCTTCACACCGAGGCCTGTCCTGGTGAAAAACACCATGTTAGCAATGCTAGTAGAGGAGCTGAAGAAGACTGAACTCCTAGCTGCTCCTGCTGATCTCTGCTATGCCGGACCTGAGGATGTGGCCTGTGACGTCTGCACCGGGAGGAAGCTGAAAGCCTGCAGGTCCTGTCTGGTCTGTCTGGCTTCTTACTGTGAGAAACATCTTCAACTTCATTCTGAACTGGATCCGTTCAAAAAGCACAAGCTGGTGGAGCCCTCCAAGAAGCTCCAGGAGAACGTTTGCTCCCGTCACGATGAGGTGATGAAGATGTTCTGCCGCACCGATCAGCAGTCCATCTGTTATCTCTGCTCTGTGGATGAACATAAAGGCCACGACACGGTCTCAGCTGCAGCAGAGAGGAGCGAGAGGCAGAAAGAGCTGGAAGTGTGTCGACAAAAGCTCCGGCAGAGAATCCAGGTCAGAGAGAAAGACGTGAAACTGCTTCAACAGGAGGTGCAGGCTGTCGATAGCAGCGCTGATAAAGCAGTGGAGCAAAGTGAGAAGATGTTTGCTGAGCTGATGCGGCTAATGGAGAAACGAAGCTCTGAGGTGCAGCAGCAGATCAGATCCCAGCAGCAAACTGAAGCGAGTCATCACAGAGAGCTTCAGCAGAAGCTGGAGCAGGAGATCACTGAGCTGCAAAGAAAAGACGCCGAGCTGGATAAACTCTCACACACAGAGGATCACACCCAGTTTCTTCTCGAGTATCCCTCTCGGTCACAACTCAGCGAGTCTACCGACTCCTCCAGCGTCAATATCAGGCCTCGGAGGGACTTTAAGGATGTGTTAGCAGCTGTTTCAGAAGTCAGAGGAAAGCTCCAAGCAGTTCTGAGAGAGAAAGGGACAAACGTCACACAGACAGTAGCTGAAGTGGTTCTGATTTCACAACCAGAGCCGAGGACCAGAGCTGAGTTCTTAAGCTATGCATGTGACCTCACACTGGATACAAACACTGCAAACACACGGCTGTTCTTACCGGAGGGGAAGAAAAGAGCAACATTGAGAACAGAACGCCAGCCTTATCCCACTCACCCAGACAGATTCACTGAGTGTTGGCAGGTCCTGAGTCACCAGAGTCTGACTGGACGTTGTTACTGGGAGGTGAAGTGGAAAGGAGATGGAGCTTGTGTAGCAGTCGCATACAAGAGCATCAGCAGAGCAGGAAGCTGGAATAAATGTGGATTTGGACAAAATGACAAATCTTGGGCATTAGATTGTTACAACAACAATAGTAACTTTTGGTACAACAAAGACAAATCCCCAGTGGTGAATCCTCAGTCCTCCAGAGTAGGAGTGTACCTGGATCACAGTGCAGGTGTCCTGTCTTTCTACAGCATCTCTTCAACCATGACTCTACTCCGAAGAGTCCAGACCACATTCACTGAGCCTCTATATGCTGGACTATGGCTAAATAACTTCATAGCTGAAGACACTGCTGAGTTCTGTAAACTGAAATAGACAAGGTGTATATTAGGATTGTGTTTAAATTATGTGCTGCTTTGGGCTCTTTCTTTGTCTCCCTGTCAATCAAACCATATCTATATCTTCTCATTTGTTCTGTAAGTGTTTGAGTCTCTTAAAGTAACACTCCTTCGTGTGTCTTTCTTTTTTACCTTTCGCTGCTCACAGGGATGTTTAAACACCTGAACTGATCTGCATGAAAATATAGACACTATCAGCATCTCTGCTCTTGATGTGCATTTTAGATTTGAATAGATGTGTTTGTGTGTGCTGCTTGGTGGTGCAGTGTTTGCATTCATACCTGGTTTGAATCCAGGGACAGGGCGGCCTGGCATGTTGTCCTTGGCATGCATGGGTGGGTTCTCTATGGCTTTCTTCTGCAGTCTAGAGACACGTTTGATTGGTTAATTTGTGAGTCTTTATTGTCTGTGGGCGTGAATGGTTGTCATGTGTATGTTAATACTGTGATTAGATGGTGACCTGTCCAGGGTGTGCCTTGGCCCGCCCTACCAGGATATGACGTAGGTGTAGAATTAATCTTTTTTTTTTTTTTCTAAGAGCCACAGGTTGGTTTTAAATCCTGGCCCCGCCCACTTTTGAGGACTTAAGCCTACGTCTGTACATGGGGCACAGGCACTAACCTCTAGACTATACCAGACCATAAACTCTTGTTAACATTGATATTGATGATTAATGAGAATTGTACTATTGTTTGTTTGTTTTTTCAACATTGTTATCCATAAGCAATGGGAGATTTTTTATTTGAGATTTTGATCAAATAAACTGATTGTGTGGTTGAAGAGAATCAGACTTTACTGATTGGATGTGTGAACAAAGTGAGGTTTACATCAAGAATATAAAAAGTTGGTAATGTGACACTATTCTGAGTAAGAGTGAGAGTTTGTTTATTAGTTTAGTGAGATTGTTTAAAGCTGAAGAGTATTTATCAGTCAGTCTGTGCTCTCAGCCCGCCTCACTTGAACAGCTCTGTCACTGAAAAAAAGAGTGGAGGGTTAATTTTATGCTTTTCTTTTAAAAAAGAATGTCTGGCCAAGGTGAATTGACTGAACACTGTACATTTTTTTTTTTTTTCAAGATTTGTTTTTTGGCTTTTCATGCCTTTATTATAGATGGAGGAAGGTGGATAAGGTCGGAAGGGGGGAGGCATGCGGGGGATGGGCCACAGGCCGGACGCGAGCCCGTGCCGCCCGCGCGCGAGGACTGAGCCTCAATACGTGGGGTCGCGCGCACTGCCGCTGCGCTACCGGCGACCCCGAACACTGTACATTTTGATGCATCTGACTTAATCAATTTGTTTTTCAAAGTTTAAATGTCTCGGAATTTAGTTTTGTTAAAAAAAAAATTAAAAAAAGTAATTGCAAAACTACTGAATGAAAAGTTGGACATGCGTTTTTCAAAATTGTTCTCAACAACCTGCACATGAGATGGACAGTACAGTCCACCTCTCCCCTCCCCTCAGCCAATAAGCTCCCTGTTGATAAATCCAAACATCGGTAAACAGATAATGATAATAACTGATGAACATAAAACAACAACAAAAAAAGATCAATTCAGATAAGAGTTTTATGGTGTAATAAAGATGGCAACAGTAATTCACACTACTCCAGCATGTCAGCTCTGTGCTCCATAAGGTCACAGCTCAACATAAATGCACCTGCACTACGATACACGTCACTGCCTGGATATACACACATCAATCAGAGCAGTCCACAATTATCTGCCACCAAAATATTTCAAAACTTTAGTCTGACAGGAGTGGCTGAAAAGTTTCAAAGTGAGCAATAAGAAGCTGCCAAGTTGTGACGTGTCTCTGATGAGCCATGTTCAACAAATGTAACTTTCCTGCACGTCATTCCCTATTCTCTCTCTCTCTCTCTCTCTCTCTCTCTCTCTCTCTCTCTCTCTCTCTCTCTCTCTCTGTGTCTCTCTCCCTCTCCTTATGTTCTCTCTCTCCCCCTCTCTCTCTCTTTGTGTCTCTGTCTCTTTCTCTCTCTCTCTCTCTCTCTCTCTCTCTCTCTCTCTCTCTCTCTCTCTCTGTGTCTCTCTCTCTCTCTGTGTCTCTCTCCCTCTCCTTGTGTCTCTCTCTCTCTCCCCCCCCCCTCTCTCTCTCTCTCTTTGTGTCTCTGTCTCTTTCTCTCTCTCTCTCTCTCTCTCTCTCTCTCTCTGTGTCTCTCTCCCTCTCCTTGTGTCTCTCTCTCTCTCCCCCCCCCTCTCTCTCTCCCTCTCTCTCTCTCTCTCTTTGTGTCTCTGTCTCCCCCTCTCTCTCTCTCTCTCTCTCTCTCTCAGATTTCTAACTCTAACAACTGTGTCTAAATA
The DNA here is from genome assembly GCF_947650265.1 of Symphodus melops. NCBI lineage: Eukaryota > Metazoa > Chordata > Actinopteri > Labriformes > Labridae > Symphodus > Symphodus melops. The sequence continues at coordinate 4,213,081 of NC_136694.1, read as the reverse complement.
AAGAAATAGAAAGTCATAAATAAACCTTAAAACAAATAACAGCATGGGAACAGGACAGAGTGTATTATTTAAATGTAAATACGTTTACAATAAGTTAAAAAAAATCAATAAAATGTCCACATGGGCTGGCTCAACATTTCAGCTCGGTTGCCTTGGTAAGGGAGTCTGATCACCCTGCAGTTTGGGGTCAAGTTATTTACATTTTCATCATCTTTGTGTTTAAGTATCTATATTCACAGATTTTTACAGGCACTGTTCACATGGAGAGGAAACAGAACACCCCGCAATATTATCATCTTACAATTCCATCCAAAATGAGTCTTCATACACAGCAGTTAAACCAACATTGGTTAAGACTACACATCCTTTGTTTTTTTAACTGTGATTGTTCTATTTCAGGCCCTCTTTCATTTGAACATTGAACAATGTGAATTCTGTTAGCTGCTTTCATGCAGTAAAACGTATTTGATCAGACAAGTGCTGGAAAGATGAAATGAAACTTAAAGCTTCACAGTAAATGCTTTCATTTACAGAATAGGTTTTCATAACAGAAGCGTCATTGGAAATGAACAAAGTTCACATTTCACAGCGCTGCTCCTCTTCCTGGAATAAATCACTCATCACACATTCTTGCACTCAAACATATTCTGATCGTATCGTTCCTTGTTCCCTCCCCTTCAGATCAGCAGGTGGAAGGTGGGTGTAACCACCCAGAGGTGATATTTATTCCGCAGCACACACGTAGTGTAGAGCACAGTTCAAACCAGTTTAATAGGAAGTGACACTCAGACGAGTTGTCAGAGACGTTGTCAGACTCACTGTCACTGAGAGGTGAAATGGCGCAGAAAGGAGTTCAGCTGGACCGGGAGACCTTCTCTTGTTCGATCTGTCTGGATCTACTGAAGGATCCGGTGACTATTCCCTGTGGACACAACTACAGCATGAAGTGTATTAAAAACCACTGGGATGCAGAGGATGGGAAAAGAGTCTACAGCTGCCCTCAGTGTAGGCAGACCTTCACACCGAGGCCTGTCCTGGTGAAAAACACCATGTTAGCAATGCTAGTAGAGGAGCTGAAGAAGACTGAACTCCTAGCTGCTCCTGCTGATCTCTGCTATGCCGGACCTGAGGATGTGGCCTGTGACGTCTGCACCGGGAGGAAGCTGAAAGCCTGCAGGTCCTGTCTGGTCTGTCTGGCTTCTTACTGTGAGAAACATCTTCAACTTCATTCTGAACTGGATCCGTTCAAAAAGCACAAGCTGGTGGAGCCCTCCAAGAAGCTCCAGGAGAACGTTTGCTCCCGTCACGATGAGGTGATGAAGATGTTCTGCCGCACCGATCAGCAGTCCATCTGTTATCTCTGCTCTGTGGATGAACATAAAGGCCACGACACGGTCTCAGCTGCAGCAGAGAGGAGCGAGAGGCAGAAAGAGCTGGAAGTGTGTCGACAAAAGCTCCGGCAGAGAATCCAGGTCAGAGAGAAAGACGTGAAACTGCTTCAACAGGAGGTGCAGGCTGTCGATAGCAGCGCTGATAAAGCAGTGGAGCAAAGTGAGAAGATGTTTGCTGAGCTGATGCGGCTAATGGAGAAACGAAGCTCTGAGGTGCAGCAGCAGATCAGATCCCAGCAGCAAACTGAAGCGAGTCATCACAGAGAGCTTCAGCAGAAGCTGGAGCAGGAGATCACTGAGCTGCAAAGAAAAGACGCCGAGCTGGATAAACTCTCACACACAGAGGATCACACCCAGTTTCTTCTCGAGTATCCCTCTCGGTCACAACTCAGCGAGTCTACCGACTCCTCCAGCGTCAATATCAGGCCTCGGAGGGACTTTAAGGATGTGTTAGCAGCTGTTTCAGAAGTCAGAGGAAAGCTCCAAGCAGTTCTGAGAGAGAAAGGGACAAACGTCACACAGACAGTAGCTGAAGTGGTTCTGATTTCACAACCAGAGCCGAGGACCAGAGCTGAGTTCTTAAGCTATGCATGTGACCTCACACTGGATACAAACACTGCAAACACACGGCTGTTCTTACCGGAGGGGAAGAAAAGAGCAACATTGAGAACAGAACGCCAGCCTTATCCCACTCACCCAGACAGATTCACTGAGTGTTGGCAGGTCCTGAGTCACCAGAGTCTGACTGGACGTTGTTACTGGGAGGTGAAGTGGAAAGGAGATGGAGCTTGTGTAGCAGTCGCATACAAGAGCATCAGCAGAGCAGGAAGCTGGAATAAATGTGGATTTGGACAAAATGACAAATCTTGGGCATTAGATTGTTACAACAACAATAGTAACTTTTGGTACAACAAAGACAAATCCCCAGTGGTGAATCCTCAGTCCTCCAGAGTAGGAGTGTACCTGGATCACAGTGCAGGTGTCCTGTCTTTCTACAGCATCTCTTCAACCATGACTCTACTCCGAAGAGTCCAGACCACATTCACTGAGCCTCTATATGCTGGACTATGGCTAAATAACTTCATAGCTGAAGACACTGCTGAGTTCTGTAAACTGAAATAGACAAGGTGTATATTAGGATTGTGTTTAAATTATGTGCTGCTTTGGGCTCTTTCTTTGTCTCCCTGTCAATCAAACCATATCTATATCTTCTCATTTGTTCTGTAAGTGTTTGAGTCTCTTAAAGTAACACTCCTTCGTGTGTCTTTCTTTTTTACCTTTCGCTGCTCACAGGGATGTTTAAACACCTGAACTGATCTGCATGAAAATATAGACACTATCAGCATCTCTGCTCTTGATGTGCATTTTAGATTTGAATAGATGTGTTTGTGTGTGCTGCTTGGTGGTGCAGTGTTTGCATTCATACCTGGTTTGAATCCAGGGACAGGGCGGCCTGGCATGTTGTCCTTGGCATGCATGGGTGGGTTCTCTATGGCTTTCTTCTGCAGTCTAGAGACACGTTTGATTGGTTAATTTGTGAGTCTTTATTGTCTGTGGGCGTGAATGGTTGTCATGTGTATGTTAATACTGTGATTAGATGGTGACCTGTCCAGGGTGTGCCTTGGCCCGCCCTACCAGGATATGACGTAGGTGTAGAATTAATCTTTTTTTTTTTTTTCTAAGAGCCACAGGTTGGTTTTAAATCCTGGCCCCGCCCACTTTTGAGGACTTAAGCCTACGTCTGTACATGGGGCACAGGCACTAACCTCTAGACTATACCAGACCATAAACTCTTGTTAACATTGATATTGATGATTAATGAGAATTGTACTATTGTTTGTTTGTTTTTTCAACATTGTTATCCATAAGCAATGGGAGATTTTTTATTTGAGATTTTGATCAAATAAACTGATTGTGTGGTTGAAGAGAATCAGACTTTACTGATTGGATGTGTGAACAAAGTGAGGTTTACATCAAGAATATAAAAAGTTGGTAATGTGACACTATTCTGAGTAAGAGTGAGAGTTTGTTTATTAGTTTAGTGAGATTGTTTAAAGCTGAAGAGTATTTATCAGTCAGTCTGTGCTCTCAGCCCGCCTCACTTGAACAGCTCTGTCACTGAAAAAAAGAGTGGAGGGTTAATTTTATGCTTTTCTTTTAAAAAAGAATGTCTGGCCAAGGTGAATTGACTGAACACTGTACTTTTTTTTTTTTTTTCAAGATTTGTTTTTTGGCTTTTCATGCCTTTATTATAGATGGAGGAAGGTGGATAAGGTCGGAAGGGGGAGGCATGCGGGGGATGGGCCACAGGCCGGACGCGAGCCCGTGCCGCCCGCGCGCGAGGACTGAGCCTCAATACGTGGGGTCGCGCGCACTGCCGCTGCGCTACCGGCGACCCCGAACACTGTACATTTTGATGCATCTGACTTAATCAATTTGTTTTTCAAAGTTTAAATGTCTCGGAATTTAGTTTTGTTAAAAAAAAAATTAAAAAAAGTAATTGCAAAACTACTGAATGAAAAGTTGGACATGCGTTTTTCAAAATTGTTCTCAACAACCTGCACATGAGATGGACAGTACAGTCCACCTCTCCCCTCCCCTCAGCCAATAAGCTCCCTGTTGATAAATCCAAACATCGGTAAACAGATAATGATAATAACTGATGAACATAAAACAACAACAAAAAAAGATCAATTCAGATAAGAGTTTTATGGTGTAATAAAGATGGCAACAGTAATTCACACTACTCCAGCATGTCAGCTCTGTGCTCCATAAGGTCACAGCTCAACATAAATGCACCTGCACTACGATACACGTCACTGCCTGGATATACACACATCAATCAGAGCAGTCCACAATTATCTGCCACCAAAATATTTCAAAACTTTAGTCTGACAGGAGTGGCTGAAAAGTTTCAAAGTGAGCAATAAGAAGCTGCCAAGTTGTGACGTGTCTCTGATGAGCCATGTTCAACAAATGTAACTTTCCTGCACGTCATTCCCTATTCTCTCTCTCTCTCTCTCTCTCTCTCTCTCTCTCTCTCTCTGTGTCTCTCTCCCTCTCCTTATGTCTCTCTCTCCCCCTCTCTCTCTCTTTGTGTCTCTGTCTCTTTCTCTCTCTCTCTCTCTCTCTCTCTCTCTCTCTCTCTGTGTCTCTCTCTCTCTGTGTGTCTCTCTCCCTCTCCTTGTGTCTCTCTCTCTCTCCCCCTCTCTCTCTCTCTCTCTTTGTGTCTCTGTCTCTTTCTCTCTCTCTCTCTCTCTCTCTCTCTCTCTCTGTGTCTCTCTCCCTCTCCTTGTGTCTCTCTCTCTCTCTCTCCCCCCCCCCTCTCTCTCTCCCTCTCTCTCTCTCTCTCTTTGTGTCTCTGTCTCCCCCTCTCTCTCTCTCTCTCTCTCTCTCTCAGATTTCTAACTCTAACAACTGTGTCTAAATAAAGAAATAGAAAGTCATAAATAAACCTTAAAACAAATAACAGCATGGGAACAGGACAGAGTGTATTATTTAAATGTAAATACGTTTACAATAAGTTAAAAAAAATCAATAAAATGTCCACATGGGCTGGCTCAACATTTCAGCTCGGTTGCCTTGGTAAGGGAGTCTGATCACCCTGCAGTTTGGGGTCAAGTTATTTACATTTTCATCATCTTTGTGTTTAAGTATCTATATTCACAGATTTTTACAGGCACTGTTCACATGGAGAGGAAACAGAACACCCCGCAATATTATCATCTTACAATTCCATCCAAAATGAGTCTTCATACACAGCAGTTAAACCAACATTGGTTAAGACTACACATCCTTTGTTTTTTTAACTGTGATTGTTCTATTTCAGGCCCTCTTTCATTTCTTTAGCATGCTGGTAGTTTTCACCTCACGGGTTCAAAGGTGCAGGTTGTGTCAGTGACTATAAAGAATGAAGAAAGGCATGCTGCTATAAATATTCCCTCTACACCTCCCATCTCCAGTTCAGGTCTCATGTTATATGTCAGGGGTTGAGCTCCAGTTTGTTCACTGGATTATGTGTTGCAACCAGAGGTGGCCTTATACGCAGGTTGTTTATGAAGTCTCTTTACTAGGTCATTAGGTGTTTGGATTGGCATCATTGTAGCCGTTCAAGATGTCGTGTTGGGTTTCCACTGGTGTTTTCTGGCAGAGGCAGACTCTCATCAGTCATCTGCTCACAGCTGGGGTTTGCAGCTCATTTGCTCACTTTACTTCCTGACAGTAAACAAGGTCAATGCAGGAGAGCAGCACCAGAAGTCTCTGCTGGAAAGGTTGGATTCTTTGAACACGTTTAGCACGTAGCAACGTATGCATTGTTTTTCCAGTTGAATGGGTTTTTTTCAAATAATTGTTGTTATAATACGAGGGATTGTTTATCCATGAACAGTTTGGTGAACTTAATGGTTGGGTTACATGGTGGTTGATTTGTTTCTTAAGGTGTGTGTTTTCACCTGAAGAACATGGCCTGGGCTTGTGAGGCGCCGCAGAAGAGAGGCTCCGGTGAAAACAGTGGGATTAAGCCTGAGACCATCAACCGCTCAATTAGTGCACCAACAACTAGAATCACCACCATCCGTCTTCGGGACATTTATGATCCAAAGCCTCAACCCCAGAAAGTTCCAGTTCGGATTCGCCCTCCAGGTCCACGACCTCCCTCAGTCAAGGAGCTCAATTTGAAACAGAGCTTCCCCAGCGATCCTCCAACAAAGACAATCATGAGGAGACGAGCTCAGTCTCTTCCTTCGACTGCAGAGAGGAAAAAGCAGTTCAGAAGCCTGCAGGTACGTTTTGTGGACTCGTTGGGACTCGAGTTAGAGGAAGTCAAGGTGTTTAAAGCTCAAGAGCACCCATCCATACCTGAACATGTTTTGTTTAGACTACTAATGAGTTCTGAGCATGCTTTCGGGAGGTCGTTGGAGTTGTCCCTGCCTTACTTCAAACCTTGCTTCCCGGAGAATATGGGGATTCATCCTGACTTCTTGAAGAAACTCTGCACTCAGAGCGTGTGCCTGGAGCAGGTTGTGTGTTCAGAGCAGGGAATAACAGGCACTATACGAGTACTTAATCTGGCATATGAGAAAAAGGTCACAGTGCACTATTCTTTCACCAACTGGAGAAGCCAAACGGAAACAACAGCATCGTGGCAATCAAGCAGTTTCAGAGGAGACCGAGATTGCAATGATCCGGAAACAGATATCTTTAGATTTCGTCTGCCCGTGCCGCCCTTCATTTTGCAGCCCGGAGCTGTTTTAGAGTTTGCCATCTGCTACAGTGTGAAAGGATCAAATTACTGGGACAACAACGAAGGACACAACTACAAGTTGTCTTGCCACAGCTACAAAGTAACTGTCCCAAGGGAGTGTGAGGACAGCTTGCTGCACTTTACCTGAGTGTCCACAAAGGGGCGCTGTGACACATGCAAAACAAGCTAATTCTTTGCAGGAACTGTTACTACAGAAGCCCCAAGAGGACACACATCCATGCATATAACCTCAGAAGAGCGATGTCTCAGCTCTGAAAGACATCAGACCTGAGGCAACATGGACGCCCCCATGAGTATTTTTGTTTTCGACATTACCAGGTGATAACACAATACGTGAAAGTTTCCAAACGGAAGCAAGGTGACTTTTCCACTGATAGTACCTGCAAGAAACTATTGGTCTGATCGATTATTAAAAACAAGACTAGGCTTCTAAATGTACAGCTGAAACTTTACTGATGATGCACAGAGCAGGCATGTTGGATTTTGAGCTTGGGTAAATGAAGTTCTTTGAATTGTATTAAAATGTTCCTGAAGACTTCCACTTTGACTTGCAACTGGAAATTATAACATGTAACGTAATAAAAAATGGAACGTACAATAGATTTCCTGATAAAAATGTCATTTCAGTCCTTTCTCCAGGCGTCAGGAAATGTACTGTTAACTTGTTTTCATTGGGAAACGAATGCTGCTGTATTTAGAGATCAACACAGTTAAGTTCAGATCTCATGAAGAACAATCAGGAACAAATTGTTATCACAAGTTAAAAGAGTTCAAGGGGGCCCGAGGCAGGAAATAACTGGGAGACCTATAACCTGAATTTATCACCTTTATGTCTGTCACTGTCCCAACACTTACTCCTCTTACTCTTTTCTCCTGTTTTTGTTTTCTCTCATATATAGACAGATCATTCCTCTTCATTTTTTTGGTTGACAGTTAGCAGGGCAACAAGAGTCAGATGGTTTTCTTACTGTCATTGCAAAATTTGCACGGCGGCTGCTCTGGTTAAAGGTTTGTGAGCCCTCAGGGGCCTCCTTCTCTGCTTCCGTAGCTACCATGGTCCTCTTCACTTATAACGAGCAGTGATTTACACAATAAATACAAGTACTCACCTGTTGCTCCTTGAGTCAATCTCCACTCTCTCCCTGATTTCCATCTCTATCCACTGTCCTATCCAATAAAGGCACAAAAAGGCCCAAAATAAATCTTTAAATAAATACTAAGTACTCTAGGAGAAAAGCTGGAGTTTATTTTATAACAAATGTTTTTCTGCTGTACTCAGTTGTAGAGGAGAAAACTTCGGAGACACATCCATATTTTTGGTTTATTTCACAACTTCATGTTGTTTTGTGATGTGAGAATCTTTTTGATGTTCATGAACCTTCTGCTAAGATAAAAATGGCGTGACCTCATTCTGCTTTTGTCTCTTTTTTTAATTGGACGAAAGAGTGCAACGTTAATTCCACTGTTGCTCTGCGAGCGGCGGCTCCCTTACATCGTTTACAGCGCTGACCTTTCACCGAAAACGTTTCCACTGAGAGAGGCCAGATTCCAGGGAACTTTTTGGCAGGCTGCAGCGTTTGGCTCACAGGAGGACATTCTGCCATCTGCATGAGTCACAGCAGCTGCCTGGCATGTTTTTAAAATGACAGCAGCTATCTGAACACCTACGACATTACTGAGCGTGTCGAGCCTTTATACATAATACTTCAGTCAGTTGTTTATTAAAGGTACAGTCAGATTAACCATGGAGAATAGCGAACACTACCACTAGAAATAAATACATTTGAATCAGTCATTTGGTCTTAATATAAACCATTGTTATTTGTTCTTGCTACAACACATTTGGGTTTACATTAATATTTTCAATGATGTCCTCTTGAGTGTTTGTAAAAAGATTTAAGTGACAACGAGAATAGAAAACAGCATTTGGATTTAAGAGTGTTTTTTCTTTTTCTCATATTATCACGATTTTCATCAAATCTAAATGCAAATCAGTGATTTAAGTGCATCTCTGCAGGAACATCACAAATTCAACTAGATGGCGCCATTACTTAAGAGCCTCTCAGCAGGAGGACGCCAGCATGTACTTGGTTTATGTTTTCAGCAGAGGAACTTTTTCCGATCTCAAACAGGAGGAAATGTGACCTCGTATCATGAGGTTATAGAGTCCTGCATTCTTAACCTCAAGACTTTTAGCAGTCAAAATAACAGTACATGAAGATGAAGAACACAAGTTATTACTATTTTATTTTCAGGCTTTTTAAGTGATGCAGGAATTTCAAAAGATAATGTATCCATTAAGTGTCATGATCCATCTTATTTTGTCTTTAATTACTCCTTAATATCATATCATATCATAATAAATGAAACCCTAACCCAACCAATGTTGAAAAAATAAGAAAAAAGAAATATGAATATGAAAAAAATAATAATCAATAACTTCACAGTATTTTATTGTGAGTGAACAACACGTGTGCTGTGTGTTTAATTCTTAAGGTTCCACAATCCAAGATTCATGCAACATAAGTGTCATTATGTTTGCTCTTGCATCTTCTGTTTGAAACCTTACAAAGCAAATATCAAATATTTTAAATATCAAATGACCTTGTGAGTCAAAAGGTATGGAGCCCTTAAAGAGACAGCATTATTCTTTTATTTTAACTCATGTAAACTTTCTCATAGCCATTATTTTTTTTCTTTTTTGCTATTGATTGTTTATATTCCCTGTTTTTACTGTTTTTTGGAGCTGTTGTGACACCCAAATTCCCCTCCCCATTGGGGGATCAATAAAGATTATCCTTATCCTTATCTCTTGTATATTGGACTGTTAATTGGCTATGGATTGACTGATGACTGATTGGCTGGCCTCCACTCCTCATCCATAACCGAACCCTTTGTTTCCCTCTCTCACTTCTGGCATCTTTAGGTTGCTTACAATAACTGGACTAATTGGACGATTTATTCCACTCGAGCGCTTGTTGTGAGGTAAAGTGGATGAAGGCATGTGTCACAACACTACAGCACAATCTTTCCTCAGTTCTGGAAAGCTTTAGTCTGCACCCTGTGCTTGGAATTAAACAATTGTTCCTCCTCGACCGTTTCCCTGACGTACAGACGCTCATAGCTGTCATGCCTGTGTGATGTTGGGACATACATCAATGCTGCCTCGCAGCGCTGTGCCTTTATTTGGAGCTTTCGTCTTCTGCTTTTTGTCAGCCGTTATATAATAAGCCATCACAGTAGGATGTAACAAAATGCTCAATAATGACAACTGACTGTATAAGAATATATATGTCGAAAGTGATGCATATACGAAGGTCTCAGTGATGATGACTTACTCCCATCATTTATCGTGTACTTCGGAATCAAACTGTGACCTATTTTTAACATCTGTGTTTTGTCCTCTGCCTTGATTAAAGGGGACATGTTATAAAAAAGTCCACTTTGACAGTGTCTGTGAACATATATTTGGGTATATATGAGGGTCTCTCTACCGACCCACAAATTGTGAAATAAGTCCATCCAGTCCTTTGTTTGTGTTCTTACAACACAGAGAAAAATGCTCCGTTTCTAAAATTCTCCACTTGTGACATCACAAGTTAGATTCTGGTGAAAAAAAAAATCCCCTCCGCTGGTGTCTCCACACTCTAGGGCGACTGTTTGAAAAGGAGGAATCGAATCGACTGAATCAAGGATGAAGCCCAAAATGAAGAGCGAATGAGGAAGGACATGACAGGAAAGGAAAAACAGGTTGGACTTGAACCTAGACTGTCTCCATGGAGGACTAACGCCTCTATTCTTGGGGTGGAACTTACCTGTTTGGACACTGTTCTAGTCATTGTTCATTGTCAGTCTCCACTGTTTCCTTACAACAGTTCATGTGTTGTTTATATAACGCTAACATACTGTGGAACTCAGGATCAGTCCCATTTATTAGTTGTTACCACATTAAGCCAAATGAAGGCAGGTCTATACGCGCTTAGTGTTAACATAGTGTCTGTTGTTGAACTTTGACCTCTATTCAAGAAAGACAGAAAAAATGTTTGTAAACGTACCAGAGCGAGACAGAAAGTTCACGATTAGCTTGCCCATGATGTGCATGTGCAAGAAAATGCAAACAGAGCCTGCTGCATGATAATCTGGATAAAGCCTAAAGAAATGTAAACCTCAGTGAGTGACCGGAGGGTCGGGGAGGAGGACTCAGCTGCTTGTGCTGGCTTCATAGATGGAAATAAATGTTTAAATTAAGGGGGGGGATCGTTTTCGCCATCTTTCAAGTGAGGTTTGATTCCTCTATCACTCATTTTAAAGAAAAACAAAGACATGCAGATATGTTTCCACAGCGCCATAGGCCCCCCTGCACCAGTTAGTGATTATATTAACAGGGGCCTCTCTCTCTCTCTCTCCCACAGTGCAGCAGGTTGGCATTGCTAGGCTGTCTTACAAAGCAAAATCAAATCACTAATGTGTCATGTATTCATCGATATCTGAAGTTTATACACAACTACACATTCTTTCTGGTGTAAACTGACAGATTTAAAGTCTTCTCATCTTTGCTGTGCACGACTTTTGATTGAAAATAAGTAAAGGCTCTTCTTGTAAGGACAGCTGTCCCAAAAAAAGGCAGGGTCATTTCATAAACTGAAGTTCACATAAAGGCTGGTCTATAACTTGAAGTTTTACTGTTAGATAAAAAATAACAGCTCCAGGCACTCGCTGATTACGTTTGACGTTATGAAAGGAGAACTTTATGTAATATGACGTGTTGGGTATTCCTACAACAACATCATCCTTAAATTTGGCTTACAAACTGCTGAACATATGTCCAGCATGTGCGTGGTTACCTTTGGTCCACGCTCATCTAAGGGACTCCCGGAAGTCAGGATTCCCACTTCACGCTCACGAGAGCATCCCTGCTTCCTCCCACGCAGCTCCACAGGTGAGCGGCCTGTTCTGGAGCGGACAGGTTGCCCATTTGAATCACTCCTCGCGGCGAGCGGTCGTTAAGTACAGTCTCTTTCATACTGGAGCTGCCATCTGTTCCTCCACAGGACGAAGGCTGTGACTCACGTCCCGTGCTTGATGATGTCAGAAAACAAGCTAAAAACTGCCTGGCCAATCAGAACACAGCTCACAAAGAGGTTACAGTACAGTATCAGGGTTGCTTCTAATTATATTTCCCAAATGATTAAGACTTTTCCGTGATCTCACAGGTGGGTAAGGTCTCAGTGTTTGCTGAGGGATAAGCATGATACCTTAAAACTATAAGCAAGACAAAACAGCTTGTTTCTTTATTCCTTGATCACTGCAGATCAATTATTAGAGATGCAGCAAACGGATTAATCTTTAAGGAGGCCAGGTCCTGATTTGTTAGAGAATTCTTTCCCTGCATGATGAGAAGAAAATGTTCCCTGCCTGCCTTTCGGCCTGCGTCTTGATCTGATGAAGCTGAACTTTTCTTTTATGTCAGCATGTACTCACTTAGGCGTGATGACGCTGAGACAAATCTGATCGGATTACAACACACTTATGATTCGTAGTCTACCATTTTCCCCCATAATCTGACCTCTGGCTGTATCTGAAATCACACACTTACTACCTCCTCACTGTATTTGGAGTGATATGTACAGTAGTGGAGTATATAGAGCACTTATTCAGCATGATAAAAACAGACGACACGGCTCACTGGGCGGTCGCAGACAGTGACATCATTACTGTCGCACAGCTAAACGTGAAGCTTAACCCCGCCAAGGAATAAAAGAATAACAGCATATATTTCAATGAAAACTTAAAATACAGTGACTTTTTTTTTCCTTCAGAAAAATTAAAAATAATAAATTCTGAACATGACATGATTCATAAATGATTTAACTTTTGTTTTGTGCTTACAGTCTTTTGATTCGAGTAAAACACCCCAAATGTGACATTTTCCTGTTTCTGTACTCATGCTGGTCACTTCTCTCGACTGTCCAGATCTTTGAACCGCAATGCATGATGGTATATATCAGGGCCTGATGGAAATTTAATTTTCACGGCTGATGACGATATGAGAGAGGATCACTGCTTGACACTCTGCAGAGTGATAATATTAATGGATGGATGCCTTGAATTTCCCACCCCGGGATCAATAAAGTATCTATTTATCAATACTTGTTGTAATGCATATAGCGGTCTCTGCTGGTGAAAGAAAAACAAAAACAAAAAAAAAAAAACAAAGCTTGTGTGATACAATGAAACAAAACTTAATTAGCCGTTGGTCAGTCGCTAATATCGGCTGGTCGATAAATCGGTCGGGCCCTTGTGTTATTTAATTTTAAATTTGTTTTGCTATCGACACCGTTTATATTTCCTGCTTTTGAGCTGCTGTAACAACTTAATTTCCCCCATTGTGGGATCAATAAAGTTTATCCATATCCTTATATAATGATTGGATTGTGACTATCAGTTATAAAGGACTTTTCCCAATGCATTGTGGGATACGATGAGTGGATTATATCGTGTAAAATAATGCTCACTCAGAATTCAGACACCGCTGGCTCCTGTATGTTGAATAGTGATTTTGGACCTTTGTGTAAAACATGGTTGATCTGAACACATACTGCTGTGTTTAAAAAAAGTTAGGCTCAGGGTTGTTCTTAGTATAGAAAACTTCCTCTCGCCATGGAGCAGATGGCAAACACATGAAAGATTGAAAAAGGACCAATCATAGAGGAGACAAACACAGTTAGCTACAAATTGAAAACTTGTATTGTGCAGACAATAAATAGTGCTTACAAAGGGATTTTTGTCTTTTACACAGACAAGGTTTCTGTTTACACTGTTGATATGAAACGCACCATCTACTGAATCAGTGAGACTCAGACACAGCTCGAGGACGTGACTACTGATACTGGAGTGGGACTGGGCGACTCGGTCACATGCACGTTTCCCCTCTGTGGTAGCATCAAAAAGAATGTCTTTCAAAAGAGTCTGTTTACAAAAAAATGTCTCTTTTTGTCTATGGCAGATACATGACCTTGCTTCCTCCTGCCCCATCGATGAGGTGAAGCTAGGCTTTAGGTTGTGTTCCTCTGAGCAGAAGTGGAGCTTTCTGCATGCGTCCTCGTCTACCCGCAGCTCCATTTCCAGAGACATAGCCTCTAAGGTTTGCTGGACTTAAAAAATAAAAACAAAACAGGACACCCACTGACTGTGGGCCGGGCCGATGGAAGACTCCGTGCAAAGCCTTCACTGACAGAACCAGATATCAGCAACTCTTCACAGAAGAAACCTTGCTAAGGCCGGTGGAACCTGCAAAGAAGAAAGAAGGAGAAACTGTGAATGTGGGCTAAAAATTCTCGTATAAGGGTCTCATCAATCACAAGCGCTATTATTAGCACAACGGGCAGTGCTCTTACACACAGCCAAGGACCTCTACTTAAGAATAGGGGCTTACATAAGCATATCTCTGGTTAATTCAGGTACCCCAGAAACACAAGCTAAATATATGCACACATTCATTTTAGTAGTGAGCTGGTGCAAAAGGTTGCAACTTTGTCATCTCAAGGGACCTTATTGCAGCTAAATATAAGCCTAGCTCTGCAGGATATGCACTTATTGATGTGAGACCGTTGGACAATGCACCTTTGAGTCTTTGCACAATGTCACACTAACCCTGTTAAGACACCATACAGTCACAACAGAGCAGAGAGGAAGAACAAAAAGAAGAAAGAAATGTTCTAACCTCGTCAGATGCTTGCTCGAAGAATGAACCTCCATCTCGTTACTTTTGAACTCATTAAGCTCCTTACGTATCGCTGCCTGCAGGAAAGACAAAAAGAAAAATCGAGTGTGAGCCCAGGTGCGTCCCTTTACAGCTGGATGGATGTGCTGGGGGAGCGTGACATGTGAAGAGAATGAGGAAACAGATCAGGTGCAGATTACATAAGCTGAACTGGCTTTACGGCCAAACAAAGGCCCTGATGCTGACGCAGAGTAGAGCGAGGTCAACACAGTTTGAATCTCACAAGCAAAGACAGTGGCCTCCAGGAAGTCATCTTTTTGATCTTGATTTTGAATTAAAGGATTTCTGAATCAACCAATTTACACTGACGATGTCTCAGTTTCATATACAGACTTTAACCTAACATTTGGGTAACAATAAAAAGGGATGAAATGCTCAAAACTGTAATGTCCTCTACAGTAATGTTGCAGACCCTGAAGCTTCAGTGTTTAGCCAGCAACCTTTCTTGGTTTGTTGTTTGCCTGGCAAACCAAGGGGCAAAAACAAAGGCCATGGAGATGCCTTCAAAAGTTAGAAGGAGGAATTACAGGCTGCAGCATTGTTTTCAGAGAGGCCAGCACTTTAACAGGTTTCCTTAATGTCTGATCATACAGTAAGCTCATTTCATGATTTAATTCACGAGATATTTTACTGATCGCTCCTTTAATTTGGGTTTGAATCAAACATCTACTCTACTTGGCAATAGCTTCAAAACAGAAGCAATCTTGCAGTTTTCACACGTTCCCCTGCTGGAGAGTGGAGTGACTTAAAATTTAAAAAAAGGAGTTGTTCACTTGAATCAGGTAAACAAACCGACTTATCAGAAAAAACATCTCGCCATCACTTATGAGCCAAAGAACGTGTGGTGATAAGAGACAAAGACAAGGCGGAGGAGTTGAATGATGTTTTTTATGATTTACAAGGCCTTTTTGAGGACACCGAGTGAAAACGTCTAAAGATTTTCTTTGCCCACATGAACCCTGGAGAGGGGCTGAAGGTCTTTTTAAGAAATGAGCTGTGAGAGCACCTTCATATGTAGATCTTGTCAGTGTCAGAAAAACACCTGACACATTTTGAGTCATGGTTACCTTGTCAGAAGCTGAGAGTCTGGTCCAGGGCTTGTCGGCTCTCCTGTCATAGTCCTGAGCTTTGGCCACTTCCACGTAGTCACTAAAACGAATGAGGATCTTTCTGTCCCGCAGCTCGTCCACTGTCGGCCGCTGGTTTAGCTGCAGAATAATAAAAAAAAAACCTCTTATCAATAACTTATTCCTGTTGTGATACATTAAAGAGAATGTGTTGAACTGTAGTCTCGTACCTTTCTGTTCAGCCGCTGTTTGATTTCCCTCCTCTCTTCCTGTTCAGTCTGGTCGTTCCTTTCTGTCGACACACAAAATAAAAAACTTCCATTACAACTAACACATGACTCAAAAACGTGTAGTAGGAGACCTTTCAAAATGAAATGTAAATCACTTTTAAATTCGGGTACGCAGGCGTCGCCAGTAGCCTACAGTCGTGGTTAGTGCACGCCACATGTACGGAGGCTATATCCTCCAAGCGGGCGGCTGGGTTCAAATCCGACCTGTGGCTCCTTTCACGTGTCATTCCCCACTCTCTCACAATAACAGCCCCAAACGCCCCAACATAAACCATTAAAAAATAAAAATGTGGGATATGCAATCCTGTAAGAGTTCGTTGATATTTGAACTCAACAGCTTAACTAATACGCCCCCTTTTTAAAGTGCTGCGTAAATAAACTCCCACATGAATTCAAAGTTTGGCCTTTTCCTGAGGAGTGACTCAAACAAATACAAAGAATAGAAATCTCGACTAACCTGAAAGGATATACAAAATAAGAGGCTTTATTCCCTATATATGACAACTTCATTACTTTGTACAAATCGAGTCAATACACTCTCTCTCTCTCTGTGTTCATTTATTGGACCTAACAGTTGATTTCTAATTAGAGAGCTCATATGTCTAATCCTCCCCACAATCAATACTAAGTGAGCCGGTCTGAGCCGACGACACCACTCTCTGACAGATTTCCACTCGGGGTTAGTGCTGAATGTGAGTAGACACACGGTGAGCAGACGACTAATAGAATTTGTCTTAATTAAATCCAGCAGAAAGATCACTACATGTCACTTCACTTTATTTAATCTCTCTTTTTCTTTTTTCAGCTGCCCCAATTTCAGATACTTTGTAGCTTAAACAAAGCTGTGTGCTCTAAAACTCTGCCTGTGTCTCTCTGGATGAATGCAGAGTGACAGGCACCAATGGGTCCATTTATTGAAAGATAGACTTTCATACTCTGGTTAGTACTGTATGTTTGGTTCAGTGTTGAGCATGTTCCTGTGTGGGAAGAGACGAGGTCAGTGACGAAACAGACAGCTGCGAAAAGCTCACAGGTGGCCCGTCTCAACTGGGAGCCACAGTTCAGCACAATATGGGACTGTTTCATAATTGTGCCAAATCGTCAGGACAGAACAAACAGTTTCACAGATTGAAATGCTCCAATCTGACACCTGCTCTCGACAGACGAATTCAACAGTTTAATCACTTTCAAAGGCGGCTGAATTTGGTTTCTGTTTCAAAAACAAGAATAAATCAGAACAACAACAACTTGGATTGATGATAATAAACAAGCACACTGTACACTGTTTGATGTATACTAAAAAATTTAACATGAAAGATATCTGTACACGGCTGCAGAATTGCTTTTTAAATCATTAATTTGTTGTATCAATGATACATTTCAAATTATTTTAAGATTTTTTCCAAGCTTAAGAATGGCCAAACATGGTCAATAAAAATGTTCCAATCAACATTTCGAAAGCATGATCAAAAGATCTTCAGTCACCCATTTTAGCCTCATACATTCCCAGAACCCAAAAGAAATTATATTTGCATATTGCAATGCAAAATTGAGAGGTTGGGAAGGTCTATACATTTCTGCCACCCACAAGCCTGTCATTTGTTTTTATTAAGACAATTTCAGCTTAAAAAAAAAAAAAAAAAAGTTTCATCTTATTTTGAAAAAACAACACTCCCGAGTCGAATTAGTGTTTAAGGTATAAACTAAATCCTTTAGACTTTTTTTTTTTTGCATAGGCCTCATAATCTCAGGTCAATTTAAGATTTTATTCAAGTGTAATTGGAAAAATATGGACATTCAAAGTTGTGTCCAAATTCAAATGTAAAGCCGCTTTGTAGCCCTAACTGTAGTGAGAGTTACTTAAAACATTCAGAGTTGCACACGATAATCGTGGTTTTGATCAGATGCAGGCAGAAGTCATGCTTGGTACACTCACGCTTTAAGATGTTCCGGCTCTCCAGCTCCTCCACGGCCGGTCTCTGGCTCAGTCTCCTGCGGAAAAACACCAGAATTACATTCTGGACCATCTTTACTCCCACGCTGCTGGTGTTTCTGTCCTCAACCCACTCCACACAAAGTCTATTCAGTTCTTCACAAGCCTACTACTAGCAGCACTTTGAGCTTTTCTGCCGATGTGCAGAGCGCCGAGATCCGCACATCCAAAACGCGAACACCGCGTCCCACCTCGAGTCCAAAGAGCGGCTGGTTTTGGTTTTATGACATTTAAGGCTCCACATCAGGAAAAAGTCGGACAGCGTGTTGGATATCACGCGTCAGAGCCAGTTTAGAAAGGAATAAAGGGAGAAATTCCCTCTAGGAGAGTTGCGACAGCTTCAATGTTGCAGAGATGGGAAGTTTTGGAGAGGCGCGTTGGTTGTAGTCCCGGCTGAGCGGAGGATGCTGCGCGCTCTGAGAGTGAGTGAGTGAGAGAGAGAAGCACCGCCTGCCTCCTTTTGACCACATGCATAATACGAATGTGAGGGGGAGGGACTGAGGAGGAGATTCCCTCTACATGCACACACTCACTGTGCAGCACAAGCACTTCTGTTACCACAGCTTTATCAGAAAAAACAGCACTGAAGTGCGTCCCTTGGACAAATAACGTCATTTGAATTGAATTTCACTGAAAGAAGTATGGCTCAAACAAGCTTTAGAGTAAAAGAAAAAAACACACATTTAATCGTTTTTGCTTTATGAGCTGCTTGAATGATTGGATTCATTGCTAACTTATTTACTTACTAACAAGTGAACTGTATGATATGATATGCATGGTGATAAAAATGCAGCAAGAAGTGCAAAGACATGAAACAATGCAGATACCAACCCTTAAAGTGTATGGAGCCTAGTTTAACTAGTTATGGTGATTCAACACACCCTCCTTTGGCTTCTCTCAGTTTTCCACATTCCTCCCCTTCTGAATTTTGGGATTCCTCACATGACTCTGCAACCCACCCCTACACACTCACTGACACTAAATCTGCCACACAACTGTCAAGACAGATTCCCACAGGACACTTTTATATAGTGCACTCACCACCAGGAAACAAACCCTGATCTTAACTGAGCTTCTTTAACGCTTCCACATTTGGACAAAACTCTTTTGGGGTGAGTTTTTCGCTCTGACTTTGTTTGGAGTATCTCCCGTCAGCAGCATTTTTTTTTTGTTGCAGAAAATCCAACTTATTAGATCCAGGAACGCAGAAGAATTCACCTTGAGCGAGCGTAAGGGCGTGGTGACATGTAGTCCCTACGATTGTTGCGTGTTGGCAACCGACCTCTACGATGTCTGTGCATTTAATTAACTGCTGCATTACGTTTTCTGTTCTCCACTGTTCTTCTGTCAGTGTTCTGATCCTGTCAAACTACACGTAGCATTGATATAAAAGCATTTTTTCTCTTTAATAGTGTTGTATAGTAGAAGATGTTGCTTCGTCCGCCACTTATGCGTCGTTTTTTAAACGTCACATCTCGTGTCCCCCGCCTCCTGTCCAACAGTCTCCAGCTGTGAGGTGAACAGCCCAATCTGAAGGATTTCAGGGGGCAGTACGCTACATTTAGTTGGCTAGCTGGTGCTAACCCTACCAGTACAGGAGCTTAACGTGCTGATCAAGAAGGGAACATTACATTTACCAGGAACACAGTGTCTTTCTCAGAGCACGACAACCCCAATCTGCAGAATTATTGAGGTTGGACGGACAGTTTTAAAGTCTCGGTTCACAGCATGGAAAGATGGCACCAATTCCAAAATTGTCAAGATGATCCCTGAAGAACTTTGTGTCCTCAAATGCTTTTCTGAAGCCTATCGAATTAATTTTGACCATCGAGCTTTAGAAGACTATAGGCTAGAGCATCAAATATAACATTTAAAACAAAGTAAAGGAAGCAGGTGGCCTAGTTTCAAACCTGACCTTTCCTGCATAGGCCGCCCTCCTAATATGATGATATAGGGAAGCACTGATTTCTAAATTCCCCAGTAAAGAGCTCCTTTATGACACTCTGCATGAACGTCCGAGCACTCCAGCTTTCCCATCTTTTGATCCACTATTTAAATGTAATTGACAGAAGAAAAATATGGTGTGCAAAAAAACCTAGAGACATGTGGTTATTGACCCACAGAGGCTTAAATGTCAAGCCACACAGTCAGTTGTGAACAGAATAAGCCTGAGAGGCAAAAGTTACACGAAACGTCAACCAAGTCCAGTAGCCTTTTGAATAAAATGCTGAATGTGTGCAACATGTAAATCTGTTACTTCAGTGTGTCAGATATAAGTCAATATAATTCTTCCTCTCCTGCTGCTGTTTATCAAACAATAAAGAGAGCAGGGTTGGCATACAACCGACTTTTTAACATCTGTTTTTGTCTCATTACGCGTAAAGAGATAGAAGATTTACTTTATGGATCCCTGAAGAGGAAAATCTTTTTTTACACTCTGTTATCATGCAACACATAGGCTGATATATATTACACAATATGGGATATACAATACTACAATATGGAAGTTGGTATTGGGATGGTATTGTACCAAGGAAATTATTAAGATGGACAAGTCTTCCCACACAGTTGCAGTTATGGTGAATTTTTTTCAGACAAAAATAGAAAGTGCATTTTTCATTTGACCTCACATGATTTCAGACAAAATGATGAAAGCTTTTATAAGCGGTTATGTTTTGTTCACAGCCCTGAAAATAATGAGAGGTAGGATGGCAACCTAGAGTGAATATCTAAAAAAAGCCTTCTGTCCTGTGACAGCTTCAGCTGTGACTGGGACCACTGGGGGCTTTATGAAAGAGCAGCACAGACAGGGCAGTACTGGAAGCTGAGCAGAGTTGAAGTGCTTAATGGAGCAGAGCTATAGAAGGATGTGTGGTCTGGAGCAAATCAAAAGATTCAGGTCAATTTACCTCACTTCACAGAGTGAATGACAAACCTGCTGCAGACACTCTGTACTTCACATGTATTGTCCATGAGAAGATTGAAGGGATGTGGATTTAATGCAAAGACAAAATCCACACTACACAGAAGCTGGAATGACTCAGCCTGTTTTTACCAAACAATCCCAGTGGGCCTTTAGTCACAGTCTCCTGCAGCGGTTTGCACTTCATAACAACTCACCCACTCTGCTTGGTCAGAGGTAAAAGTTCCTCGTTTGTTTGAGGACTCACCAGCATGTCAAAGCAATGAGCTGCCTGTACAAGCAGGGGCTGATGGGAATGTCAGCCCATGAAAAGTGGAGGAGAATGGGATGCGTCAGGCGCCACAGGCCGGGCAGTGGCCTGCTTCTGCCCAATGAGGTGTATCCTAATGCCTCGCTCCGTCTCCTCAGTGACAGAGCCCGAGGACAGGAGTGCCACGGTCCGATATGAAGCCCAGGACAGCCGGGGGAGGGGGGGTTGAGGGGGGGGGGCAGTTTCTTGGGATAATAGAAGCCAGAAGCTCTGGGTGTATGTAACTTGGTTGTTTTTGGTGTTGACCTGGATGTGTCCCACTGCTACTAGGTCACATAAATAAGATGAGTGTGGCCATGAGGAAATAGAGCTTTGCTAACATTTTTACTGGAGCTGACAAACGATTACATGTTGCAATCACGGTTAAACACTGAAATGTATTTTTAATCACATTTGAAATTTCATTATTCTGCATTTAGGTTTTTGATATAACTTTTTGTCTATGCTTTTATTTTGTATTTGTGTAATGTCTAAAGTGCTTCCTGTTTGAGTACAAACCTGCTTTTATTTTGAAATAAAGGCGCAGTAGCGTTGTTCTTTTATCACTGTGACTACAGTGAGACAAGGAGCCTCTGCTGTGTATGCGGTGGCTAAGCTATGATGCACCTAAAAGGACACGATTCACACATTCATTTCAGACATTGTACTCATGGTGATTTGCGACAAACGCATTGATGCAAACAACCCTTGTTTTTTTCGTATTAATATTTAACAGGCTATAATGACAAAGCCTTTTACTCTCTTTTATCTCACCCTCTGCTGTGCTATTAATGATAGATGAATGCGACACATTCAAAGACTCAGACATGAAACCAAGAATCAATCCTGATCTAGTGTGATTTTCAGTCTCTGATACTTTGCCCTTTTGCAAAAGACCTATGGATCGTGGCGGGGGGGTAAAGTCTGGCTCTTCAAAAAACCAGCCGAGAACAGAGTGTGCAGAACACTTCAAATAACACGGTCCTACCTACAACACTATGAGTAACTGAGCATGAACCATAAGCTTTCAGACAGGAGACACTTCAGGTGACTCTGAAACACAGATTGAGTCTACCGATAGAAGTCGGTGCAGGCCGGATGGTTCCGTGAGACTATTTCTAGGCACACGGGTTCTTTGAGGTCAATGTTACTGTAAGCTAACGTGTTGAAAATCTAATGATACGAAAAAAGAACATTTACCGGCTCCAGGGTCTTAGTTAGAATTCAGTCATGCTTACGTTTGACAATTAGCACAAAATCAAATCTATGTTAGCCTGATTGTTTGTCGTTCATAAACCTAATCTTAACCCAAAAGTTAAACCTCCAGGAGACCACGTGTCGAGTTGTAAATTCAAACAAAGATGATAAAGTTTAATGTCCCCAACAAGTGCACTGTATCATTTCATTTAGCCATTTTTTAGCAACTGCCTTTTTAAGGTCACGTGAAAACTTCAGAAGTCAGAAGTGGGGGTATTCACTAACATGTTTAATGTCGCACAACAAACAGGAACATCTTTTAAGCTTGTGTTAACCACAGACATTATTTCAGGCGTCTCACCACCAACTCATTCCAAAAAAAACATTGAGTTTGAGGCAAACGACCCCATGGCGCTAAAAAGCTAACTCACTTCCTGGCTTTAGAACCCATTGGTGTGACGCCCTATACTTAGTGTTTGTGTGAAGGCTCCCTTAAAAAAGAGATGCTGCATCTCAAGGGTCTATCCGTTATGAAAGTCAATGTTGCACGTCTCGTCTGTGATCTGCTGATCGTGCCCTTGTTTGTTATGATGTAAGAAAGAGGAGAAAAAAAAAAGTTCAGTGAGTGGGTGAAGGGGCTTTGAGACTTTTGACATTTCAATTACAGGGGACTCACAGCTTGAGCTCTAAAATAAAACACAGTATAACGCTAATTACAACATGTGCGACAAGGACGGTCTATATTGGTGACAACATGTAATTTGACGATTTAGTTTCATGCCATGTACGTATGTTCAGGCTCTGTCATCCGGTGCTTACGTCTCTCCAACTGCTTCACAAAGTCTGCCAGCTCTTGTCCTGTAATTGGACCGATGCCCGACTGTGATGCTGCTCGATATAAAAGGCACAAATAGAGAAGGAGGACACACATCTTCAGAGCCCCTTATTTAAAGCCACAATATTAGAAGATATTTAAGATCTATTGGTCGTTTTGGTGTGTTGATCTGAACAAACTGCAGGAAAAAGCAGCAGCGTCACATTTTCTCTTGGTAAATAGTGAAGCATGATACTGCACTGATATCAGATCAGGTGGATATGTTGTTTTTGTGACCACATGCAAGAATGTAAAAGAGAAACTTTGTGAGATTGATGTAAATTTTGCACCACTTTTAAAAAAGGACTTCATAAATACAAATAAGAAGAGCTGCACCGATTGGTTAATTCAGGACTTGTAACGATTTTTTTACACATCAATTTGGCCAATTGCAGATTCTAATACCATCGTTTGTTTCAAAAGACGTTTTGGTGTCAGACTCCCACAATGCAACATTCTCTCATGTTCAGCAATGTATGGTAAACAAAACCAGGTCCACACACAAAGAAACTTACTTTATTTGAGCTCAGACTCTTGTTCATTTTTTTGGGTTTGCCTGCAGTAGAGAAAAAAAAAAAGGCGCAGAGGGAAACCCAACGCAGAGCATGCATTAATATTTCATCTCAGGTGAAAGGGGGTTACAAAACCGGTTACCATAAAGGTTTCCTCTCCACAAGGACAAACTACACTCTGCCATTTGACAGCAGAGTCTGCTTCCATTTAATACTTCACTGAGGTCATGGAGGACAGCATAGCCCAGAAGGGAAAAAACATTTATACTCTTTACAGAATTACATTTAGAGAAATATAGAAACTGAAGTTGAGGGTATGAGGATGTGATCAGACATTTTCTGCCTATAACGTGTAGAAAATAGTACTGACATGTTTGTTTTCTGGCCTTTCTGGATTACTCATGAGCTGCCCAACTGTTAAACACATTTGTAATAAGTCTAATTGATCTGATTAATTCCATAAGAATCAAACTCCTGAATTTAGTTGGACTTACTCCAAGCTCGGAGATTTGTAAATGTTACTCCGCTGCTGTACGGTGAGCACTGAGTTATTTCAAGCCGCCCTGGACAGCAGCTGTGGTTCGCCGTTCTGCCCCTGCGTCATGCAGTGTCAGCAGAAATTAAACTATGTGCCACAAATATCCAATTATTGGTTCCTCTGTGTCTCAGTCGAGTACGTCCAAATACTGAGGAGGCTTCTGCTGGCGGAACTACTACAGCTGTACCCTCCTTTCTTTAGCTCTCTTTTTTTACAGGACCTGTAATTATCTCTTTTACGTTCGACCCCTGACATGCTGACTGGATTTAAGGCTGCAGTTAATCTCATTAGTTAAAAAGGTGCACATTAAAGAGCGTGGTCACAAAAGGGCTTCTTCAAAGGAGAGGCAGGCTTTACTGCTCGTTTGAACTGAAAAGAGTTTCAGTAGGAATCAAAAAAAGTTGCAGGATAAAAGTCTGATTCAGGATATATGGTCACCATAATCTTTCATTTAAATCAGTAAGCTTTAGTACAAACATTACATAATGTTATCTGTGGGGACCCTTAGGACTCCCATGTACAACAAAATCAATGGAAGTAATGTGATTTGTGTTTGGAGTAATGGTTGTCATGTAGTTCAGAGCCACAATCAGCTCGATGATAGAAAGGAAGACGTTTGTTCTTTGTCTCTTCACAGGCGGCATCCGTGATTCGCTCAAGCAACAAGAGTCATTTGTCAATGTCATAATTTCTTGGTAGTGACTGCCTGCCTCTGCATTAAGATGAGTGTGAGTTCTCAGGTTTACCTTCTTTGTTTTCTTCATAACATGCAGTATTCCCATATTATGTTAAGGAACAAGTTGTTCTTGGTGCATCAGCCTGCTGAAGAGATCAACCTCCTCCCTGTATGCAGTTGTAATGTCAATGTAATCACTTATGTGTCAGTTGATGGAGTATTTGTGTTATGCATGGCGACCTGGTTGGAGGTAAAAAAAGAAGTAAAAGACGAAGCTGAGAACACAGACCCTGAGACTGAGGCCTGCCAGACGAGGTCCAGGAACAGGTCGTACATGCTGCTTGAATATTACTTCAAGCTGCATGCAGGACAATAAAAGCACGCAGTCCTGCTAGTATTGTTACAGAACAACATTATAATAACAAAAACCCCATGTCCAGACCTCGCTGACCTCATCACCAAACTGATCAAATATCTGCTCATCCCCGTCTTATATAACTGTTTCCTCTCATCTTTGGCTTTTTTTTTTTGTATCTTCTGTATAAATCACCCACCTGACCATCACATGACGGATACAGTAGGAGGTATCCAAACAATAGAATAAAAAAAGTCTTTCTACTAAATATAGCAGTCACATGTTTTTTGGATTCAGCTGCATTGATGCTTCAGGGGATTTTACAGGCACATGATCACAACCCCCTCACAACTTCAGGTGTTCTGCATGGACTTGGATGGTGCTTTTTTTTTTTTTTGGTCTTCTGACTTCTAAAAATGCTTTTACACTCCATGTCACATTCACCCATTCACATGGACGACCCATACCACATTGCAGTAAACTGTGTCCTAAACAGCTCTCCAGAAGAGCCCCGCAGGGGCAGCAGGGACTGTTCAATCAGCAGGGAATATGGGAGAGGAAATGCAATCTCTCTATCAGCAGGGACCACAGCTGTGACGTAGACAGGCCATTGATTATGGCTGCTGCTGCACCAATAGAGGCTAAATTTAGAAACAGAGGGTTCCCTTCTGTCGTGCTAGGCCGGCCCACTGCTCTGCATTCTGCTGCAGAGTGCTGCAATTCAGTACTGTGAGTCAATACAACATGCCATGTGCTCCTCCATACCAGTTAGGGGATGTGTTGCATCACAGCACAATGTAAAGATAATAAGGATAACGGTATTGAGCCAGAGAACAACGTTTCGTGATGATTGAATATACCATGAGGGGAAACTTACAGTTTCTCACTTTAGGTTCAAGGCACTTTGGGAAGAAAGCTTTTTTTCCTCCATGTCATTCAGGGGTGTCACTGCAGAAGTTATACTGACTATCAGTCTCTGAGGAGAAAGGGTTTCTGCATCCTATGATGGCTCTTCGCTGTAACAGACAGCTCGATGACTTCTTTGTTCCATGTTTTTAAAAAGTCCTACATGGCTTACTGCACAACTGCAGAAAGTAAACGTGACAAAGTTCAGACTTCATCCAATTTAAATGTTTGAGATCATCACAGTTTTATTTCTTGAGATTATTTTGGACAGGCACATCTCCTTAATGTATGATACAACAGTTTAGAGCTCTATTGAGGAACTTCTGTGTTAAATTTGGCGCCCCCAGTGGATGAAAAGGGGATTTACCATGAGACTAATTTTCATAGTTGATCAAACAAATTTAAATTCAGGGTGAATGACAAGTCTTAAGATAAGTAAATAATACAAAAACAGCCAAACTTGAGCATAATGTGGCATGTCATGCTAACATTAGCAGTGTTAGCACAGCCAGCCTTCAGTCCTCCCCGCAGTTTAACGTCCACAAGTCCGTTCTAAATGTTCTTACTGTTACTCCAGTCAAATACAAAAGTTTAACATGACACAGCCTACCTACATTATTAAAATGAAAATACTGCCAGACGCTGTGATATGCTATTTATCCTATGTGCTTGTTTACATCCAGACAGTAAAGCCAGAGGAGTAGGCTCACAGCCAGGGGTACAGCAGGTCTATGGCTAGTG
Source organism: Symphodus melops (assembly GCF_947650265.1). NCBI lineage: Eukaryota > Metazoa > Chordata > Actinopteri > Labriformes > Labridae > Symphodus > Symphodus melops. The sequence continues at coordinate 4,186,283 of NC_136694.1, read as the reverse complement.
GACAGAAGCTGCCCTAAAGCTAAGACATAATATCTGACCAGCACTGAGGGTCCGAAATATAAAAATAATATTACATAATGTGTTTAGCTGACAAGTCATTCTGGTGCCAACTAACCAATATTAAAAATGTTTAACCTTCCCTTCCTTTCACAACGGCTAAAGCATGAGCATGTTTGCGTCTTATTTCTGCTGATTTTTTCTGGTACACGTGTTCGTAGCATTTGCAGACAAAAAGTGCATCCTGCTTTCTATTAACAGCAAAATGCATCACTCACTGTGAATCTCTGCTGTGGGGAATTTCAAAATAAAAATGCCTTTTCTTAAGCGTGCTGCTAAACGTCTAAACGTCTGACAGCCGCCCAGCTTGTCAATGACAGTCTCCCTTGCTTTTTCAGGTCACATAGAGACGTCAGAATTAATTTCACTCTTTTCCATAACCAATTGAAGACTTCTCACAGGATCTTAAGGGGGAAAGGCAGGGGTGAGAGAGACACTTTAGATACATAAAGCTGTTCACTGAGACATCTACGTGTACCTCATGTTGACTCTGCAGGAGGAACTCAGGTGAATGCTTCTGCATTATGATGCCTGGCATATGTGTTTCCACGTGAGTTGAGGTGAAAATGAATGATTATCTCTCCTTGATGGAGGGTGTTCTGGTCTTTCTTTTGTACCACACACATTTGCTGCCCAAGGCTCTTTACAGCCCGAGAACACTGCGACAAACGCTCCTGAGAGGACACAGCGTGCTCGCCACCTCCACAAACATTGCTCTTTTCTTTTTTCGCTCAATTCATCCATGTGACAGATTCAGTATGATCCACTCTGTTTAAACAATCACTAGTACACGATGGGTGTTTGGGAAGCAGGGTTTAGAGTTGGTCCCTGCAGCCTTTGTTGCTGCTGTGCGTGCTGCCAGGAGGGGCTCGTCATGTCCTCTCGCAGACCATGTGGTCAGCAGGACAGAGACACTGGTAGACGAGCACATGGTGCCGTCACCCGAAACAAAGGCATGCCTCAGCTGTCCTCTGCTCTGACTCATTTCATGTTGTTGACTCTTGTTGACTTGCCAGTCCTCCTGGCAGTCATGGACACAGCTGAGCACTGCAGCACCTGAGAGAGCGGAGCCAGGCAACAAACACAGTGTCTGGGTGACATTTTCACAAAACTCTGCCAAAGCGTTGATGTTGGTCTGATATATTAGTTTTAAAGGATGGTGCACTTATTCAACTTTTAGAAAACATATCTCCTCTGTCTTTTAGAAAAACCGGTAAAAAAATAGAAAAATCAGTTTACTCTTGTTCACTGGAAAAATCTTCTTGTACTCTGAGCCTTTTCTACTATTTCACCTTTATCTGTTTGTCTGGAGTCTGTTTGACAGGAAAACAATCTCCAGTGTAGCCTTCAGTGTTGTTTGTTGTCTGCATCTTAGTTACTATGAACTCTGATCTTTTGTAAGTGGCTTTCTCTTGCTAATAATCAGAATCATACTCTTTCTTTACTAAAAACATGATACACATCTCCGTCAGTTTGCCAGTGATAAATACGAAAAGAAGCTACCAACATTAAAAGTCCTGAAATGGATATTGTAGGGTCTAATAACTGATAAACGGTAAATAGACTTGAGCTTGTTTGGTTCTTTTAAAGTCTTCTGACTACTAGGAGTGCCTTTACACCGCAGGTACCAACACATCCATGATGGTGGAGGCTGCTTGTAAAGTGCCCATCAGAAGAAACTGATCCTAGTGATACACATTCATACGCTGCTGACAAAGCAGTGGGAGCAACTTGGGATTAAGTGTCTTGCCCAAGGACACAGCAGACATGTCCTGCAGGAGGTGGGGATCGAACCCCCAAACTTCCCGTTGAGAGACAACTAAACTCCACCAACAGAGCCACAGTAACCACTATTAACAGCATGTGACATTAATTGTGATCTAACATAAACCCATGCCCTGGTTCTAATTACAATAGATACTAGAATAGTGAACTCCTCTGCTGTTCATTTTAAATCAAGCGAGGGGGATTAATACTATAAAATGTTTACATGTCACAATGGTGACAATAACACATTTAATGGTGACTGAATTCTATTTATCTGCTTCTGTCTCAGGGAGTGTTGAAAGGTATTATTATAATATGATGACCCAATGTTACGGTCAGCATGACAATGAGAAAAGAACTCATCATAATATTGGTTACAATCATTTCCACACAGCAGCTCATACTGTGCTTTTCTAAACCCCCCCCCCCCTCCTTTCTGATTCAAACAGACTCTACCACCAAGCCACAGTCACCCAAAGGAAAGGGGAGAAACTGCTAGTCCAGTTGTGTTCAGGGAAGCCCGTTAACAATGAAATATGGATATTCAGGATTAATAGTTTTTACAACTCTAAGAAGAAAAGATGTTCTTGTTTTGGCTACAGGAAAGGAGCATTGTGATTGGTTAATAGGTTAATGGTAACTTTGCCACCACCACCAGCGTTAAGACTGCCAACTCAACCCTCTAAATTTAAAATCAAATGAAACACAGACAGAGGGATTGTATTACTAGTATCAGTTTGTGTTTCAAATGATTGCGTTTGGTCAGTTCGTAAGCTTTGTTATTGCTGGAAATGATTCAGAGATGAACATCATGTTCAGGTTAGTCTGACCTGGAGTTTATAAAAGATGAGAGCAGAGTAAAACATGTCAAATAGGTCAAACTACCGTTTTAATCTAATGACAAAGAAATATAAAGTTTGCTGATGGAACATGGCATACCTCCCACGTACGGATATCTCCAATTATCATTGTTAATAGTAAAATGGGATTTTATTTCTTCCGAAGCAAGTAACAATGACATTTTTGTTTTTGCACAATAATGCCTGCAGGAAAAAAAAGAAACACTTTAGGAAAGCCCAAATACTGTCAAAAGTTTTGTCTTGTGTATCTGTTCCAGTGCTGTCACTGCTGCTCTCCCTCTCAGTGAGCTCACATTCATAATTGTTTCAATCATTATCATGAAAGTTGTTTGACGCTTGTCTTAAAAAAAAAAAAAAAAAAAAAGGTCTGCCTGGAACCTACAGGTGTCATGATGATGACCAGCTGACCTATAAGGTTCATGTGGCCTCAATCAGCTCATGTCTATTTACCCTGTACAACATCAAGGAGCTCAGACCTTACCTGTCATAGCATGCTACACAGCTCCTGACACAAGCTCTTTAAAAATCACACACAGACAAATGCAACTCCTTACTTGCAGGCTGGTCTCGTTGCATGTACATTCAAACCTTTAGATGATCCAGGCACGACTGGCCTTCAACCCACCCAGAAAAAAACATTCATCTCTCTCCGCTAGCTCCCAGTTCCCGCTTGCATCAAATCAAACCCCTGTTGCTTTCAAACGGCTCCAGCCTACCTGAACTCCTATCATCCAGCTCTGCACTGGCACCTTGTCCTACCTTCACAACAAGGCACAAAGTCTTGAACTAGACTCTTCTTCTCTGTCGCCCCCCGATGGTGGAATGGGTTAGCACACTTTTGTAGAGTCCCTTTGAGTAAAAGTTAAAGACCCAGCTCCTTCCTGAATACCTCCACGCTTCATGATATTAATGATGATGATGATGATGATGATGAAGTAGCAGCTGTTGTTGATATTTTTGTTGTTGATGATGGAAATGAAAAACTAGAAATACGTCTACATACAATATACTCTGTATGTTGCGTCTGCACTGCCTGTCAGCACCCGTGTCTGATTGGACCTGAAGCTGTTTATAGCACTGACGTTTGTTTCCATCTGTCAAAATCTGTGCTTGTGTTTATCTCTCTGAACATGAACATCTACTAAATGAACTGTAGAATTTTAATTCCAACAATTATCCCAACAAAACGTGTTATTACAGTGTATACAGTACATAAAAGTGTTATGTGTTAAGTTGTTATTATATTTAGCTATTATGTGTTAAGTTATTAAAATAAATACATAAATAACAACAACAATAACGGATGGTGTTTCTGAGTCATATGTTGACAATTCAAAGAGGATATGAATTCCTGTACCTCATCACCACAGTTGCTGGAAATAGATAATGTCATTTCACACTGATCCATTATTACTGAAGTGCAGGAAAGCAAAGGTGGCCCAGTTAGAGAAGAAATCATTACAGTAATGTAACACATCGAGTGTGAACAGTATGACCTGCAGGGAGTCGGACTGGCAGCAAACCTGCTGCTCTGACCTCTGACTTTAACCCGCACTGTGAACATACTGATGTAACCCAGCATCCCACTGTCACCTCCCTCTCATCAACACAATTGATTGCATCCTGTTTTTATTATGCAACAGTAATCAGGAGCTCAGTTTACATAAGGAGTTTGTTGTGTTTGGGACGAGGCTGCCTCTCTCGCCACATAATGCCCCCTGCAGACGACAGGCTAAAGTACTTCCTGCATCCTCTCTGGCATGTTGAGAAGTTAACTACATAAGTTCTTGCTGCATAATGCCGTTTCCCATTCTGCAGTTACATGCTGGAATTCTTCCACGTGAAGCTCACATGGAATGAGGCGTGACGGGAACAGCTTTGGTCTTTAGCAAACGTCACAGACAACATAATCACGCATAGCCGCTCTGCTATCCAGATTGACACGCAGCTGTGAGATGCCTTGGGTGACGGCGTAGGGAAAAAGGCACATGGCAAAGAGTGATGCAAGGCCCAAAGAAGCTGATGAGCCGTATTCTTCTCTCAATGCCGCCCTGTCTTATGCACCCTGCTCAGCGAATTGATAAAGTTCTGAGAAAAAGGCTCGGTGTAAATAATGTGGGCATCAGTCTGACTGAACAGACACGGGATATTGTCATGTCTCCATTAAAAGTCTTCATTGCTCTGAATAGCTTACCTGTGATGGTATCATGTATGTAATGATACACACCTACAGGGGTCCAATCTCCCTGGAGCTTGTTCAAACGCAAACATTGATGCACAAAGATAATCTCTCACAGGTTATGCCTGTACGCCTCATACCTATTTATACAATAATACTAGATCAGATTTTTTTAAAACGATATTGCCAAAAATATTTTGCAGATCAGGGTTCAACATGCTGTGTTGACGTGCTGGCTTCTCTGACGCTCATGCAGCAGCCAGCATGTCCTATTAAGTTTAGACTGAGGTCCTGAATAGTCTGGATTTGTTTGAATCACAGAAGGTATGGGCGACTTTAGTCCCCTCCAAAGCTTTACATTTGCACTGCAGTACACACTGAGTAACATATTGCTACTTTAAGATTCAAATAAACAAAATGAATGACTCAATGAAAGGAGCCATCTGTTAACTTAAATGATGTCACTGAGCGGAGCTGCGTCATTGATAGTGACAGACAATGACTTTAGCTTTAAGGACTTCTTACTTTTACTTTACATCTTTACAACATCCACTACGACACGCAGACAATAATCAGACGGGGATGCATCATAAAGTCTGCTTTTCACCGTCAGCTGGTGCTCTCAGTTCACAGGCAGACTCTACTGGAAACATCCGCACGTTGCCTCGCCTTGCCTTGCTGCTCTCTGTTGGATGATTGGTCTGGGTGTGAGCAGATAATATTGGCCTGGGATTAATGCAAGGTGTGAATCACTGCACGTCTGAATGTCATCGTGTACCAACAACAATCCACGGAGGACATCGAACAACAAACAAAGGGGCTTTCAAAATTGAACTTTCCTGACATCTACAAACCGTTAAATGTACTGTACAATATCATGCATGCAATAATCCTGTCGCTCTACAATGACTCTTACTGTGAAAGTATGAAATGATATCAGCCCAACACATCTTTTGTCTTATTTCAGTAAACGAATGAGCTGCAGATGTATAAACAGCTTCCGCTGCTGTCACTGTAATATGTTAAACATAATGTGTTCTATTTTTCTAACATGCAGACGATATGAAAGCAGCTGAACAATATGAGCTTTGTGGCTTTTTCTTAAGCTGGGGTTGAATCAGGCCGACATTCATTTGAGTTTGCCAGTAAGAAGTTTGGCGACGGGTCATCACCTAAAAATAAAAGGTCTGATACCTTCACATGATGCTGGAGTTAGAGCGATAATCCATTTCATGCCGTTGTTATTTCATGAGGTGATTTTCTGCTTCTCCTACTCAAACCTGGGACAGAAAAAATCTAAGATTTTCATTTCATTACGCAAGGCCTCTGTTGCCACATGTGGGGCGTTATGCATTGGCGTAAGTAGACAGAGTATAGTCACTTATTTTTCTGTCTCTATAAAGTATGCCCACTTCTAGAACTCCTCTAGTTCACATCATTGAGTGACTGACAGTATGCAGTAGTAGGCTGCATTTTGTTCCTATGGTTAAGGGAGGACTCTCACTATCCGTCTCTGATTTGCAAGTACGCATTAACTAAATCAGCAACACTAGTCTTACATTGTGGGTAAAAATACAGTATACCCCATTCTTCAGGCACCACTAAACCACTAGTGCTATCGGAGTTACATGTAAGCTTTGCTAAGCTGCCAACTCACCGCTAATGCACCGCTAGGGCTTGCAGTGTACACTACATGTGAGCTGTTTCTAGAAAGTACTTGCAATTTTTACCACTCGTCACAGTAGACGAGATGCTGCAAAATCAACCCACGCAAAGATAACGGAGGATACAAACTTCTAAGCCTAAGCGCCTACTTGAACTTTTTCTGAAGAGTACTAGCATGTTTCTATGAACTATGGGTGGTCTGGTGCTATGAGTGATTTTTATCTATGGTTGTTTCCCAGCTACTGAGAAGAATACATTGTTTATGGACATTTTGCCACAATCAATTTGAAGTCCGGCTGTGATAGCTTTAATGCTCTGCATTTAGCAACAGCTTTTAGGAGAGAACAATTATTTCACTCTAACTGGCTACTGGTGCTGATGTTTGTGAATTGCACAGCCATGAAGAACATTTACATATAGGTTTGCTTTATGCAGATTTAAAAGCTGTGCTTATTTACACAGGAACACTGAAGTTACTGTACATTTACACTATACTGTATTGTTGTGAGTTTATTCTCACAAAGGACCGACCCCAGATGTTTTCAGTCGGAGGCAATAAACACAACCTGCCACAGTTCAACTTAATAACCTAAACAACCTGCTTGGACTTTTAATCCTATTAAAGTCCCTGTTTTAACACCGTTTGGTATTTGAGGTTACACAACAAATATGACTATGCAGCTCTGACTGCTGTTACATTCCTCTCCTGCCTTTTATTAAATCCTGTTACATACTCAAAGCTTACTGATGGTTTGGCCTGAAAAGCTTTAAAGAAAACAGAGGACATACACTGAACTCTTTAAAATCATAAGTATCAATCCATCCATTATCTTCACTGGTTATCCCGGTCTGGATCACGTGGGGGGCTGGAGCAGGGTACAGGGTACACCAGTCAATCACATGGCTGACATACAAAGACAGACAAGCTGCCACACTCACATTCACACGAGCATTTCAGAGTAAACAATTAACCTAACAAGCATGTCTTTGGACTGTCTGTGGGGAGAAGCTGGAGAACCCGGAGGCAAACCATGCATGCACAGGGAGAACATGCACACTCCACAAGGAGTCCAACCAGGTAGGTTCAGGCTGTGAGGCGAGAGCACTAACCACTGCACCACCACTTATATCACAAGTACGTAACATATATGTAAACAGCTGTAGCATATTTTGAAGGTCAAAATGGTGTAGGGTGTTTGCAGAGAGGTTTGAAACAAGAGAGGAACGGAAATCAAACAAACCTGATCAAGATTTGAAAAGATGACATTCACTAACAAATCAAATCAAAATAACCAAATCACTGTGACTGAACAGAGTCAGTTTCTTCATGTAATGTCTATAACGTGATAATGAAAGAGACACAGATAAACAGCCTAAGTATAGACAACGGTGATGTCAGTGATGAGAGAGACATACATGGAGGGTGGGGGGGTGGAGGGGGGGGGGGGGGGCTGATGGCAGGCTGCGTCCACACAGAGCGACTCACTTGGCCAGCTTCATCTCTATCTGCTGGCGGATTTCCTGACGCTCCTGGTCGCTACGGACGGGGAAGATGTTGCGATCCTCCAGCTCCTGCTTGCTGGGTCGGTTCCGAAGCTTCACGGCCAGCAGCTCCTTCCTCATCCTGCGCGGGAGGGTCCCTGTGGTTGTTTGACACATATCAAGGTCAAAGACAACTCTAAATGTCAAGCTGTAGGTACTGGACGTACAGAATATGAAAGAAAGCCGTCTCTCCAACAGAATGTGCAGTTTGTAAAATCTGCCACTAGGGGGCTCTCAATAAAAACAATGACAAAAAGATGACGTCAAGCTTGGTGGTGAATCATGGGAGTTCCTCTGCCACCCAATGCCCCCCCCATGAAAAGAAAATAGTCAAAACGAATGAGTGAAACCGACCCTAGGAAGAGAATGTTTTTACCAAGGATAATTCACATGACAATTTCAGCGCTCTTAGACATCCTGTGTTTCCACTCTAAAAAAATCATGGCGGCAAGACACGTCCCTTTACATCTATAAAACCTGCGATTTCCTCTGGCTGTGATAACTGTTGGAAATGTTAGAGGTAGAAGAAGTGCTCGACACATTTAAAAAAAATAATAAATTAGACTATTTGATGTTAACATGCTAATTACATTGTCCATATTATGCCTCTGTCTTTAAAGTGCCAGCTGCTTCATGCTGTCTGTGGTCCTGATTAGAAGAGGTCAGTAGATTATGTAAAGTGACATTAGAATAAAGGGCTTCTCTGATTTTCCTGCTCAGGTCTGGGCTGGTGAGGTGCTGATCCATATTCAGGTTAAATAAGCACAGAGGATTTTGGAGCCGCCAAACATAGTTCTGCAGCTTAACCCTATGAACTGTTCCAGATCAGCACACAGTGTTCCTTTGTGTGCACTCATAAGAGCTAACACCTTGTTAATGAAATGATTTTCCCAACACTTCCTGGAAGACGTTAACATATGCAGTAGTATGCGCTGGCTGTTCTCTTTTCAGATGACCTTTTGAATGTCATGTATAAGACAAATAAAGTTTTTTGAATTGAATTTTTACCCAGGAAATTGATGTACGGCAAATAAACACTGAAAGCACACTACCGTGACACTTTCATTTCATCAGACTTTTATTTGTCTGTGAGTGAATGGACTTCACATTCACACACTGATGGTTGAGACTGCTGTGCTGCAATTCGTCCAAGGACACATCAGACATATTGTTTCAGGAACTGGGAATCAAACCCCACCGACTCTGCAAACTAACCCACAGCGACCCACTATGAAATGAAGCTGCCTCTGTTTGGGACATGCGTCAAAACTAGAAAGGCAAGAAAGATGTATTTTGGGGCTTTTTGTGTCTTCTTTGTAGAGATCACACACTGCAAAGGGTCAGGAGAGAGAGAGAGAGAGAGAGAGAGAGAGAGAGAGAGAGAGAGAGAGAGACAGACAGACACGGAGAGAGAGAGAGACAATGAGAGAGAGAGAGACAGAGCGAGAGAGACAGAGAGAGAGAGAGAGAGAGAGAGAGAGAGAGAGAGAGAGAGACATACACGGAGAGAGAGAGACAATGAGAGAGAGAGAGACAGAGCGAGAGAGAGAGAGACAGAGAGAGAGAGACAGAGAGAGAGAGACAGAGAGAGAGAGAGAGAGAATGGATGTAGGTAAATTAAGTTACAAATCAACAATCTGATTTTGCTTCGTTAGACAGCAGGCCAACCTGCTGCACGGCTGCTCCGCATACAAGCGTCATTCTGTCTTTCTTGGACAGATGTTGAGACTCATCTTCTTTATCGCCTTGCTGTTTTTCTCCGTATTTTTAATCAATTAATGAATCAACACTAAACGCACAGCTACACCGGGCCAGTAAAAGGGGCGGGGCCATGAACTGGGATGGGAGTTTGTTGGAAGTTTTACAGTATTTAGGTCAAAGCGTGTATTCAGGCACGTCTGACACCAGTCACAGCCTCGAGACGATGTGGATAGGTTTGGACAATGCAGTTCTCCCTCATTCAACTCCTGCCACAATCTCAGACTCAGAATCCCACAGAGGTCTTGACTCTGATTTGGACGCTCTGGGGCCTTCGTGCCACTTTATTTTTCTTTAGCTTCGGCTTCACGTTAGGGTTATTCTACCGGAAAATACTGTTAGGCTTAACCCAAATTGCAGTTTCCATGCAGACAGCAGAGAGGTTTCCCTTGAAATGTCTCCGTCTGTGCTTCTTCTTCCTAATATCCATATTTGTCATCAAATTTAAAAGTGACACCATCAGTTTTCAGCAGAATTAGAAAGTGATTTTTCTCTGGTATACATTGTTAGATTAGATTCACAGTTCATCTCTATTCTTCCTCAGGGTCATATTAACTCTCCCAGATGAGTTATTGTTTGCTTGCTTCTTTTAAATTGAACATTTCACCTCGAGTCAGTTATGTATTGAAACCAAACATGCTGTGTTGTATTTGCATTAAATGTAGGCTTATTTGTGATCATTCTTTTTTACTTTTATATTAAATATGCTCTTTGAATATTGTCACAGCAACACTGCCCCTGATAGGTTGCATCATCACATTAGTAAGGGGGCAGGCCTTCCTGCCTGGTCATAGGGAGCCACCGCCCTGATAGGCTGAGACGGGCAGGTGTGCACGAGGGGACAAATGTTTGGGACTGCGAGCTCTGTGGGAGGTTAGACGAGAGACTGTTCATTGCTTCCTGTTTGTAACAAAGTCTGTCGAGTTATTTTTGTGTTCAAATCATGAGCCGTCATCCGACACGGAGGAGAAGGCGTTGGACAAAGCAGAGCGAGCTGGTACCGTGAGCGACACGTCACCATGCATAAACAAGGCAGCAACAGGAAGCCCCCGTCTCGTTCTTTAGCTCAGAGCTGCAAGCGATTACTTTATGCCACAGGCAGCCGACACCTGGAAGAACCAGGACAAGGATAATCCTATGGTTGTGTTTGTCATGACAGTATCCTCTACAATCTATAAAGCATGTCAGCATCAAACTGAGAGAAGTCCCAGGGGTGTTACATCTAATTTGAAGGCACTGCACAGAGCTACATCTGTCTTTAAAGGCTTGGTGTATGACTAAATGCCTTTTGAATACATGTTTCCTTATAACACATCAACAGAGCAGGTGTAATTTCTTTTAAGATTTTTATCCTTCGTTATCTCACTGGCGAGCAAATCCTTTCCTGCCTTTGTTGAATTGGCCCGATTAGATTTGGGGAGTATGGGGCGGTCCCTTTACGGGGATCTCAGCCTCACACAGGATACTAAGAGTCCAAGATAAATGGCTTTATTAAGCATAACTGATCATTTGGGGGCAACTGTTAGTAGAGTCAGCCGTCTCTCAAAACTGAAAGTGGAAGGTTTGATCCCCAGCTTCTGCAACCACAAGTCCAATGTTTCTGATGTGCAAGACACTTCACTCCAAGCTGCTCCCACGGTTTCGACTGCGTATGCTTCTGTATGAATGGGATTAGTTACTTCTGGTGGTTTGACATCAGCCTCTACCATCAGTGTGTAGGTGTGACCTGCGGTGTGAAAGCACTTTGAGTAGAAGACTAGAAAACAACTATACAATCTCAAGTGCATTTTCCATGATTTTTATGTTTACTGTGTATAAATTGGCAGAGAGGTAGGTCAGCTTACTGTACATGCTTCAGATAAGATAGATAGAAGATTAGTTAGGTCCTGTTTTGTTTTGATAAGTTTATTTATTTGGCACAACTACATTGTTCAATTCTCACCCTCTCCTCATTTCCTTTTCTGAGTTGAAAAAAATAAACATTTTCTTTTTATTACAATTATTCTTTGGATTTGTCGTACTTATTTTCAGCTCAGCAGGGATGTAAAAGTCGTCATCAGTTACAGAACACATGGATCATTCAGAAAGCCTCTCTCTCTCTCTCTCTCTCTCTCTCTCTCTCTCTCTCTCTCTCTCTCTCTCTGTCTCTGTGTGGGGCCAAAACCCACGATTTTTTGGATTCAAACCCACGACCGCTGTGACGGGAACTATAGCCTTTGCTCATGGGCCACTAGGCTATCCGGCGCCCCTGTCAGTATATATTCGTATCGTATGGAGTCCCTCTGCTTAATGGCGGCATGCACACAGGCCCTTTCTATGATAACTCCTCAGTCTACCCTTTAATATCTCTGATATATTCCGTCAGAGTTGCAGACATATTATCCCCAGCCGGCGGTGCACCAGTGACCCACATGAATGGCCAAGAATTAGGCCATCAGAGCAGATGTTGACGGGCGGTTGTAACTTAACACCAGTAAGTCTGTTATCTGTCATCACAGTAAATCTGCGTGTCATGCTCTCACTGTAAACAAATATCAGCAGAGATTACACTGCTTCATTAAGCACTGACAGGCTGCCTGGATTCAGCTTCCTTACATATCATAGGAACAAACATCGCAGCACATGCTGGCGGCAGACCTACCAGAGATCACAGAGTCGTTCCAGCTGTCCTGGTCGCTCAAGTATTCATTCAGACGCCAGTTCTCTTTGTTCTCATCCGACTCCTTCTTGCTCTCCGACTCCCCAGCCGGCTCCTTCTCCGTGCTGGATGTGCGGGACAGACGTCCGTCAAGACGCCGTTTCAGAGATGAGCGCGCCTCCTTTGTCTGAAAACTAAAAATCACACAAAGCAAAGCTTTCAGTTACAACGTCACTGTGTCACAGCTACAGAGAGTTCTCCAGCTGCTCGCAGTCCTAAATAAAGAAGTAAACTTAAACAGAACCAGCCAAGCTAAAAAGCCCTGACCTAACGTTATCTGTGCATCTACCACCATTAACCACAGCCACGGAGAGTGTAATACGACACGCATCTGTAAATGTTTTTACATCCTTGTAGAGGTGCAGGAAAAAATAATAAGGCACGATATCGTGATATTTTGCACAACAATATATTGATTCATGGCTGCCAAGTTCATTGTTAAAAATAACTGCAGTAGTTCAATTGTGTCCAGTTCAGTTTAATTAGATTTAATTACTAACAGTTCGGATTGTGAGGAGAGTGCAGCCTTTTACAGAGTTTACAGTGTTAGTCCGTCTGTGAGCTCGACTCCAATTGTGCAGAAATAAAGTGAGATGAATAGACTGAGAACGTTTTATTTGACAAAACATGTTTACATGGACGAGGCGAAGCCGTTTTAGTTCCGGACTATAAAGAACAATAACATGCTCATTGCTTATTTTAATGTTACTCAGTGTCTTTAGATCACAGTCATCCTGTGTCCATTTATGTGCTAACATTAGCATGCTAACACAACAATGCAGCTTGACAAAAGGAGGATTTAGTCCTCCGCTTGCACTTAATGGTGCGTAATTATGGTGCGTTCTGATTCATAACTTCACTGTGTGATCGCAGGTGGAGCGGGGTGGGAGGTGTGTCACTGGAGGAGAGCGGAGGCTTCAGAATAGCGGAGGTTTCACCACACAGCAGTTTATTTTGGTTTAATGTTGGAAATCAAGGGCGACATCTACTGGATCAAAAAGTTCTTCTTTCAACTAGAATAAAAATCAGAACTGAGAGATTGTGTTCATGATATCAGTATATATATATATATATATAAATATATATATATATATATATATATATATATATATAAATGACTTAAAGATAATAATGGACTGGACATAACTGGAGCGTATGGGTTTGAATTCCTGTATTCTGTTCTACGATTTGTTTTGGTGAGGCCTGTAAAAAATATATATCTTTTTTTTTTTTTTAAGTAAAATGAAGGTTAAGCTTTATTCTAAAGTTTCTATTGACATATATATATATCAATGGATGAGTCCAAAAAAGTAGAAACTGTAACACAAACGAGCGCAGTCTGACCTGTCCTGTCTGTGTTTACTGGCCAGGGCGCGGTGCAGTTCCTCAATGATACAGCTAGGGGGCAGCTGTTGGTGTAGTGTGCCCAGGTGCGGGGATCCAGTGGGTGTGGAGATCCTGCCTCTCAACAGAGATCCATGAGGGTCTTTGGGAAGTGTGAAGTTCCTGGGTAGGGTGGCCGGGGACTTCTTAAGTGGCACCCGTGGAGCACCTGGAGAGGGAAATCACCAAAGTGAGACGGTGCTGCACCTCATCAGGGAAATGACATCAAAGCTCCTCTGGGTAAACTCACCGTCTAAGCTGCCAAGGCGGGTGAGCAGCTTGACTGGCTTGTTGGGGGGGATAGAGGTGCTGGCTCGTCTCGGAGGCAGGGGTCCTGTCACCTCCGGTTTGGCTTCAACAGACTCCACCTTAACAGTCGGCTGCTCTTCAATGGGGTCGCTTATTGAAGTGCTCTCATCTTCTCCATCTTCACTCTGACTGGGATCTCCCACTGTCTTTGTATCTTCAGTCAGGTCTTGCACTGAAATGAAACATGAGCGTCAGTAATGCAAAGCTGTGGTTTGATTAGAAAGTCTCTGTCACCACCAAGTGGACATTCGGGGTCACTGCAACTCAAACTGGAGCTGAAGGCAAACAGCTGAACAAGGTAAAACCTTCAATGAGCTCTGACATTTATCCAGACCTTCTCACTAATATTATCATTTTATAGTTTAACGTTAATGTTTTCATTTGATTGCTTTGGTGGGGTCCAACACAATAAATAATATTGATTTAAACAAAGAATGCAATCATTTCTAAAACAGTAGAAATGATCAAAGCAGCAGTTCTTTCCACTGCCGGCAATTTAAATACATTTGAGCGCCTTCATCCCCTCAGATAATGTGAAGAGGAACACCCTCACTTAATGCTTTCTCTAAAATGATTCAAGCACGCCAATTAGTAAATCCAGGTGCATCGCCTCAGTGGCTTAAAGCGATGCATCCCTTGTAAAAACCAAAAGTTCTTTCTTGTAAATATTTCTTTTTCATGATGTATCTGCACTGAGATATCAGCAGATAGAGCATCTCTATGCTCATGTGATACACTGTTGGTGTACTAAAACAATGTCCGATGTGACATCATTTCTGCTGCCTGCCTCCCTGTTCTGTCTTATATGTATTTGAAATGTGGCCTCACTTTCATATCTCTGTTCAAACTGCGCTCGCTCCAATTGTGTGACATGTTATAAGTCTGTATGCCTCTCTCCCTTTTTCCGAGGCCCTCTGCTATCACAAAAGTAGTGTAATTTATTGTATTTTAATCTTTTAATCATGCACTTTAGATTACTGATTCACAACTGGCTGGGGACTACAGCTGGAAATTAGCCGCAAAGGCTAAGGCTGCTCCTCTCAATGTAAAAGGGGAGTTTCCACGAAATAATAAACTAAACTAAACTCTCTTCTAGAGCTGCCTCTGGACTCTGAAGCCCCTCTGAAGTGGAATCAGTGCTTACACAGAGTTTGTTGCAGGTTCTGTCTGCTGTTTGCAGCTGAGGATCTAACACAAGCTAATATGAGCCACTTTAATGAAAACAGCTGACTTTTACAAATGGAAACACGGTCGATGAGAGCCGCAAGAATTTAGCAAACAGTCCATTTGTCTAGTAGAAAACAAAATCGATGAGATGCTGAAATATTCCACACACAGCATCGACTCCAGATAGTCCTTTGAGAAATACCTTTGACCCAGCAGTCATCTGGTTCATTATTTATATCTATAATGATTAGAGCTAAATGACCTCAGTGTTACAAGGACAGAGCCTCACATTGCACTCTACCTGTGGAGGCTTCCAAATCACTGCCCAGCTCTTCATTGGTGTTGGCCAGAGGTGCCACGAGCTCCTCGTCTCGGTCCTCAGAATCTGAGTGATTCGGGGTGTCTGGATCTTCAGAGTTCCCCCCACAAGCAACATCTGACTCTGCATAAGGTGCGCAGAAAAGAAGCACAGGAGTGAGTCTGTGGAGCAGTCGGGCATCATGTGGCTTACCAAGTGAACCGAGATCAGCCTAGGGATTGTGTGTGTGTGTGTGTGTGTGTGCATGTGCGTGTTCATCATTTTGCACCTGTCTCCGTCTCCCCAGGGTTCCTCCTGACGAGGTCTTCTTTCTTCTGACGTACAACCGCCCTCTTCTCCCCCGCTAAACAACACAGCACATTTATAAAACACTGGATCACTGATTGCCTGCGAGATGAAAACATGTTTAGCATCAGTGATGGAAAAACAAGTATCACACTCACTCGTTGAAGGCTTCAGCTTCTCATTTTTCTTTTTCCTCCATTTCCACGGTTTGAAGATCCGCCCCAAACTTGCCAGCTTGCTGTTGCGACGGACGGGAGGCGTACGAACCCCTGAGACCAGGCAACCTGGATGCAGCGCCCTCTGCTGGTCCATCACATCTACAACACAGAACAAACAGCTGCCTTCATAAACTTCAGGCAACTAAATCCAGCCTTAGCACAACACGCAATTAGGGCATCAATCAGGCCGCTGATAATGTGGATACCACAGGAAGTTCTGACATCACTTTTGACACAGCTGGCTGAATGCTGAGCCCACATCATCATGAGAGCAACACATGTGGGTCAGTGGCTGTAAACTCTTCATTGATTGAAGGCTTATTGCTGAGAAGCGAGAGATTCAGAGAAGACAGAGAATCGCATTGTTTGTGTGTGACTCACATGGTTTCAGGGCAGCCAGGCCTTCCTGGCCCCAAACACACTGACAATGGAAGGCTTGAAGAACAACACACACACACACACACACACACACACACACACACACACACACACACACACACACACACACACACACACACACACACACACACACACACACACACACACACACACACACACACACACACACACACACACACACACACACACACACACACACACACACACACACACACACTAAATAAAATCAGCTTCAGCTCAGCTGCCTCCTCTGAGGTCAGTGCACACATCTGCAGCCAGAGCCCCATCTGATTTAACACAGCTTTCGCCTGCGTCCTCATCTTATTCACGTAGAGGCGATGCACAGCACATCGGACATTATACAGTGAGGATAGCATCAGCTAATGCTACATGCTAACGCTGCAAGAGTGTCAGAGCGTGCAGCTGCCTCTTTAGTCACACTTGTTATTTTTTCAGTCCGCCCTATCTTTTTGTTACAAACATATTTATTCCATCCTGTTTTTACTGAACAATATACTTTTTTTATATTTCATTTTTTTACTGTATAGAAACCTCCCTCCTCCCTCCCATTGGTTCGAGCTGATTTCTCTGGAGAATAATATCCTGATGCATTCTCACATCAGATCACTTGGATGAGCTGCAGAAAAAACTTCTGTCTGTTTGCGTTCACACATCCAGCTCCTCCTGGAAATATCAGCACTTTTTCAGGAGTTTTCTGCAGGTGTGAAAGAACTATCAGTTCAGGTTTTTAATGTTTTCACATCATTGTTGATCAGGACTTTAAAGCTGAACAAAGAACTGTGTGTTTGTTTAACCACTCACACTATACTGGTGATGGTACTACTATTTATTGTCCCTTAATATGCAAAGTTGGGAGAAGTTGCACATTATAGCTTTGACGGACTGAAGGTGACAAATTCAGGCTACTTGTTATTTAAATAAAAACGATACGCCATGAAGAATCCTTCACACTATAGATTTAAATATGTCTCAAACGATCACTGCAGATCTGCTAATCGACTGCTTGACTAATAGAGTGAAGATGCTCTGATTGATTGATTAGCAGCGACCGTTAGTCGATAGCTATTCCTGCTAGTTGGTACTTAGTGCTGCTCAGGGAAAGGATGTGCAGGAGGCATCACACAGACGGACCGACAGGAGAACTCGAGACACACCCAGCTGACTTCTGCATCGAGCAGCAAAGCGAGAGGGAGTTAGACATTTAGAGGTTCCTTTGAGAAAGGACAGAAATAAGCACTCCCACACAGTCTGGCTCCAACAACACCAAGCTGACACCTCAGGGAGCCTGCAGCTGAGCAGTGGGCTGTACAAGGAACGCTAAATGAATGTCTTTTTTTTTTTTTTCTGTTAGCAGAGTTGGACTTTAGCCCATGAATGAACTCCTTTACATGTCCCCACAACCAGCTTCTAGTTTAACACAATGAAAACGCGAACTATGAGTCGGGGTGATGCGGCTCCTACGGGCCAAAGTCAGGAGAGATAGAGATACAACTTTTATTAACAAGTGATCAAATGTTAATGAAGGATTCTGTCTTATGGAAGCTAATGGGTTAGCAATGATGTTGTTCGACTTTGAAATATGAGCTGATTCACATTTTCAAACTTGTGTCTTCAATAATGCTCCAATAAAAATGTACTTAAGGGAATATAGTCAACTTGGTGCTCGTGACTGGAACCTAGTGGAACGTGTATGCTGGGAAGTAATGTGTAATGTTCAACATAAACTAAATGTATCCAGACACTAACCATTCACAGCCTCAAAAATAGAAAATGGAAGTCACTCTTTACTGTTTCAAATATGTCCTGAATTTCCCAATTGAGGATCAATAAAGTAATATCCTAATATCCTATGTCAACTCAATTAAAATCCATATCTCCAATCTCACTCAAATGTTTCCAACACTGATTGTAGCGGCTCGATTATGGCAAAAATCTGAGTTATGATTCTTTTGATTGATATCAACAGGATTACTCGTTGGTTTTACATCTGCGTCACGTGAATTTATCAGACGTAAACACGATGAATGAAAACCCATCCATCCTTTTCCTATAATGCTTTTTTCCTGTTTGGGGTCGTGGGGTGCTGGAGGCAATCCCAGGTGTCTGTAAGTGAGAGGCGGGGTTACACCCTGGACTGTTCGCCGGTCAATCACAGAGCTGACATGTAGCGACAGATAACCAGCAACACTCACATTCACACCCACAGGCAATTTAAAGTCACCAGTGAACCTCAGCAGCATGTCTTTGGACTGTGGGAGGAAGCCGGAGCAGCCGAGAGAACCCACACATGCAAACTGCACACAGAGAGAGGCTGCTGCCTGGCCGACGGGGATTCAAACCAGGAACCTCCTAATCACTGCACCCTTATTAATGTAAATGAATAAGTTAAAATGAGAGATTGAAAGATTAATTGTGAGACAGTTAAAAATTGAGTTGAGTGAATCGTTACATCCCAAGTAAAAATATATAAAAAGATACATGATAGTATGTTTTTAAGGTGTGTCAAATGTTTCTGAAAGTACGAGTATCTACCTGAACACAGCATCAACATAAAACAAGCTCAAAGAGAATCAGGAGTTTTGCTTGTTGTCAGTAAAATACATAAAACCAATTCATTAAGAAAAGAAAACTAAAAGTGTGCCATGATCTCAATCTGCTTTTCCTTCGACCATTGCTGCTTGCTGAGAATATTCTGTTTTAAAAATTCATACGTGTTCCAGATTGATAATTTAGTGAGACGAACAATAAGACAAACAAAACAGCTGGAGAAGCTGAAACCAGAGATGTTTTTTATCAAGTGAAAATCTCGCTAGGTTTTCTAAAAGCCGCCAATCAGAGACTCCACTCTCTGATTCTTCTGCCTACAGAGGCTGCAGGCAGAAGGCATTTATTCTCAATGCATTTACAAATGCAAATGATTAGAAGTGAGAGATGCACATTAGATAACATACACAGACTACTCAGAACGCGAGGCCAACGATGGTTGAGTCCATCAGCTCCTCCCAAAGAAGCTTCTTGACTGCCTGCAGTGAGAAGCAGGTCAGTCGCCCAAGTCATGTGTGTCTGCCTCGGATGCAGTGAGGAATTCAGGTCAAGCTTGTAGTAACTGCAGCAGCATGCACACACCCAGGGTCAGGCTGCCGTTGCCATGGCTACCACGCTGGATGCTGCAGAAAAGGCCCTTGGAGGCAGAGAATCATCACAGCATGAGGAATAGGGAGTTGCTGGGTGGATGAGATGACTGTTGCCACACAGAGAGATGGTGAGCTGCAGCCAATCACAGCCAAGCATGCAACGATGCATAATGTAAGTCAGGGAGTGAGCTGCTGTATATTTAATTTGTAAGTTATGCTGAAATATTAATTCTTGTGTTAGCGCAGGAGTGAACACTGACACATTTTTTTCCGTGCAGATAGATACAGTATGTGTAGCCTAAAGCACAGCTCTCTGCCGCTGCACTGAATACGACCAGTGCCCCAACATCCTCATCACCTACATTTACTTTAACTTGATGTCACGATGGTTAAACTCCAGAGTTGTTTCTTAGATAGAGACTTCACAGGGGGAAGAGGTTCTGTTTATAACAAAATGAACACGATCTAAGAAGAAGGTAGGATAAAAACGTTAGCACATTTATTTTACTGAAGTCAATGTAATAAAACTCATTAATATTAAATATAAATGTAGACAATCATGAAATTTAGAAATAAAATATTTCAGACAAAAAAAATATGATGCATATTATTACTTTACTTCATTACTGAATAACACTATTAGGTTAATGCAAACTTGACATTCTTATTGCATTGATACATAATACTTAATAAAGTGTCTGGTGATGAGAGATGAGCTGCAAAAAAGTCACATTTTGGAAAAGACCACAAACCGGTTTATTCACTTATCCCCATATTGAGAACTTTGCGTGCACACAATAAATTTACACACATTTAAAAGTCAAATTGTAAACATGTTTTACCACAAACCTCAAGTATTAGAAAGGAATTTAACTAAGGGAGGGTTTTGGTGAAAGTAGCACCACGAAGTAGTCTCGGTACGGACGTGAATTGAAACTCCTGACAGTCACATTTCATGCTCAATGCTTTGTGTTAAAATAAGATATAAAATCAAGGTCTCACTCACATATAATAGGACAACTGATCCCCAGTCCTCGTGCAGCATTCGGTATTCACATCATTTGATCCAAAAACAAAAAAACAAAAACAACAACCTGACGACGAGCTCCCAGGCGGTCACGGAGGGATCCTGAGCCGCGGTGCGTTTCAGACTACCAGAAGTCTACGACACAAACAGCTGTAGTAAGTGGAGAGTAAACCGGGACGGGCAGCGACACGACAGTGTGAGCGAAAGAGAGGCTGTGAGTAACGATACTGTTGATATGCCATGTGGACCCCGCCCCTCCGGACGGGAGGAGGCGTCCAAATAAACTGGCACACACTCACTTTGTACAGCAGTCTGAGCATTGTAGCAACTACAGTAGATTAAGATAGATTACAAATGACGTAGACACACACACACACACACACACACACACACACACACACACACACACACTCATTCACAGTGTTATTTCTGCAATAGGTGACTTTGTTAAACATCAGTAACAGGGTTTGGAGGTGACATTATGAAAACTAACAGATTGAGTAAAGTAGTATCCATCCTACAGCTGGAAACAGTAAAGCAGCCCTGCAGTTGGACCTCCATGCACTGACTGAGAGTGTATGTCTAATTTATGTTTTTTTAGATTCTGTGGTTGTAAATAAAAGATGAGATGAGTTTATAATAAATATTCCTAATTAAGATAAGGAAAAAAACTATTGGACTATTTGAACACTGTACAAATCATTATCTTTCTACAGCAGAATACACATTCATATGCAATGTTTACATTTCTGACTGTGCAATCATCTGTACATGTGCAGGTTACTTTTTACAGCTCAGTACATGTACGTATTTTTACATACACATCATCCCTCTGCCTGCATGCCTGTGCACTATAAGGTGAAACATCTTTAATTTCATTGTGCAATGACAAAAAAAGCTTTCGAGTTTATTTTATGTCGACAGACAGACAGACAGACAGACAGACAGACAGACAGACAGACAGACAAGACTATAATAAACTCTCTTTTGAGCGTTATTTAAAACTCTTTAGTCTCTGGTATTAGAGTGTTTACAGTCAATCGGGTAGATTATAAATAAAAAATGTCAGCGAGTGAAAAACACATAAACCAAATAAGCTGCATTCCATCTGATCCACAGGTCCTTTTTTAAGTTCATCCTTTGTTGTCATGAAGTGTATTCCTTATAGACTGAAGCACTTCTTATCAGGCGCTGGTGGCGCAGTGGTTAGTGTGCGTGGGCGGCCCTGGTTTGAATCCAGCCTGTGGCTTCTTTCCCGCATGCCAATCCCCACTCTCTCTCCCTGCGTCTCTATCCACGATCCTATCTCTCCAACGAAGGCACAAACAGCCAAAAAATCAATCTTTAAAAAAGAAGTGCTTCTTGTCAACAGGCAAGGCAGGGAATTGTTGGGGCCCCAGACCAGTAGGGGGCCTCTGAGGTCTAACAAACTTAAACATGGCCCAAGATGTGCACATTTTACAACAAAAGGAGAAAAACCTGGAGCCCCATCGTTGCACTGCTGAGTGTTGCATGAATGTCAACCAAGAAAAATGAGAATCTACAGTAGAGAAAGGAGGAAACATCGTGACGCTAGCAGACGTGATGGTGATGAACGCTGGTTGATTTTCGCTTACAGGGCCCCAACAGAGAATCACCACTGCTCAGAGAAGATGGAGATCATCTTGAGTGCATTTCATTACCTCGGTTGTTGTTTGCACCAGTTTAGTTATTGACATATTTTTATTTGATTGATATTCCTTTATTGGTCAGCTTAGATTCCTCCGACCAGTAATTATCATCAGTCATCGTAATGACTTTCTCCCCTTCAAGTATTGACCCATGACCCGCCTCATTGTTACAACTCATGACTTTATTATTTATGTATTAATCCCTGAGGGGGAAATTCTGGTTTTACCTTCTATTAATGACAGACATGGGTTGTTGAGGGTTCGGTCCCTTGCTCAAGGGCACAGCAAGAACCACTTCCATACTTTTGGTCCGCATCGGGACTTCAACCATGAGACCCTTAGTTTCCTAACCCAACTCCTTATGACTGATCTTCTGCCTCCCCAAAAAAATAGCTTTATGAATGCTCCATCATCTGCCGTTACGTCTGTACAGTTGATCTGACGTTGGTGTTTTTCATTTTTGTGAAAAGGACGATTGATTGATTGATTTCTTTCTTTTTGTTAATTATAGGAAATATAGAATTCATATGCCAAGTGTTGTTTAAAGTCATGGTTTAGTTTGCATCCCCTTGACTTTTTTGTGATAAAAGGTGACCTTATCACAAACCTCTTTTATCGGCTTGTCTCGTACAAACAGAAATAACTGAATAGAAATATGTATTCTTTTATAAACTTAAATAGAAACAGCATGAGCAATTTTAGCCTTGAAAGCCAAAACCGGCGAACGTATAGCAGAGACCAACTGACATAGACATTTCCATGTTAGTCCTGATATCAAAAACACATCACAACAAAGCTTTGTGAAAATGTCAAGGTGCTACTACAGTATACCTGTAGTATTATAGCACCATCAATAGCACGGATTATAAAAGAAACAAATACACTGTTCAGGAATAATAGAGATCTGTTGTTGGGTGCTGGGGTTTTTTGGGCTTTTTGTTACTTATAAAAGCGTTTTTCCTCCACTCACCTCTCCACCTCAGGGGACTTATTATTAGTTATTCTGACAACATCATTTGGGCGGTAAACAGAGGCTTTGTGGTTTCAGATCGATTTCCTACAGCACCACTTGAACATTAACAGCAGGAAGGGCTGAGCCTCATCACAGATGATCAAAGTCAGAGGCTGGATTTCTCCTCCGGGACACACTGAGCAGTAAGCAAACAATATAAACAATGGTGTATAGGCCACTCAGTGAGCATGAATCTCATTTAATATTTACCATTCTTCATTTAATATGGCAGAGGATGGATGGTATTCCCAATAGAGGTGTGGACAATGCAAACTGTGAGTTAATAAAAAGTGACACACGACCTGCAGCCTGCCAGCCCGACGATGAAGAAATGTGAAGCCCCTGCAGTAACGCAATGTTCACGTAACAGAAGCTTGAGTAGCTTTAATGGCTCATGTTTTACACTCACTTCTGCTAAATGATCATTTTCTGAGCGAGCAGCTGTTTCTGTGGTGAGTATGACTACTGACATTAATGATGCAACAGCTGAAACATGTTGTAAATGAAGGAGACTGTGCTGCAAAAAGACGAAACAACGGCACTAACATAAGGTGCGATGCAATAGAACATCATCAAGAATGCAAATAGACTTACAGCTGGCTTTATTTCAACATTCCTCTCTGTTGTCACTTATCCTACTTTCCTATCCAAACAAAACATCACTTCCTCGTCTCCCACACTCTCTACCTTAAGTCTTAATCTGTTCTGGATATGAAGTATTTGTCTTCATGCAGCCGTTATCTCAATATGTGTCTTTTTGATTTAGTCGTTTACGTCTTCACAGCGTACCTGATGTTAGGATGCTGGCTAGTTTTGCAGCATATGTCTTTTATTTGTGGTGTGTTTTATTTGATATTTATTTGTTTATTTTGGCAGTGTGCAGCCTGTTAGCTGTGCCAGAGTTAGCTATAAGCTAGTTTACATTTGTAGTCCCTGTGCAGTTAAAACACAAACAGTACACATCCGTATACTGGCATTAAATTGATACAGTGAAATTCACAAATTCGATGAAAAGGACCTGTGGAAATGCAGTAATAGACGGAGAGCAATTCACTTTTAAAACTATGACGACTGCTTTTGCTTTTAAATTCATATCCTGAAATTGACTTGAAGGTTGTTTCGAGTTGTTTGCATTCTTACCACCAAGAAAGATAAATGTTGGTGTACAGTGTTAATGTACTGTCAGCAGAAATGGAAGGCCTATGATATTATAAAAAGTACTTGTAGCTTGTCTAAAATTTTATACAGAACATGTCTGATGACATTATTAATATATTATATTATATTATATTATATTAATAATCTGTTCAAAGAGCCTCATTTTGGAGTCCAGCTATGGAAGGTTTTTGTACGCATACATATGAATAAATACTTTAAATGAAGACCAAAATCCTGCACAGCAAAACAGTAACTTTGGGGAAAAAGCCAAATTTCATCCACAACAACCTGAAAGTCTTTAATTAGCAAAGGCTGGATGCTATTTCACACACACACACACACACACACACACACACACACACACACACACACACACACACACACACACAGAGGACACTGAATTACTTCAAATCAGTGTTGAAAAGACATATCTTCTGTTGCAGGACTGTAGGATCAATAACAGCAACCACTAATGATCTATACTATGTGTGTATGTGAGTTTCACGTTTAGATGGACTTAAAAAAAACACTGTGGGCCGTTCTTTTCTGAGGGGAAAGCTGGGTCTTTTAAGTGTTTTGCAGTCACATGGGAGTTGACAGAAAATGGAGAAACGTCCTCATCAGCAGTAAAACAGCTCAAACCTGCAGTTGTTGAGTGTCCATTCGAACAATTCGCTGCAGAGCACTTTAGAGATAATTGCAAACCTCAACCACAAAGCATGCATGTTCTCGGTGATGGTTCAGAGAGTTCGTGTTCAGAAGCAGCACAGTAACTGAAGCATAAGATGACATAATGTTCAGGGTGGCCACTGACGAAACATTAAAACAATAACTTTATAGATGCTTTAATATTATCCACACCTCCACACAAACGGCACCTCAAAGCTCCCGAGCTGTATGTAATATAAGATAATGGGCATGCATTAGTCAAAAGGTGTGACCTTCTCTGCAAATCAGCATCATTGTGAAAAAGATAAAAACATCAGTGCTCATAGTCAAACTCACTGAGAACAACAGTGATGAGTGTATTGAGAGAATTGGTATTAACTGAAGAGCAGCATAGGAGCAGATGGACCGTGGTGTGCACGGACTACGTGGAAATTGAGGGGCAGTGCTGCAAAAGGAGAGTGCATCAATATCAGGCTCACCTGAAAAGGTGTTTTTATCTGTCGCCACATTTTAGTTACACGCACAGCAAAAAAAAATGGTGGAGTCCCAGACTTTCAGATTTACAGCCGTTTGGAGCTTATTTCTTTTGCTGCTTATCTTGTATATCAGCTTATATATCAACAAGATCACAGCTGACCCTCTGCGTCCCCGTCAGTCGGAGTATGAACTCTTGACTTCAGGGCGCAGGTTCAGAATTACCAGGATGAAGACTGAAAGAGGCATTACATCATTTGTACCCCGCAGCATCCAGCTCCTTAACAAGCTCTGATTATACAGAATGTACTCGGCACTCTGCACTTTATCTAACTTACTACTGAAATACTTCTTTTAATCATGTGATGCTTAGTGTGTTTTATTTGCTTTCCTTCTTTGGTGCTGTCTTGTAAATGTTTGTTTGTGTTTTTATGCTCTCTGTGCAAGGCAAATCCCCTCTGGGCAATAAAGCTTTTCATTCGTTACATCGACTGCTTTACGCTATCTATTACATTAAGAATATTACATCACAAAATAAAAGTGTAGGTCTGTCGTATCGTATGAACAAAGTCAAAGCAAACAAAAAAGACTAAAATAATAAAATAAAAGAATAAAATAATACTATTTAGCCTTAAAAAGATCAGTTTGTTTAACTGGTTCATTTATCATGAAAACTAAAATCCACAACGTTACAGCCAAGGATGTCACATCTGCCTCTGGAGCTACTCCATAAGCAGTAAGTAGGAGACTGACTGTGCTAAATGAAGTGTTTGACCTTTAACTCCAAAACAGACATTACACTGTGCTGCCAGCTTTGAAAAACATAAATCATAGTGTTCATAAAACTCTGCCTCTGCAACACTCCAGCACAGCTCCCCTTTAATCTGCTGAATCATTCATCAGGTCCGGCCCCGGCCTGTGCAGCCTGCGAGCCAATGCAGCATCACAATGACAGACAGAGGACTGTAGCAGAGGGGAAGACACAGCGTCGACTCGGAGTGCGTGAGCTGCAGACTAAATGCTTTTCTGGGATTCCTCCATCGGGGATGTTTCAAGGTTGGGAGGAAGCCAGGTTGGACTTGGCACTGTCTATATTTAGCAGAAGGGCACATTCATGGTGTTCTTTGTTGTTCATTATAAAATGTTAGAAATCAGTTCAATTCAAGAGCACACTTTTGTCAAAAGCAAATACAGTAGCAATAAGACAAGTCCCTTCTTTCAAATGTTGACATTCACTTCCCTGATAAATGAATAAAGCATGGTTTCTGTTAGGCTACTATACACTGTTTTAAACGAGGTGTTCACACGTCTATCTGATGGAGTAGGTGCCTATCACACTGAAACACTATGCACACTTCTCTTGCTTGGCATCACGGATAGAAAGAAAAAAAATTATAACATTTGGTTCCTTGACAAAGGGTCAGAGAGACTGAAACGTTGTGATTTTTCCTAATACATTTGTGATGCCGAGCAAAACTGGTGTCCAGGTTACAACACATGAAAGCATAAACTGATCAGATAACCAGCCCTCACCAAAAATGTAAAATATGACCTTTATGGTCATAAGTGATAAAAACGTTGAACAAAATGTATTTATGCTGACCAAATACATCGAAGGATTGCTTTAGATAATCGCAAAAATGACATGGGCATGTGTGAGAAATAAAACGTGGTTTCTAGTGGTGCAGTAATCATCGTCTGACAGATGATATACTGTATGTCCTGTGGGAACAGATGGTAATTTCTCCGTAATCCAGGTGAAGCCAGCAGTAAGTATTGGACCACTTCCTGACAAGACTTTCTTTACGTGCAGGTTTCATATCTGCAACGTTAAAGGGAAAAACTTCACCCGTTTGCATTAAGCTTTTTATCATTACAAACCGGGTTTTTTATTGGCCATGCATCTCATCTTCATTCATTTTCCATGTGGCTAGGAGTTTTGCACGTTCATCCATTGAGTCTCACTTCAACAGTAGATTCTCTAATCGGACACAGCAGATATTCGGGCGTCAGTGGAATGAACCCACAGAAAAATAAACCAATTTCACATTAATTACAATCAATGTGGATTAAGTTTTGCTGAAATAACATCACAATGCACATTTGTAAAAAAGTAGTTCTGGAGAGGAGAAGAAAGCAGCCTTGTTTGTTTGTTCTATGGAGGTGGGATCGATCTTTTCTGATGTGTTTCACATGGGACACTTAATGATCAAACCTTAGCTTGAGAGAGAGCGATTCAAAGTTTGGCCTGCAGGGAGATGAGTCATGTTGTAGGGAACATCATCAATGAATGGATTTTGTTAATGAACAGATATTAAAGAAGATAAGATGTCTTTGCAGACACAGATACTGTTGACCTAGGCGGTGAGAAAGAAAGAGGCGGACAGGCGAGAGCTACTGGAGGCTTAATTAACCATGAGAATGACAGATGGTCCTGTGACCTGGTGCACTTTGACATTTTTCAAAATATACAATTAGCCTGATTACCAGTCAGCAATTTATTATACACATAATATTGAATTTACATTAAATTTGCTGTCAATTATATTTCTTTAAAAAATGAAATATGTAATGGCCAATTGGTAATGGACACATCAGAGCTTTAAAATAATCAGAAATCAGAACCAGCTGATGAAATTGGTGCATCTGTATGCACAAAGGAGTTTAAGGGCGCAGTCATCCATTTAAGAGATGTAAGTCCTTGTTTTAGCATAGAGGTACATCAGAAGATCAGCAGCCGAATGTAAGAAAGAAAAAAAAAAGGAAGGCATCTTGTGAAGTTTTCACAAATATAGAAATAGTTCATCTTTTGGCACATCGGCATCACAGTGTCATGAATATCAGGAGCCTGAAAAGATGAACTAGATGCACTGAACTCGTAGCAGAGGAAATGGCTCTGAGAGACACCCTTTCATTATCTTCTCAAAGGCAGATGGCTGCTCATCTGATAGAAACTTTCAGAATATTAATTTTATCCAGAGCCTAATTTACAAATGTAATATCTCATAAATTTGACATCTTTAATCTCTAAGTTGTATATAGTTTTAACTTTAACATGGCACTAATACTCCCTCCTTTGTATTTATGGTTACTGACAGAAAACAAGATTAAAAGTCTGAAGTCATGTTAGCAGAGCCTTCAGGTTATTCCTCAGCGAAGTGCTTTGAAATGCTAATATGCTAATTAGCCGATGTAAACATGCATGACAGTAAAAAATCTGAGCGTAAACTAAGAAATATTAAATGTATTCTAGTAAGCTGATTTTGGCTATAAAAATAAATCAGCACACCACAACATGCTGCCTGATGACTCTTTGAATGTCTTAACCAACAGTGTTAGCTTTGTCTTTACAAGCGAGGCTAAAGTCTGAAAGACACCACTTATCTGTAACAAGGTAAATTACCCCTCTCTGTGTTTTTTGCAGGGACTCTTGGTTTCCTCTAAACAGCCATACTTTTTGAATGCCTGACTTTTTTTAGGGTTTTCTGAATCAGACCAGAACAGCTCATTGCTGATTAGCAGCTTTCTTTGTGTTTGAACCCTTTCGGGCCTGCATCCAGCATGCAGTTCCAGCAGACAGATTTTTGCAGCTGCTGCCCCCACCCCCCCTCCACTTTCATTTACATTGCTGAGAGATTCCAGTCTGCAGTGATCAGTCCCTCTATCTCTGCTGTGGGCTGAAGTGTTTGTTTTAATTACACGTGCTACAGTGGAAATCGTGTCTTTTGTGATTAAGCTCTCACTAGACTCCGTCTATTCCCCGTCTCTGTCTCTATAGGATGCAGTGTAGATTAAAAAAAGATAACAATAATAGTATATCTGAAAATAACTCCACTGTGTTGGTATACATCCGTTATTGTTGCCTTTCTGGGGCATCCAAGTGCACATATCACAGCTCTGTTTCCATGTGTCTGGCCTTTCCTATGTTGAAAGGATCAGCTGGAAGCTCTGCTGTGTTCTCATGTGCAACATATTGCTCTTACTCGCTCTGAAAGGAATTAGGTCAGCACATGAAACATTCATAAAAGATGCATTATGAGTAAATGGCTGACAGCTTAAGTCAAGTAGTTCCCCCCAACATGCCAAGCCCAGTCACTGGGTAGATCTGTGCCTCTGCCACACACTCTGTAGTAAACAGCCTAATAAACCATATCATGGCATGTGAGCGTCTAACCTCAGACACGTTTCCTAACCCTTACTGTTTCATTACTGCAATCATTTAATTGCATATAAAACCTAAAGGATGCACAATACAAAGGCACACATGCAGAAGAGCATCCATGATAATCCATACAGGCAGTAAACAAAAGATGTTTATGTCTTAGTTCATGGCTTCACCTTGTAAGAACACAAATCAGAGCAGTTTAATTTCTGCATGCGTGACATCCTTGTTGTCAGAAGATCCCGTGTTTAGTTGGGGGAGGGGAGACAGCAGGGTGAGTGTGTGCTTGTTTGTGAAGGGGGGGAGGGGGAGGGGGGTCGTACAGTAAACCATTTCTGTTTGTGCTGCTGTTGAATCAAATCTGCACATGGAGACAAAGACTACCCATCTATGTGCAATAGATGTGCTCTCTGAAAGGGAAGCCCTACCTTTAAACAGAAGTCATATTTATTTATTTATTTATTTATTATGCTGTTCCTCTGGTGATCATCAGTATCCCTTGAGATCGAAGTCATTCTCCTTTATTTCATGCAGGTGGAAAATTAAACCAGAGCTCAAGACAAACGTAAATGCCTAGAACTAGATGACAATGACCAATATTTGGAAGCTTTTGCATCAGTGAGTGGATCAGTGGTAAAGTGGGATATCTGTCAAGGGTTTGATTTCCAGTTCAAGTAGTCATATGTGGAAGTAGCCTTGGTCAGGACACTGAAGCACAAACTGCTCCAGCAATGTGTGAATGTGTGTGAATTTCGTGTTACCATCGGGCAGTTGGGCACGTTTCCGTATCGCAGCTTCTGCAATCAGTGTGGGATTGTAGTGTCAGAAGTGTTTTGAGTAATCAGATAAAGTAAAAGCGCTGTCTCAGTCCATTTATTATTTACCAGTCGTCAAAGTCAAGAAAAACTTTTGGGCAAAATATTTTGGGCAATCCGTTGACTGCTCTGTACCTTTCAAGGATGCACTTCCTTGACACCTTTGGAAGAGGTGCGCCTCAGCATGGTACGGTTGCTCTTGCACAATTACGGGTACGCGTCATGAACATGACATTTAATCGACCTCCGCCTTGCATGACTGAATAATCCAGGAGTGTTTAAAGGAGCCGCATCTGAATGAAAGGGTTCAAAATAAACCACAACATCACTAAAGTTTCAGTCATGATCTCCACTTTAAGACAAGACCAGAGACAATACTGCGTGCCCCTATCTTACAGCCTTTGGCAGCTATTTAACAGCTAATGGATATTTTAGAGAGGAGTGTTTTCATGTTACTCAGTGCATTGAGTTGACAACATGAGTCACTGCAGACACCTTAAATGTCAAAATAATGACTCATGATTGTGTTTTGTTCTTATCATCTCTTTTGCACGACATACACTTGAAGTGATGATCCAACCTTGAAAAAAAAAAGAATTTCAAATGAATTGTGCAAATTCCAAATATTCTATTTCCTCACAAAACGTCCAGGTGTGCTCATCAAGAACTACACTAATTATGATGTGTGTACAAGAGGTAACGTTTGAGTGCAGGCCAGCGTGGCGGCTGGGGAGGGGAGACGATTGGCTTCGGCATGGTACGTTGAAAAGGAGCTGAGTGTGAGTGCGCCCTGAAAGATGTCTCCCAAAATACATTATTCATACAACTACATAAGTGTCTTCCAACACTGATTTCAATGAGCAAAATATGCCTGGTCCTCTTAAAGATTTATAATCAAATGTTTCACTTAAAAAGTATGCAGTGAATTGGTGTGAGTCAGGAGAAGATTGGGACATCAGCATATTTAAAGTTCTTGCTCCTGACTTCTGACTGGGGCACTGACCTTGCAGGGGTGGTGAGAAGTTTGTGCGCGTATACAAAAGATATTTACCCTTTCTATCTCCACTTATCATGTCCACTTTTACTACAAACACAGTATCATACAGATTCTATATTCTTGAGAATAACTTTAAAATGTTATATATAACAGCATAGCAACATTGAAAATCTTCTCAGTTTAACTTTTTCAGGTTTAAAACAATAAGATGCATGTCCAAAGTCACAATTTGAAGTTTAAACAAAAGGAAATGTGCCACATTGCAATGCAAAGAAAGCAATCTGTTTTAACACAGGTCCAAATACTTGATTTTAGCACAAGCCCCACTTCTAATGAAATTGCAAGTTAAGGGTTTGAGGGCTGCTCCAGGGATGGCCAAATGGATTTCAAAAGACATGCCACCTCTGGCTACCAGACAGCCCTACATGTACAGTGTGCAACTCTTCTAAATAGTGACGTTTTGTTCTCATTACATTGGTCGAAGACGTTGCTGTCATGTTTTGTCCAGCTTCTGTGCTGCTCCCTGGGGAACTGCAGTCAGCAAGAAGCAGGGACATCAGTGCCTGGTGCATAATGACACGAGAGATAAGTTGGCATCAGATACAGTCGGTGCTTTTAAAGGAGCCACTGTGTCTTAGTTGGCTAATAAAAAAAAAATCAATGCTGCACCAGAGATTCAAGGGTAAAACTCAATGATGTCACAGCCTATTAGCATTACAGCAGAGTCACATTTTTCATTTGTAGTCGGAGATTAGAGTCACGTCACTTCTGCAATGCTGCTCCACAGTAATCATCAACACGTTGTCCATGCTAAATCCTTTATCACTGTTTCCAGTTGTTCCACATTTAAAAAAAGATGAGAAAAAAAAAAACTCTGAGAAGTTGCATCAGCTCCAAAAATAGCCTCAGAGAGAAATGGAGTAAGCAAATTTTGCTTTTCTAAGTGTGTTTTTTTTTTTCCAGTTCTAGCCTCCTTTGATTGAACTTCAAAGCTTCTCCTAATGCTGACTGCAGAGTTTATGCACGTCTCGGAGATTTGGAATAAAGTGAATATTCATTCAAAGCTAATCTCACTAAAGTCTCACGCCAACGTGTCTCAAACCTTGCAGCATAGTTCTGAATAATGTTGAGTAAATGGCTGCGCATGACGACGATACAGCACAACCTTGAGCAAATGATTTGTCCCAACGACTTGTTAGAGGTCGGCTTACCGCAGTGGTCTCCTTATGACAGTGACAGCTTACCTTATATACACAACCTCTTAGCAATGCTAGTAAGAGTCTTTTTTCTGCAGTTTCACCTACTTATTCACTTTCAGGTGCTCTTGACCCTGCTCAGCAGCTTTTTAAAGGCTGCACAGGCACAAAAGATGCTGTTCTGTAATCCTACAGTCTCATATTTTTGGAAGAGTCCAGAGCGTTACACTGCAGAACCTTTTCAAATGACTGACAACAGAAACAGCTTTTGTGCTGCGATTGTCATTTCTTTAATTTGGTAAATTATACACTTACAGTAAACTCGGGCTTTCTTCAAAATACATGGACCCTATTTTATTGAGTACAAGCAATGTAATCCCTATTTTCTAAGGATCTTTCATTTGAACTTGATGAATACATTTAATATACATTTAATGTTAGCGTCAGCTAACAATGCTAACATTAGATAGATAGATAGATAGATAGATAGATAGATAGATAGATAGATAGATAGATAGATAGATAGATAGATAGATAGATAGATAGATAGATAGATAGATAGATAGATAGATAGATAGATAGATAGATAGATAGATAGATACTTTATTGATCCCGAGGGAAATTATTATCTAAAGGTGAAACACCGGCACACTCACAAATAAACATTTATTAACTTTTCAGCCCTACACCATGATCAGGATTTTATATTCCAAAACAAGAAACACTTGGAGTGAAGTCCCGGTGTAGGTTTTCATTCATGGATCCTATATGACCTAAGTTTAACCTTGTTCAGTCAGGGTCACGTCCCATTCTGCTACTACAAGTCCCTGTGTGGAATCAAAAGGAGCCCTGATCAGCGCTGATCCCGAGAGACAAGCATCATAAGTGTGTATAATTTTCTCATGATGAGGCTGATTTAGGATGAGATAATGAGAGCAGACAAAAGGCGAAAAATGCTGAGCAGAAGCTGCAGTGAGTCTCAGGTAAACTTAGGTGGAAGGGAAGCAAAAGAAGAATGTGTCAAATGAGGTTAATCATAGCAAATCTTCTTTCTTAGTGTCCTTCATTCAACTGTCGGGACAAAGACAACAACACAGTATGAGCTTTGTGTATTCACAGCTGAGTGTTTAGCTGCGTGCTGGGAACGTACCAGCAGGTAAAATCACAACAATAACGTGTGAATGTGAGCACAACATTTCAAAACCAGCTCAGTGAGATGATGAAGGGAAGAGAATCCTGCAGACATGAGATGACACCAGCGAGTCATTTCTAGATGCATCTCTCCCACATTTAAGCAGCTAAATATAGCCGTCAGTTTAGTTTCTTAAGAATGTGCTGAACTTGTTCATGGTTTTGGACCATTTAGCCGTGTTGAATAAATCGTGCTTATGCGATTTTGACTTTTTCCAAGTGTTGTCTTATCTTAGAAGTAGTCGACTAGTCTCAAATTAAAATGAACATTGAATTAACAGGGACATTCGTTACTAAGATCGTCCCTACGTATCACTGAAGCAGAGAGCGTCTGGGCAGCCAAAAGAGTTAAGTTGATCTGCTCTGCCCGACCCTCCCCTTCTATTCCATCAGGATTCCTGTCACTGTTGATTCTCCTTTTTGATTTTCAGAATGTGTAGCCTTCTGTTGCCCAAGCATTACAATATTCTATGTGCAATGTTTCTACCAAAAGCATAATCCCTCTGCAGGATCCTCCAATTGAAAAATGCCGCTTTGAGTTCAATTTGAAGCACATCAAAGATATCCATTTAAAAATAACCTACTAAATATAAGAACTACAACTGGGGTGCATCCTTTCCCCACTCTCTCTCGCTACCTTTTCTTACCCTATCAATCCCCTGTCTCTCTCCAAACACCATAAAAAGACAAAAAAAATAAACCTTAAAAATGATTAAAACTGCAGGATAACCCAATAACAGAGTATATTGAGTGTGGTCATTATTTTTTTAATCATGTTAGCTTAATTAAACTAATATGGATGCACCAATCTTCCTCCTCTCAATCACAGTGTTCTTCACTGCCAGCAGACTGTTACTAAAGTTGGAAGAATCCGAGTCCATATGCCAAGTTCTGTTTGCAGGCACACAACGTGTCACATTGCATCTGTGCTTGTTGAAAGCCATGAAAATCCTGTTTTCCGGCTACTGCATATGCCACAATCTGAGTGGAGAGTGAGTTGCACCTTTAGGCTCCAATGTTTTGGCTGCACTTACTGTTCTGCATCCTCCAGAACAGAGTGAGTGATGTAACCTGTATGTGCTGAAGAAAGTGGTTGCTTATCATGATTCCAGATGGAGAAACCTACAGAAGTCCATAATGGACAGATTTGAAATCAGATTAGTGTTTTGTTCTGACGGCGCTGAAGGCCTTTGGGGGACAAGTTCTTCTTGATCTGTGTTGAAGTGAAATCAGAAGTCTCCGAAAATGAGCTGCATGAAGCTCTGATTAGAAAGCATCGACTCAGCATTAAATAGGAAGTGACGTTTCTGTTTGTGTTTTTCGGTCACATGCTGTAAAGAGTCATTGATTTTCTTCCTACATTTGTTTAACTGTAACACCACTGATAAATACGACAGATCTTTATTAAGACCAGTCGAGAGAATGGCCTGGGTAGCTAATGCACTATGACACTGCCCAGCTGGGTGCCATGATAATACCATCACCAGAGATCTCTCTTTATTATTCCCTTTAATGGGGATGATTCTTCAAGTGCCAGGATCAAAGCTGCAGTGGCGGTGCCAGGGCTATGAAAGGGTTAGTGTCGAGCAGGATTGGGTCTGGAGAGGTTGAGCAAAGCAGGAGGGGATGGGGGTGGTGGGGGTGGGGGTGGGGGGGTTCACTGCTGCATTGCCTGTCTGCTTGACGCTGCACCGGAAACATCAGCTTTGGAATCAAATCTGCAACAGCACATCACAGAAACCAGGTGTGTTTGACCTGGAGCCTAAGATGGAAGTGAAGGGTGCATATCCCAGGACAATCCTGCAGTCGTCTTACAGTTGCACATGCACCAATGCTGTTACGTAACCATAACAACCACACAACGTGACGAGCACTGGATTGGAAAGCGGAGGGCATGAACACAACAGCGTTCTCTGTTGGAGAGAGAACGTGAAGATCGTTTCTGCAGCGTTGCTGTGGCCCTTGTGTCTAAAGATAGCCGCCCTGTGAAACGGTCTGATGTTCAAACAGACTGTAATATCACACACAGGAGAAAATGAAAGTGTAGTGGAGTATGTGTGCTATAATATGAAGCCAAGAATCCTGTCTCATATATTATGTTGCAACCCCCACACACAGCAGACTACTATTGAGTAACTGAACCCCCTATTTGCACAAATATAACAGCTGCATAGTAACAAAATCCCTATTAAACTCATCTGTTTTCCTCCTGTCAGTCTCTCATGAAACCAGTTGAGGCTTCAGCATGTGGGCGATGATGGCTGGCGAACAGCCACATTGTGGGCCTGTAAGTTAAAATCAGTGATTTATAAGGTTTAAAAACTGATCCTTCCATTGCTCAATGCTAACAGCATAGAGTGTATAAGTCAGCTTGGAAGCTGTTGAGCAACAGTTATGTCCTGCCCAGCTATTCCCAGAGGAAATGTGCTTCTATCTCACAAATAAACACGATTCACTGTCTAAGTGGCATTTCACTTTGAATGGTTTGCTGCTGTACATCACTGAGTGCAATGAAAAAAAAAAAACGACCAGTAAGTGAAGCAGATAAACACCATGTCGACTCAGTTGGAGAGCCAAGTGCTGCCTTCTGCCATTTGGGTTACCATGGAAACAGCCAAAAACACAACCAGCACTCCCTTCAGCCTCGACTCAAACATACTGCAGTCCATGTGGGGTGCCAAGTTTTACGTTCTACCTCATCAGACAGAGACATCAGTTTTTTACATCTGGAAGTTATTATGATTTTAGTATAATTATTCTGATCAATTATCTCACTTAAATGTATTATGGGTGTGTACAGATTTGCTTTCACAATGATGACTTCCTTCAATCAAGTTGTCTTGCTTCTTGCCAGCCCTGACCTGTGACTGTGGAGTCTTGACTGATATTAAGGTAAATGTTAAAAGCTTATATGATGCTGAACTTCTGTTGAGCTTTGGTTGCCAGTGGAGCAGATGCCGATGTCTCCTGAGCTTCTATTAAAGCCTTTTCAGCATTTAACAATTGATCATAAAAATACTTTAATGATGATCTGTTTTAATTATTCTCAAATGAAAAAAACTGCAAATAAACATCAACAACAATATTTATATGTCATTCACATGAAGCAATATGTGGTAGACAGTGGGGCAAGGCCGTGGTTGAGTGACAGGTGGTAATACAGACAACCTCTGCTCATGGGCATATAGGCCTGAAACTAACCAAAAGCAACCCATCAGTGCATCTTATTACTGTCATGAAATGAATATAGGACAACCACTGAAAGGATTCCACGAAGACAAGACACCAGTTGGCCAACATCTCATGTGCTGCTGCTGCATGACACAGATACAGGCCATCTGATTTATTGGCTATGATGTTGTGAAGGACATTACTAAGGGAGAAATTTTATATTAAAGGCCTACAGCACAGTATGTGGGTACATGTAGGGATAGAAGCCTATATGACGCACGTTTACAGCGCGACCTACGTTTGTTGCATCCACATTCAGAGAGATCACCGCAGATGAGATCTGCAGGCGAACCCCGACATCGTGATGTGTTCCCAATTAAAACACCAGCCAAAAGCAAACAGTTCTCTACCCCAACAGGTAGAGATGTCCAGCTTGCGTTAAGGCCCCCTTCTCCTCTTACCTGCTCTGTGCGCTTCACCCAAGCGGACCTCGGTGATGCTGCTCGGGTCACTCTGAGATCTCCCCCGCTGCAACACGCAATCCTCATCCAGCCCGTCTGATGATGCCATGGTGAGCGGAGAAGCACAACGCAAGGCTGAGAGAGGAGATCTCCGTCAGCCAAGGTCACCGGCATCAAGTGCTGGAGAAGATTTAATGTGGCTGGACTGCTGCAGCTGCAGCTCCTGGACCCCAATAAGCAGCAGTGCTGGGGAAATCCATTACGCGCGTAGCATCATGTCACCTTCAAGTGCTGCTCGTAAACCCCATTTCTCAATGGCTTAATACGGTTTAACTGTTTAAAATACTTTAAAAAAGAGAGAGCCATTTACATATTTTATCATTATACTGTGCTGCAGACAAATTGCAAATAAAGAAACGATTTTATTGACAATTTTAGAAAACCAGTCCTTGAACTGAATTGATTGGGTAGAAAAAAGGGCTCAATCACAAAACTGGTTCTATTGACTTCATCTTAAATATATATCCCGGCAATAAACTAAAAACTAAACTACATTTCTGTTCACTAACCACATGAAGACATGTTCCGGAGCCACACATTTGCGCTTTGATTGCGCATGCGACAGGACAACTCAAAAATCCAATTATTCCTTCATGCCGTTAAAGCAGCGTTGGATTCACGTCTGTTTGGGATTGGTAGAGAATGGGGACTTTCTTAATGACCTTTTTCCCACCGGACGAGGTCTTCTTCAGGATGTATTGTGTAAGGGATGCAGGCCCACAGTCTGAGGTGACGACACGTTTCCAGCACTGTAGAAATGTTAAAACCACAGATGACAGTGAAACCTGGCTATTCATTTTTTACAGGGTCTACTGAAGGTCAAGGGCCACATATAACCTGAAAATATATTAAATCACTCAAGGTCATTATTTCACTTTATCTTACATACCTGTAAGAGGTTCTCATTTAGCAGAATGTCAGATATCTCCGTTCCAGGTTTGGTTTTCAGATTAGTGTCTGGCTTCATTTACAAACAGGCTGCTCAAAGAAAAAGGCCCTGTGAAGGATGTGATTTAAATCCTAGCTAACAGTATCTCCCCCTGCCTGACCTCCAACAGTCTTTGGAGCTGATCGAATAAGGTTTGTTCATACAAATCTTGTTGGGGTCAAACGTCCTAGCCAGCTGCCTCCTTTTCTTCTTTTTTTCTATTCTGGCATCCTTCATACATCTGAGCTGTCTATACCAACTGTGACATAACCGGTATACAGTATAGAGTTTAGTTTGTCGGTAACAAAGAAAAAACCACACACTCAGAGGGGATTTACATTATGATACAGGATACTTTTTAATAATGTTAATGGTGGGTATTTAGGTTTCAACTCAAATGTGGTCATTGTTGCTTTAATTAAGGATGGACCATATTGTTTTTGTGCTAAACTCAGTGGTCTCTTAATCTAATATTCTGTGTGAGGAGGGTGCAAAATGATGAACTCTTAGACAGCGAGCAGTTTGGATTTTGAAAATCTTTAATGGTTAAATTGAATATAGATAGTAAATTCACAAAAGATTGAATCAATGAAATAACATTAATCTTTAAATAGATAGAACTGTTTTTAAACATCTGGGATACATACGCTACATAGGAAACGTGTGGGTGCAAACAAGACAAGGATGAAGGACAGAACTTGAACGTTAGCATAGCTGATTCAACAGGAGATGAGGAGAGAGTTAACACTGCTGCTTTGACACCCTGAAGATGGAACCAGCAGTTTCTCTCTGCTCTCCACCGCTTCAGAGTCTGCTCCACTTCCAAAGAGATCCCTGGACGACAGCCGGGCACAGAGGGCATCTGCTACCTGCAAGGACTGAGAAGGACCTGGGCGGAGATGTTGTAAGGAGTTAAAGCAACGACCAACACTTCAACATGAATACTTGGACAACTAGAAGAGGTGACTCAGGCGTACCATCTCGACTCCTGCTGCAGATATCCAGAGTGTCCATCACAACCTTCCCCAGGGCTCTGCGGGACACGTTCTGGAGAAGAAGCAATGAACAGAGGATTTAAGCATATCATTGTTTTATGAAATAACAGACACGTAATGATGAGCACAAACACATACCAAAAGCAAACAAACACAACTGGCAAAGTCAAACCTGTAGAGCACAGTCAGCACACACAACATGTTGTACACAGTTGGGCCTTAATCTTCATGCGTGTATTAATTAAGAGAGAATGACCTCCATGTTGTCCATTATTTCCTGGTAATAAACCCCTTAATGTGCACTGTCCCTGTTCTTATCTACACAAACGTCCACTATATTTACTTACATTAAATAAACTACTCTTCATGCTGATGTGTTTGCATGCATGCCTCGCTGCAAATTGGACACCCTCTGGACATGGAGAATCATGGAGCTCAGGGGTTCAGCACTCTGTTTTTAAATCCCTCACACATCACTGTTTGTAGACTGCACGAGTCGGATGGACCTATTTGACGATTCACAGACTTGAAAACAGATGTGTAATAATCTCCAAGTCTATCTTACTGCAGCTCTATTTCCTTCATACCCTCTGACTTCCATCATCCTGAGGAGAACTTGTTATCATGTATCTCAGGACCTTTTCATACTGCATGTGTTCCAAAACTCAGAACTGAAGTTTGCTGCTCCGTTTGCTTAGAACAAGTTACGCAGAGAGCGGATACTTAACAAGCTGCTCTTTATGGACGTTATTATATGTATATATGATACCCTGTCTTGGCCTGGACACTCTAGAAAGTTAGATTGTGAATTGAAACAAATGTATTTCCTGTTTAAATAAGTGTTAAATGAATTTTTTTTAAGAGATGTACATTTATATCCCTCAGTTGTTTAAAAAATACCTCTCGTAGAAAAACAATAATTACGACTAACAATGCAGCAGAATCTCACTGTAAAACTATCAGATTGTGCCTGTCTGCAAAAAAAAATCAATAACCTGTGGAATTGCTCAAAGCATGTCTGGGAGCAGATTGAACACTAGATGGCGCTGCAGAGCTGTCAGTGTGAGATGCATGGTTTTAGTGTTGTAGTGTTTTTGGGTTAACCTTGTTGCGAAGCTGCAGCAGCATCGTGAGGGCATCTGTGAGTTTATCCTCGAGTACAGACAGTCGAGTCTTTTCTTTCTCCTCCTCCAGCCCTGTCTTCTTGTCCTCGTCTTCAGGCTTCTGGAAAAACAAGAGGAGAAATAAATGAATGCAAAAACATCTGTCAAACAAAGCCCGCTTTATTTCAGTCTGATAAGACGTCAGGAGAAAGTGTCAAGCTGTGTTCAAATCTTCTGAGAAATAAAATTCAATGTTACTCTGGACTACATTTGGATTTATCTGACCGAATGTAAAGACAGACGTATCCAGGCTGACTATGACCATAGACATCATATTATTTATGGATTTTTTTTTCCTTCTATATATTTGGTTACATGGCTGTTTTACAAATGAGAGTAAAGTATTTTAGACTAGGAATGTCAAGTCCATCTCTTTCTCTCACCTGATCTTTATCAGAACATCTGCCCCCCTCTGGCTGCTCTTGGGGTTGTCCCTTCCAGTCGCAGCTCCCCCTGCTGTCCTTCAAAGTGCTTACATTTCTATCATGAAGGCGAGTTTGGGAGGAACGAGGGTGGGCCATGTTGTTCTGACATCTAGAGGAATAAGAGAAGATGATTCTGATCTGATTTGGGGTTAAAACATGTAAGAGGTGGTGTATGCCGGTGCAGGATGTCTGCTCACCCTTTGCCACAGTCGTGCTGTCGGCTGACGTTCTTCTTCATCTCGTTCAGGCTGCACTCTCCTTCCTCCCTCGTCCCTCCATCCTCCTCCTCTTCATCCGAGGCCGCCCTCCCCTCCACTGCTCTCTGCAGGCACTCTGCATGTGTGAACAGGACAAGAAGTTATAATATTTGCTCGATGCCTTTTCAGTTTCAGTTTATTATTTTGGAAAAAATAGTGAAATGTAATAAACTCCTGCAGAGCATAAATAAATTAATAATGTTATGTGGAAGGAGAAATGACAAGATTACAAATGATCACATTCCATGTATGCTCATCATGTGCACGCTTCCTGGTCCATATAACGGACCTGTGATTTGTGGCATCTTTACTCTCTCTGTTAGGACGCATCAAATGTCTTCTATGAAAAAGTTTATTGCAGAAATGTGTAGACGTCAACAAACCATGAAAAACTTCAAAATGGGTCTTTATTCTGTTAAAGTAGATTAAAGAAAGGTAAAACAGGCGTCTGATTCCTGATGTTTAGTTTCACAGCCAGTCATTCTGTCCTTGCTCTCAAGTAAAGACTCACCAGTCTTGCCACCGGTGTCCTCTGCTCCGATTGGGTGAATTTGTTGATGGGCGGGGTAAGTGATGCAGTTGCAGCAGGACCTAAGGGTGGTAAAGGTACACAAATATAAACCTAAAATAAATACGTTTGTTGTATGTTTTTTTTTTTTTACTTTGGATCATGTAATCAAAACAGACTAATGCAATTTATGTATCACATCCCAGCTGCATTCTTAGTGACAGCTGCAGCACAGATACAGTCTGGGACACAGGAAACTGGTGATGTTTTAGATCATAGCAGTAAGAGCAAGGTAAAGCCAAGATCAGCCAACAATGCATGTCATGTCCTATCGTGATCTGCAAGGTGGCGGCGTGAGAATCGAGACAATGTAAGGCAGGTGAAAGGAAGACTGAACGTCGCTGAGCCTCTGCCTGATGCATCACAGGCCATGTCGAGAGAAGAGGACTAGATTCTGACTTGTCAGTATTTCCATCAGGGTTGCATCCATTGATCAGCTGTCTCTCACACACCACCATAAACAGAACTAAGCTCGACTGTTAGTGTGTTGTCTGATCCAAACTTTTAAAACGTCGTCCCTGCAATGAAGAAGTCAAAGATTTCGACTTTGAAAGTCAGAGACATATCAGGTGTGTCTCTTCAAAGTAAAGCTTTCTTCAGTGTGTCTCTTTTGTTGGGTTTTTGTCTTTTATCTAATCTAAAACCAGAAATGACTTCTATAAACTCCACCACCTCTTTGATGAGTCAGATTGGGGATCTATCTGGAAAGCCTTCAAATAAGCAGTGGATTTATTTGGCTAACTCAAAGTATCAGTAACCCGTTCACATTGTGCACAACCAGCAGGCATCGATTGTGATCAAAACATGCACTTCCTTTCCATCTCCGACTTCACTAACGTCATGTGAAAATATCTTTTACTGCTCTGCTATGTCAGGAAAGTCTCTGACGGTCTTTGTTTTACTTATTAGCTAGTTTAAATGTATAAATGTGGACAGTGAGACTTCACCCACAGGTTTAAGAAGCACCATTCTGAGGCCAAGAGGTTGACATTTTGTGTGTTGACAAAAACACATACTGTCAGAAAACAATTTCCTCATGATTGTTGACAATCACAGGGAGCCACGCTCTAAACATCACCCGCTTTATTTTCTATATGATTGTAAATGGGACCATAATTCAGGAGGTGACATTATGCATCAACCCAGTGAGCACCAGGCGGGATTTCAACTTTTATCTTTGGTTAAAAACAGATGTGAATAAGGTCTGAACTTCTAAAACATGATTTCAACCGTTTTTTAATCTGCTCAAATATAGTCAATAACATCAACACATTTTTGACATGTAATTAACCCTGAATAAAGCTGAAAAAAAGAGTAAAGCTGACACTGCGATGACAATCAATATCAAAGCATTTGTCCAAAATCTTTATCCCATCACGTAAAGGCATAATCCTAATTATAATAATAGGCAT
Organism: Symphodus melops; assembly: GCF_947650265.1. Lineage (NCBI taxonomy): Eukaryota > Metazoa > Chordata > Actinopteri > Labriformes > Labridae > Symphodus > Symphodus melops. The sequence continues at coordinate 4,142,711 of NC_136694.1, read as the reverse complement.
AATCCACTATTTTTCACAGAAAAAATAAATGGGTAGCTCTCTTAGGGCCGTGAGATGTAAACAAGGAGGGTCAGAGACTTCCTAAATAACAACAAGACATCCTCCAAATATGAGACGTATCTTAAACATCCAAGCGTATGTGTGCTGAATCTAGTGATAGTGATAAAATCTTGACATCGATGTTTAATTAATGTGTTTAACAAGTGTTTGAAAAAAGCCTTTTAACCACTTTTAAATGTCTTTTTAATGGGAAAATACTCGTGTTGTAATACACAAATATATCACCTAAGAAGTGGAGTTATTTATGAACAGGCTCCATGAAATTGGAATTTCCTTTGCCCTCTCCTGGCCATAAAAATATTGCAGATTTAAGTCGCTTTAACTTTTAAAAAGGGGCTTATTTTATTTTATTTTTTTAACACAATCCATGGTTTAAGAGCTTGTGACAAAATAAGGTTGATGAGATTGACCAGAAACTGTGAAGTTGTTGTTAACTTGAATGCCATAAAACTTAAAACAAAAAACAAACAAACAAACAAAAACAAGTTCAAAGATGCTGTAAAATGTTGTTTGGATGAGAGTTTGTTAAAGAGGGACACCTCTTTGAGGAAAGAGTGTTTGTTTGCCTTTAATGCAGAGGTGTTTGCTGGAAGGTTACGCAGTCAACTTTTCCCAACACTCAGACAGACAGAGTGTAACTCATGGGTAACTTAATCCCTCGGCTTTAGTGCATTGAATTTCAAATGAGTGGAGCTCAGAGGCAAATGATGTGTAAATGGATGTACAAACGTGCCCATGCACTTTCCTCTGTACTCTCTGGACCACACACGGTGTTCGTACCTGTACTGTTGTAGTTCAGTCTCCAGCTGGGTGATCCTGGACTGGAGCTGCGGCACAGACTGAGCCTGCTCCTGGATCATTCGAACCCTCTGAAGCCCCAAGCTCAGAGCCTCCCTGGCCTCTTCCGCCCGCGTCCTGATGGAGAACATCCAACATCATTAAACCATTCTTGTAATTCCTGTATTTTCCTCCAATCAAAATCATCCAATTGACTTTTCCAACCTGATGTGAGTGTTCTCTTTTCTCAGTGCTGATTCCACCCCCTGAAGTTTACGTACTTCCTGGTACGCCCACCGCAGCTCCTCTTCCAGACGCTCATTAAATTTGATGGCCTCTTCCAGCTGGCCGTCACGCGAGGAGCGGATGAGCCTCAGCTCCCTCAGAAGGGGGTCCCTGATGTCACGTCTCCTGCCCAATCTGCTTGTCCCATCTACTCGAGAAACACTGCCCTGTCCTTTAATCCTGTGTGTCGGTATCAGTTTTCCTTCTTTAAGGGTGATGGAACTTGTAGGAGATAAAACTGTGGATTTGAGCCTGGATGGAGAAGGAAGTGTGCGACTCCTCTCCCGTCTGAGTGCTACCTCCAGAGCCAGGCAGCGTGCGTCGCTTCCCTGCAGAGCCGAGCGGAGGTCCTCGACCAGCTCCCTCAGAGCTGCTACCTCATCTGGAGAAGAAGAGGGGAAAAGAGAGAAGAGAAAATGCTTCAATTTGGGGTGAAACTAAATGGCAAGGAAAAAAAATCCCTGCTTATTAATGGATTTTTTTCTCTGGTTTAAATATTTATCCATCTACAACAACACTGTGACTGTAGCTCAGAGACTATTCCATCACCAGCCTGTGCTTGCAGTAAACATTTCAAATTGTGCTTGTGTAAAAAATACTGAACCCAAAATTCCTCCCACAGGCTCACCCATCGATGTGTGAACACAATGTTCATCCATCTAGTCAATTTGCCATTAAACAGTATTTAAAAGTTGAAACGCCTGCTCTGTCCTCCAAAGCTGATATTCTCGCTACACATCGACCATCACTGTTTGTTATATAAATGTAGGTAAGTATGTTTTAGTGTTTTAGTGTTCAGGTGAAAAGTGGATATGTTAGTTACATTTATCACTGACAACAGTAGCATGAACCTTACATACTAATATTGGTGCTTATCCCATAACATAACATAATATAATATAAAACTGTGGTTAGTGGTAGTCAAACAGTATAGGCCTGTGTTTACTCAAGTCCTATGGGTACTACATAAAACCTCAGCTATAGGTAAATATTACTTTTGAACTAAGAAAGCTAATCCTAACGTGAACCAACTCTTACAGATGAAAAGATAGACTGTTAAAGATCATAAAACTGACAGGGGTTTCAGTCTCTTTGGTCTCAGAGCCAAACAAAGACGACATGCTGAGCGAGCACCTGAGCTGGTTACTTAAAGCTTCTGTGAGAACTTTTTAGCTTGTGATGAAACAGACTGAAAGTAATACTGACACCTCTATGTGACCTTAAAAAAGCAAAGGAGGCAAATCGAAGACATGATGGTTAATTTGTGTATCCTTGTTGTTCAATAACTGTAAATTCTGCCACAGGGTAGGTGTCAGATAAGTGACACCTACCCTGTTTGCAAAAACAGCATTTGTTTCACATTTCCCATTATTATTCACAGTGACCAAACAGGAGGAGACTTTTTATCAGAATACATAACCTGCGCTTTCACTAGGACAATAATCACAGAGAGGGTTTGAGGGTCTTCTTCTTCTTCTTCTTCTTCTTCTTCTTCTTCTTATTATTATTATTACTATTATTATTATTATTATTATTATTATTATTATTATTATTATCATTATTATTATTATTATATGTTGTTTTATGGTAGTTTTGCTTGAGTAAACTGTGACTCTTGGGGAATAAGAAAATGGGAACTGATAGAACAAGCTGAGAACAATCGTATAAAAATCTGGTTGAAGTAATAGAAGTGGGGAAGGCTGCATGTTGCTTTTTCTGTGTTATTCGAAATCAATAATCAATTCAGAAGTACATATTAAGGGTCGATTGTGTAGTTAAAAGTCAAATCATATTGCTTGGATTAGTCCCCTTAAAGACTATAGTTTAAAGGGGTGCAACAATAATTAAATAGGATTAAAAAATACTCTGACACCACTCATTTCACACAGGGAGAATCAATAATCCCGGAGTTTTACCTGATTCGCGATCCTCTGTGGTTCTACCTTTAGTTGATTTCTTCGAGGCTCCATTCTGATCTCCTGTCAGATCGAAACTCACACATTTTCTCCGTCTTGAACGAGGCCAACGGACCCGAATCTGTCTCTCCACCAGCTTCGTGGCTTCGGTAACAGGCAGGCGCCCGGCACACTCCCCGGTGCCCGTTCGCGAGCTGCGCACACGGAAATATCCACAAAGCCGCGAGTGGAAGTCTTTGAAGGACAGCTGGCAGGGCAGCCCGGAACACACATCCCTGAACTCTTCATCTTCCTCCTCTTGTTGTCCCTCTCCGGTTCCTTCTTTAAATGTACTATTTCCTCTCTCAACCCGGTCGAGTCCCAGCACGGCACACAGCTCAGTGAAATCCTCTGCAGAAACGGTGTCGTCCCGGTTGGGGTAGGCCAGGTGGTGAAAGACCTCCTGCAGATATTGGTCTACTCCGGTTGCCAGTACTACAATCTCGTTGTCCACGCCGGCATCAGGGCAGTGGTGATGAGCCAGGGCGCTCCGGAGCCACTCGCTTTTACGCGCAGCTCGTGGTGAGGGGTGGGCGCGAGGCATGGTCAATGAGGAGAGCTCCAAGACTGCACAGAAAATAGACTTTCCCTCTAGATCGTATTTAAATTCTGACCACTGCAATTAGCACTGGGTACAATTTCACACTGTAATTTAGTTGTAACACATCCCGTGTGATTTTACGCTGCGTAATTCCCTGGAAATATCTCCTCTAGTGCCTCCCTGGCGCGTCAAGTGAAGATCTGATCCCCTCGGGTAAGAAAAAAGTCTCACTGCACCGACTCCACCCTCTTATGTGCACACTCTGACCACATGCATGTGTGTGTGCATGACTGCAACAGCGTTTTTTCTTTTCACCTCATATTCACAAAGAGACAGAGACCGGGTTTTATTATTTGATTCAAAGCGGTTAATATTTCTTCACTTATCTGATTCAGTGAAATATCAGATTTCGTTGATATGATGGCATCATGTACTTGAGGTGAATTTTGAGACACCTGTCATCCAATAACAAAAAGAAACCACAACAATCCAGAGTGAGTAATGGTGGGTTTCAGTTTACCCCTTCAAAGCTAAAAGAATGAGTCTTAAGTGTGTTTGACTCACGACCTGTGTGACAGCAACAACAATAAAACTCAAAGGGCTCCTGATACTCTGCACCCTCTGACTGCAGTTGCCAAAGGTTCTCAGGTAGCGTCACATACCTTTACATGGAAGTCATATTTGAGTTTGGTTCCAGGAAACTGAGCAACTCCCTTTCGGAAATACCTTTCCCCACCCTGAACGCCCTCTATCACCCACCTGACAGCCAGAACAAAGAGGGCTGCTTGATTACACTCACCTGTGGTTAGACCACTCAACGCAAATTACACGTGAATTACACTCACTGCAGCACTTAGCCATGCATTACGTACTGCAAAAGAATTCAGTAGACACGAACCAGTGCCAAAACACTTTGTATATTGATAGATTAATCAGACATGTAAGACATTTATTGTTGTAATGACCAAATCATGAGACTGGAGAAGGATTATTTCAGGACTGAATCCGTCAAGGTCAGACAGCACGACAGCAGCATGGAAGAAAAATTGTCTAACTGTATTGTCCAATTGTATTGTAGAAAAGAACTACTGTATATGAGCTCAAGTCCATAACTACCAAACAGGAAACACCACACTAATAAAAACGTGCAAGCACAGACTCTAAGCCATACACAATCACTTCTACACTAAACAAAAGAACAAAAACCCAAGAGGTTAAAAAACAAGATGTGGGTGCTTCAAATGTCAGTATTTTTTTTGTATTTTAATTTACACTAATTCTTTGATTTAACTCAGAAACTGTGATTCATAATTGTGTATGAATAACATGTGCTTTGTGGGGTGCTGGATAGCGTAGTGGTACCATGGCCGTTGGTTCGAATCTGCAAGTCATGTCCTTTCTCTCTGCACCTGCTGTGTCTAATAAAAGCGCTCTAATAAGCGCTCTGTGTGTGTTAGCATAGTCTGTTTTTTTTTTGTTTTTTTTCAGCCACATCATTTACCTTTTGTCATCATTGGTCATACTTTTCCAAACCACAGACAGATGTACTGGCTACCAGATGAGTCATTCTAACCCACATGAGCTCAGAGAAGGAAACCTCAGATATTGTTTAGACTTTGTTTAGCTTTCCAGCGTTAATCTTAATATGGCTGAATTGCAGCACTTGCCATGACTCATCTTGGGCATTTACCTTTTTCAGGGTGTGTGAGAGTCCTGTTTCATTAGGTTCCCCTTAAAGCTGAAAATATGACGTCCCTTTGGCAAACAAATGTATTCTCTTCAGCAAATGTAAATTGTCTTATAGAGACAAATAACTAAACTGATAGGCTGCTGCCTGTTTCAGAGACATTTGGGTGTTCAGTTCAGATCCTCTGGTTGTGTCTGGGAGACTTTGTGTTTCCTTTGATGCTTCCAGAGATTAACTGATGATCACACAGTCACGGTCGAGGTGTGCCCCAAAGCCATGGATACAAAAACATACATTTCAGGTTTATATATAGAGCAACTCAACGTGCTTGACATGGTTAAAAAACAGAGCATTAAGATCAACAGATTAACATCATTTAGCATAAATAAGATGAAAAAATACAGATTCAATCATTCACTTTCATTATATCATCTCCTTAAAACTCTGAATGCAAGCAACTCTCCTGTTAAATCTTTTTTTTTTCTTCCTGAGATTACTTTCTGAAAACAAAGAGCTTAAAAAGTATTTAAAAAATACCTTCTCTCAGTAACTGAGGAAAACAACTTTGGTTTTACTCTGTTAACAAATGAATGCCAGTCTTTTTCTCAAGATGTCAGGAAAATAAACACGTTACCACCAGCTGGTAATCACCAGCGTGGTTACCCCGAGATAACTAGATCAATACGTTCAGAGAAAAGCAACCAAAATGTAGGACGCAGAAAAAGTAATGCTGCATGTCTGCTTAGGGCTTACACAAATATCTGAAGAGCTTTGGATGACTTTAAATTTCACAACATTACAAAAACTTCCCTCACACAGTACAATGCACACACAGGTCAGTAAAAGCCTTTTGGTGTTTTTTAATAGTAAATTGTCAGCTGTGGGTATGTCAAACCTGCAGCCACACCTCCTTTACCTGAGGCAGAAAGAAAGGCTTTCACGGATCAGTTGTCACCTCGAGCATTTTCATAAAGATACTTGAAGTTGGTGGATGTGAAACCCCCCTCTGTCAATCTGTGTCTGAGGATTAAATCTTTTCTTTCTCCATCGAGATGTGTCCAAAATGATCACAGGCTTAAAGAAGTCACATAATAGCTGTTTTGGTTCGGGTTAGTGTGGTATATGTGTGCTTGACTCTGTGTGAGGTAACTGGTAGTTAATGTGCAGCTCAGCACCCGCCTCTCAGTCCTGCTGTCATGCTGTCTCCCTCTCTGAGAGCCAGGCCTCCAGCTGCTGCCTGCTCTGGCTGAAAGGACCCCATCTGAAAATGAAAGGACGGGCAGCAAGAAGAGGGGGCTGTAAACAAGGAGGGGGGGTATGTTTGGAGATGTGTGCGTGCGTGTGTGTGTGTGTGTGTGTGTGTGTGTGTGTGTGTGTGTGTGTGTGTGTGTGTGTGTGTGTGCTCATGCATGCATTGCCTCAGTGTCCTGTCGTTCACCTTTGAGAGGAGGAGTGAGGCAGTATCAGTATTGATAGGAGTTGGGTTAAAGCATTGTGTTGGCTGCCATATGCTGCTCTGAGGGTCAAAAAAGTACAGCCACACACTCCACACAGACACGCACGCATGCACGCTCACACACACAGACAGATGCACCACCTCTTTGAAGTGGTGACACTGACCGATATTCATTGAATGCTGGTCCTGGTTTAACCCTGCAGGGAAGTGGAGGTCTCTTAATGTGAGGTCACACATGGTAACCTATCTTTTAGCTCCCTGTCCTTTGTTCATCCATGACCACTTCCTGTCAGGGTAACACAAGATGACTATGACAACAGTACATCAGAATAATATAGCTTCAGGTTTCAAAATAGAAAAATACATTTTTAATGAAGAATAATATTACGGTTTGTCTTTGGTTGAAATTTCAGTTTTTGAGACAACTCACTTTGATCTGAACTGAGCACAGCTTCAGTCCTCCAAGTGAGCAGCACATCCAACTATTGTCTATTACTACTATAACTCCAGTCTATTCTGTGCGTGCACAGCCCAGTGATGTAGTGGAGGAAGGAATAAACATTGGACTTGTCAAAGTTGGAAGAGTTGGAGTCCCTTGTTGCATGCAAAAGTACATTTACCCTGCAACATGCAATTTGCACTTTTGTGTGTTTTTTCTATGCATTTGTGTTAATATAGGCCTATATACAGTATATATATATATATATATATATATATATATTTTTTTTTTTTTTTTTTTTTTTTTTTTTTTCTTTCCCCAAAGCACTTCTTTATTTATTTATTTAGTGCTTTTATTTTTCTGGACATTTTAAATGTGTTTTTGATTTTACATCATTTCTGACTTGGCAGCCTGTTTACTTTGCATTTTATTACAGTATTGACGTCTATAGTTCATGCATCCAATTCTATATATTTTAAAACTCGGGTGAATGTTGTTGTTGTTGTTTTTTTTACCGATACCTCAAAGTGAAACGTCAGCATATTGTCAGCTTAAATTTAAAAAAAAATCTTTTGTTGTACTATTCAAAGTTTCTAAAGAGCAATGATCATCTACAGGAAGACCAGAGTCAAAGTGTTCCTTTGTTCTTGCAGAAAATTCAACAACCATTTTTTCAGAGCCACTCTTCATGACTAAACCTCCATCCAGCTTTGTATTGTGTTAGACCAAACAATCTTTATTCATAAGGACATAGACGTGAGTGCTTCACTGATCCTCCTACTTTGTGTGCCCAGGTGTGGTTATCTAACGTATCTGGAGCAGGACAATCACTGACCTACATCTAGGACAAAACTCCAACTCTGATATGTCACGGAGACTTCAAACGAGGCAGACAACACTGTTGAGCTGTTGTCCGGAAAAGGAGAGTGGAAAGAAAGAAGAGAGGAGAGGGACCGGGGGAATGTTGTAAAAAGAAATGTATATGTGTCAATGGCAAATAAATAAATATTTAAAAAAACAGAAAACCCTCACAGCATGCAAAGAAGAGAGAAAGGACAGGTCAGGTTTAGAGGACTTAAAAATATTGGACACACACACACACACACACACACACACACACACACAGTCAGACATGCAAAATGGCTCAGCAGATCCTGTCTCGCCCCTGTAACACCTCTGTCACTACCATACATCGTGCCTTGAAACAGGAGTCTTAATAGAGCTAAAAATTCACATTATATTGAAATACTGTCAGCAAACAGCTTTGTGACAAGCTTAAAACCACTGAATGTTTTTGCTTCGTTAAGATAATTGCTGCTTTATATATTTTTGTTTCATCAAGCCCATAGCACAAGTGGAAAAAATGAAACACTATTCTTAAAGGTTAAATAAAAATTAAAAACCCAGGCTTTTCTTTCTCAGAGGCTGAATTGCCCCCTGGGGACAAACAAAGTTTTTTTAATTGAATTGAATTAAAATATTGAATTTTAAACTGACTTAATTACAGTCAAGAAAAAAGATGTCTCTGCCTCTGTAATGTGTGAATAGAAGTCAAACTCAACTCATCAGCCGATAAGAGATCTGAGGTCATCTTCACAAAACCTTCGGTCAAATACATCAAGGACAAAGTGCAATAGCGATCGTGCTTTCTCCACTGCAGGGCCAAAACTATGGAACTTTCTTCCTCCAACCATCCGTCTCTCATCCACTATGGATGGATCAAAATGTTTCTTATTATGTTATTGTTGTCTATTTCCTTCTAATGTTTTGTTTTATGTTTTATCTGCTCTGTTCAGCACTTTGGATGAACTGTGTTGTGTGTAAAGTACTATATAAATAAAGTTGAGTTGAATAGAGGTAGTAGTACTTGCTAACACAATAACCAACTTGTGTCTTCATGAGAGGCTGTGAGTTTGTCAGCTGCTTTGAAATGTCTTTGGATCCTAACAAGAGCATCTTCAGCTTTTATTCAGTTAATATTAAATTATGCAAAATGAGTAATGTGGAATATTCTGTGGGGAGGCTGTGGCTCAGGTGGAGTCTGTCATCTCTGGATGATCGAGGGTTCTATTCCCAGCTCCTGCAAAAACATGTCTGATGTTCCCTTGGGCAAGACTTACAATACGAAGTGGCTCCCTCTGCTTTATCAGATGTATCAATGTGCATGAATGGGAATAGTTGTGATGTCCACTTTACATAGCTACCTCTACCATCAGTGTGAGACCTGCTGTGTAAGTGTGCTTTGATTAGTCTAAAGAAGCGACACAAGCTCAAGTCCTTTTACAATTTGTTGTCTGTGGTCTTTATTTCGACATGCTTCTCTGTTTCCATGAGGATTGTTGTTTTTTTATTTTCTAATACTAGCAGAAAAACTGTTTGCAGCACTCAGAGTCTGAGACAAATTTACCTATGAGAACAATGAAGTGAATAGTATGGCGACGTGGCTGCATGTAGCGTGACTGCAAATTACATTCATGAATGTGCTATTATTTCATGAGTGTAATTCGCCTCATCCCTAAATTCTTATTTTTATACAATGGTTTCAATGTGATGAACAGTGACCTAGGAAAAAGATAATACGATTAGAAAATAAAAGGGAGATTATAGCAGACAAGTACAGTCGGTCACAATCCTCCGCAGCGAGCCCGAACAGTCCAGATGGTCAGACGTACTTGAATGACCTTCCATTGAATTGTTTTGAGGTAGATCATAAACTCTGCACATTGTTCAGTCACTAAAAGGACATCTGCCAACTTAGACACCAAGCCGTGTTCTGTGTGTGGGTTTGTGTCAAATGTTGGTTGGATGCATGTGAGAGCAAACACTTCCAGCATTGAACAAATCAAGCTCTTCCCAAACACTCCACTCCGTTCCACCCATGCAGCCCGTGATAGATGAGGAGTGTGTCAACATGAGCCTTGACATGACAAATTAGGTCAGACAAGAAGCAGCATGGAGTTCACTCTGTCAAAGATGAGATCTGTGTGTGTGTGTGTGTGTGTGTAGGTGTGTGTGTGTGTGTGTGTGCCACATTGTAAACAACACTCCACTGTGTGACAATGTAAACATTTCCTCATTCCTGAGATATCACAGGAGCACCTTTCTACCTTTGAGCTGACCCACCTGTGTACAAGGTCACGACTGTGCAGCATACACACACTCACTCATGCACCCGCACCTACCCATCCTCACATTATGCACACACAATCTGTCAGCTGCATTCCTGAGAGCAGGCGAAAAGGCTGAATGAAGTTTAAGGAGAGCAGATGAGACATGTGGCTACAGGTTGGAGCTGTGGCTCACACTCTCTTCCTGGGTGTGAAGGCACACACCAACACGTCACGCTGAGTCCTGTGAGACTAAAAGTGTCTGTAAGTCATCTCAAAACTAAAAGGACTCTAACAGAGTACTTTACAGATGATATATAGCTGGCCTGGATTTTACATATGCACTCCTGAAACCCCTCTGATTAGTTGTTCACACATGCACTTCACTATTGGACAGAGGGGGGTCTCTTGTCCTGAGGCAACACATGATGTAGAAAGACCACATTGAGCTGTGCAACATGACGCTAGAAAGGGAGTATTTGCCTTTATACCAATGTTTTATGTCCTTTGACAATATCACAATGTCAAAAAAGAAAATTGTGTGCACAGAGATCGTACGGCTCACAAGCACGTCACTACTCCATCCCTAACACACTATAGGGGCCTGATTTACTAAACGTTTGCGTGTATTAAAACGTGTGCAGACTTGATACCACCAGCAACAAACGTGTTTTGATGTACAAACAGCATGCAGTGAGGATTGTGTTTTTAATGAGCAAAACAATACGTATTGTCAATTTAGTACGTTTGCCTTAATGAATATGTAATATGGGGCGTTTCTGCACAGAATGCAAAGAAATGACGTTAAGCAATGCCATTTACTAAGCGAGGCAAACATTGCGGTGACAGTGTTATGTTGTGTTATGCAGCCTGTTGTGCAGTTTTGTTCCCCACACGTTAACGTGTTTCAATGACAGAAAAAAAAGCATGCATTTATTTTTTGATTTTGCTTCAATAGTGAACAAAGAGAAACACCATTAAGCTAATATAACTGAACATTTACGGCCTCTGCATTCTAAGGAATTGCAACATTGACATTTATGTCGTCCTATTTCCCTCTTTTTGCCAACATTACATTTAAACTGGGTATTTCCTTTTTCTTGGGTTGCATGTCTCTCCGGTGCGCTCCTTTTGCAAAGGCATTTATGTCCAATCACACAGCGCTGAGCAGTTGTCTGGTTCGTAATGATCCGAGTGGTGCGTCTGAGCCACGAAGGACGCAGCTCGCAGGAGGCTGCATTCTCACATCACCTCACTCAGACTTTCTGTAGAAATGAAGACATAAGGGGCTTTAGCTTTGAGAGGTACAATGTGAGGATTTAGAGCAGGGACTTCCAAAATGTTCTGATCATAATTTGTTTTTCATCCCCTCACTTAGACCCTGTAACGGTCAGTGAGTAACACGACCTCTGGACACAAGATGATTCTTTTAAAATGAGATTTATGGTCTTGTCTTGGTCTTCCACTTTGGTCTTTGTCTCGACTCAGTATCGATCCCTACATGTCCTGCTCTGGTCTTGGTCTCGGGGCACTGGGACGTCAGGTATTTCTTGGTTATTACTTTTATTAGAAATAATATTGCAAAATCTCACTGCAGTTGAACATCCAGAGAGTAACATAGAGAGATTAAGGATGAATCACATTAATTGATAAGACAATACTCCAAAGAAATAAACCACAAACCCTGTAATTATAGCTCTAAGCCTGGGAAAGCTCTATTTCTTTCCTGAGGATTGAAAATTAGACTGATAACAACATGACATAAGTCCAGGGTTGATTCTGAAACAGTTGCTGCTGCAATACAAATGTCTATGTACAGATAACTATGTGTCTATGTAAACCTCAATCATGACTTGCAAACATCCTGTGCACTTGTTTACAGTTCCCGGGGGAGTGCACACACAGACACACATTGGTGATGTGGAGTGCTTGCCTGCAGCTCTAAAGGCAACAAGTTTGGACAGATACAGTGTGATGAAGCTTCACCAACTACCAAGACGCTTGATTAGGGAAAGGCTTGACTTGTCGCATGAAGATCAACTTCACTTTATTAGACATCTGTGGACTTCATCAGGGTCATCCCAATAAAGTTGATCTCCATACCACAAGTGTAAAACATCAAATTATTTAGGGGGGCTCAAGAACATTTTAGGGAGGCTTCAGACCCTCTAAGATAGGCCTAATCACGCCACTGGGTACACGCAATGCGATTTAGCAAGCCAGACAAAAATTGCGGTGATTATGACAAGTGTCTAAATGTAGGCTTACACCTTTGAAAGCGTGCAAATCCAGGAGAACAGTGTTACACACAACAGGCTGCAGTTAGGAGGAGATATAGGCACACTAAAAGAAAGGTAAAGATCGCTTTTCTTTCCCTAAATTAGTCAAAAAAGAGAAACACCATGCATGATTAAACCAACTGAACATTCACGGCATCTGCATTCTACAGAATTGCCACATTGACATTTATGTCTTCCTGTTTCTCTCTTTTCGCCAATGTAGTGGCAATCAGGAACCAAAAATATGCCACTGCAGGGAATCTTAACCATTTTCAATTCGTGGTGAATAAAAGATGCTTGTCCGGTTTTGATTTAAAAAGGACACCAACCAAAAGGATGGGTGTATGCTCAGTAAACCAAAAACTGTCTCGACAGGACAACACACACTGTTAAAAAACTGTGTGGCTTTCCTCCAATTCCCTTCCACCATTTACTTGTGTTGACCTTTCTCTCCACCTGTGACTGTAATTATCACCCATGCGCAAGTGATGCGGCAGATGAAGCAAAGTTTACATGCACGCTACTTGCCTTACCCCACGCACGCATTAAATTACACATTTCCTTTTTCTCGGGTTGCACGTCTCTCCATTGCGCTCCTGCTAAAAAGCACCTATGTCCACAGCGCTGACCAGCTGTCTGGCGCGCCTGAGCACCGTCCCACAGCTCTTACCTCCCGCGCAATGTATGACAATTCATTCAAACAATGAAGGGCAGAAAAGAGAGGGTCTTTTTAATGCCTTGGTTTTCTGATAAGCCAAACGTTATTTTTTTGTTATATTCAGATTTATCTGCTCTATCTCGAAAAAAACTGTTCGTTCATTTGTCTCTCCCACTAGTTCCTATTTTGCGCTTGCAGTCGTCCTAATTTAAGTTCAAATTCTCTGTGATGTAAACCAGTAGAACACGTAAAAGCCTGACTTAAATACTACCACTTCCACAAGGTTTGCACCTGATGTCATTCACGCAAATATTCTGAGTAAATCACCCGCAAAACGCCCACAAACCAAACGTGCAATCTTTTGGAGTGAACACACAATTTAGTATTTAGTATGGGCGCTTAGTAAATCAGGCCCTGAATGTTCAGGTGAAAGTAGGCTTGGTTGTTTTTCTACTAAGGAGTGGATTTTTTGTTTTCAAGAATTCAGGAATCCTAAAGAACCCCTAGTTTGACCCCTCACAAGCTACCAAAAGCAAAGGTTAACATTTTCAATTTTCCACCAATAATTATCTCCTACCAATCAGGTACTATTCCAGGTACCTGACTTTGAGCCGCTGTCATGGATTTTCCTACAAGAGTTGGATTTAAATGTTATTAAACGTGTTATAAGACACCTTTATGAACACGTTTGTGAAGAAATCTATTGGTAAGGAATTTATTCCCAGATTTGCCAGATAAATTAAATCCCCTCACTCCATATGCAACGATGATATAGATACTCTTGATCTGCACATTTAGCTCACCTTTTGTAATCAAAAAGCAAAATTCAAAGAAGATGATAGGATTACTTTGATGGTTCACATTAATGTCTGTGAAGAGAGACATTTTTAACACACTTAGCAACATCCGAAAGTATCTCTCTCTCTCTTTTTTTTTTTTTTTTTTGCCTAATTCCTTTTAAAAACGATTGTGTCTAACACAAAGACAATACATGGATCTTTAGAAGCTGCAAACATGATTCATAAACAGATATAACTGCATCAGTGCAGTGACATGAGGATTTAATGACAAATAATACTTCATATAAGACAAATGAAATACAAATAATAGTAATAAGTGATATAAAAAATAGTATTTCTCTTCCTATGCCTGCACTAACACACACGCACGCACGCACCGACGGACGCACGCGCGTCATCAATTGTCATGGAAACAGCCAACCGAGGTTATATAAGACCCTGGAACCTTCAATTCTCCCCTTTTGCACTTGAACTTTGAACGAGTTGACCTGCAAAATCTCAGCTGTGAAGCTAACCTTTGAAAAGCGCTCAAGAGAACTTCTAGAAAACTTCAACAAACCTTTTGGATACTTCATCTCGAGTGGAAAGCGAGGAGTCTTTAATTGGCCTTTAACAGACCAGTCATGGTGGCTCATCCCAACTTCTTTTTAGGTAAGACATCAATCTTTTTATGCAGCCTAATTTATCAATTTACTATTTAATAATGCATTGTACATCCTCTCTGCAATATTTAAATTCTTCATCAGTTCAGAAATCAGCGTAACTTTTACATTTAAAGGTCGTTCACACCGTGTTATTGGGAATGTTTGAAAAACAAAAAAAAAAGAAATTGAAGCTAAACTTTCACAAGTCGATGTCACTTTGTTAAACACTTGTTGAGGACCTAAATCTTTCAGATATTCCGGGAAAAAAGTGGAGGGAAATACCTAACACTTACAGTGGTTTAAACAATGTTGTTTTGGTTTGAGAGCATTTTATTTTCACAACATTAACATCGACATTAAGAAAATGTTAGCATACGATCTGACGACAGGAGCAGAAATTCGAAAAATGCTAAAAATGTGTATTTCTTGTGCTCCATGGAGATGATGGAATGAATTAACATGGAGCGTCATGACGTCATGACGCATGAGCGGTGTAAACAAACAGGAGCACGTTGTTTTGTGTAGAAAAGGATCGTGTTGGTTTGTTTGGATTGTTGAAGCCTGATTTATTGAATCTTAAGTTTATATAGAAACTAGTCCTTGTAAAATACTCAAATAGTCAATGAGCTGAAATGAGGAGCGTGTTGAGGCAGTCTCCCTCCACCTGAGGCTCCTGTATGTACAGGCAAAAACATTTAGATAAAAATGTCATTTAGCTGGCAGCTGATTCTGCAGCCTTAATTTGAAGAAATGTTTGTAATCGTGTCATCATTTGATAGTTTGAAGTTTAGTTTCTAATTTGTAGCACAACGTCGTCAGCCGTACATTGGAGCATCCTGTCCATACATGTAGTCATGATGTCTGTTTCATGTTCAGTGCTCATGTTGTTTAAAATATAACATACTGCACAGTATCTGATGTGACTTTGAACAGGCCACTCTTGAAAAAGCCTCTACATGACTTCACTTTTATTATGCTTGGTGATTTGGTTACATACATAGATTTATATCATTATTATTATTATTATTGTTATTTATATTGTTTATATCACATGATCAAATGTTTTGGATTTTCAACCTGTGTTTTATGACCTCACAGGAGACGACTTCCTCGATGTCCATGATCTCCCAGGCCCCGTCATCCCTGACATGGAGGCAGGTGAGCATGAGTTTCTTTTCGCAGGTGAGGCTGGGGGCAATCCCCTAGACTTCTTCGATGACCTGATGCAGCACGCGGAGGACCTCTTGGCCAGCATTGAAGAAGAACTCCATCACCAGGCGCCCAGGTATGAAGATGAAGATGAAGAAGACTCCGGGTACGAGGAGGATGAAGACGAAGAAGAGGATGAAGACGAAGAAGAGGATGAAGATGAAGAAGAGGATGAAGACGATGAAGAGGATGAAGATGAAGAAGAGGATGAAGACGAAGAAGAGGATGAAGATGAAGAAGAGGATGAAGACGATGAAGAGGATGAAGATGAAGAAGAGGATGAAGATGAAGACGAGGATGAAGAAGAGGATGAAGATGAAGAAGAGGATGAAGACGATGAAGAGGATGAAGATGAAGAAGTGGATGAAGATGAAGAAGAGGATGAAGACGAAGAAGAGGATGAAGATGAAGACGAAGAAGAGGATGAAGACGAAGAAGAGGATGAAGATGAAGAAGAGGATGAAGATGAAGACTTCCCACCTCGCTCCCCTCTCGTGCAGTTCCTTCCAGCGTATCCACCCGTCCCCGTCAGTCCTCCTGTCCCTGCTGGTCCAGAAGAGTCGGTTCCATCCACCTTTGGCCGGCGCTCCCACTCGAAGAGGATCAGGGAGGAGTGTGCTGCAGCAGCACAGGACCGTGCGAAGAGGCAGAGGAGGGATTAAGAAGACATGGACGATGAGGAGCCTTCCACCTCCGGACTCGACCTTTGAGTAGGACCAAGGACTCCAAAAACCACAAAAACTCAAAAATCATCTATTGTAACTTGTTCCCCCGACATCAACTGGACTGACGGTTCCCATCCCCCACTCTATCTGAACTGCTTAGCGGGCTTTTCCAAGCCAGCAGTTTCAGCCATCAATAAATAACAAGGAAGCGACACCTCACCGACCACAGACAGCCTCTCAAATCCTCAATCTGAACTGCTGAGCGGGCTTTTACAAGCCAGCAGTATCTGCCCCAAATAACAAGGAAGCGACACCTCACCGACCACAGACAGCCTCTCAAATACTCAATCTGAACTGCTGAGCGGGCTTTTACAAGCCAGCAGTATCTGCCCCAAATAACAAGGACATTGACTGAACTGACGGCTCTGACGTGGAGAGTGAAGACTCCGGTAAGACTCCATGTACGAAGAGGATGAAGATGAAGACTTCAGACCTCGCTCCCCTCTCTTACAGCAGCTCCTTATAGGGTATCCCAAATATTTGATTATATGGTTGCTGATCACGCAGGTGGTATATCTAGCACCGGGTTTGAATTCATTCCTGGCTGCCTTATGATTTGATTGTATTAAGCTGTAGATACCTGAACCAGAGGTAAGTTGACAATTCTTAACGGCATGAACACAAATGTATTTTAAATATACCTTTCTCTATGATCTGCAAAGAGTTGTAATTTAAAACACATTTGATTGAATTTCTTGCTCTTCTAAACATGTATTTCATTATCATCTGTCTGACTAACTCTGTGAGAGCGTTGTGTTTTTTTTTGTGTCAACAGGCCGACGAGGAAAATGAAGACATCCACATGAAGAGAAGATGTTTACATCCCAGACCAGACGAGAAGGATGGATGAGTACAGGAGCAGATGAAGAGCGGTGAACGCCTTTCTTTTAACTCATCAAAGTAAGTCATCCCCTCACTGACACTACAATAGTAGAAGTAGCAGCATAAAGTTAGGATAAGGTCAAGATTACTCTTAATTTGTCATTGAAGATTAAATCATTTAATTATTTGAAGGAAATTATGACATTATATCCACTGTTAAAGTTCTGTTTACTCTTATTTACTATCTGTATTTCTGTGTCACAGGGCAGGAGTCCTCAGTGGAGCAGCTGACTGTAAACATGGCTCCTGCCCCTCCCCCTCCACCCCCAGCACCGCCCTCTTCAGCCTGCAGCCCAGCGATGAGGAGCGCCCCGGCTTGACCAGCAAAGAGGACGTTTGTTTCCATCTGCTTCTTCTGTGCTGGTCAGTTTGAGACGCTCCTCACAGCCCATCAGAGAGTCTCCGGATCGTTGCTCGGAAAGAGGCCGACGGCTCCTCAACAATGACAGACACAATACAGCTCAAAGAGATGTCACTATAGGCTATACTGTTTTACACACTCTTAGTCTCTCACACAGTTTAATGCAATTTTATACAGAGGTGTAAAGAGTACTAACATATTCTACTCAAGTAAAAGTACTGTTACTTTAATAACATTTAATTGAAGTATAAGTAAAAGTAGCAGTTTAAAAATGTACTCAAGTAAAAGTTTGTTGAAAATGTACTTTAGATAAAAGTTACTGGTTTCTTGTTTTGACAACGTATTTCTCCTGTTTGCAAATAAGACGACAGGATTTAAATCTCAAAGGTTTTTTTATTAAAGGATCATCTTTACAAAGATTCATCTGTTCAGATGAACATTTCTTTTTTATCCCAGTGACAAAAACAAATGATAAATTGAGACATGACAAAAGATTATCCCTTCTTTTTTTGAACCAGCAGTATGTTTTAATGATAATTTAATTACTGAGGCTTGTAATGTTTAAGTCATCAGCTGTTTTATGACAAGAAAGGTTAAACTATTTTTAAAAAATCCTGACAGGGTATTTTTCTCACTCAGAAACAATGTAAAGAGTATTTTAGTGTTTTTAGTTTATTCTTCTTATTCTTATTATTTTTATTACTATGAGTTTTAGTCTCAAATGCAGCCGTGTCCTCAAAGGCTCATTTAGATTAAACTAAACCTGAGATGAAAGATAGTTCTCTTTTTTTTATGATTTAATTCATAATAATTGTATAAATTTTTTTAAGACCAGCCTATTTTAGTTTGTATTAGATGTCTTAAACTACAATACTTAACAGAAAACCGACTTTCGTCAAAGTAAAAGTACAAAATTTAAAAAATACTTCAAAAAGTAAAAGTGGCTTGCTTAAAAAAAAATTACTCAATTACAGTAACGTGAGTAAATGTAATGTGTTACTTTACACCTCTGTATATAGACAAAGCTATTAAATATTTATTCACATGGCACAACTGTTTGTTGAATTTTGATTTTCATATAGTAATAATCAAATAAAGTATTATTCGTTAGTGCAACATTTAAATGTGTGATATTGAATCATTTGATAAAGGTACAATTAGTTTGAGATGTATTTATGGAACAGTCAAAGCCTCTGTTCATCAACAAGGTCAGACATTTTGCCATGCATGATGAAGTGTTGATGATGGCAGTGATGTTCATGATGAAGACAGACTGTAGGACTCACTGCTGTTCTACAGTCTGATAGAGGTAGGCACAAAGGAGCGCCTGAAATCCTCCGTTTTGCACCTGGGGGATGATGAGAAGATGGCTGAAGGAACTGCTCATCATGGAGAGAGTGAGAGTTGTCCAGGATGGCTGTGATTTTCTCCTTCATCCTCGTCTCAGCTATCGTCTCCAAGCCGTCCATCATTGAAGAACTTGTACTAGAACCTTCTGTAAGAAGACACAGCTTGAGAGGGTTTAAAGACTGAGTTATTTATGTTTTAAAAAATACATTCTTACAAATGTGTTCTTTAAAAAAGTGAATATGCTGATAGATGATATCTTGGCAATGTAACTGTGGTTACCAGGATACAAGGGTGTGTCAAGTTTCATGGCTGATGATCAAGATCAATCAATTAATCAATCTTTATTTGTATAGCGTCAATTCATGCTATATGTTATCTCGAGACACTTTACAAAAGCAGGTAAAGTACCTTACTGTTTGTCTGTTAACATTAACAAAAGAGCAGGTAACAAAACCATGCTCATTGTTATGTTTACAAAAGCAGGTAAAGGACCTTACTTATGGCTATATTACAAGAGCCCAGCTTAAATCTGTCATAGCGTGGCAAGAAAAAACTTCCTTTTAACGGGCAGAAATCTTCAGCAGACCCGGGCTCATGACGGAACAGCCATCTGCTAAACTGTGCCGGGCTTGAAAGTGGGATGGGGGAGATGGGACAAGATCAAGAAGCACTAGAGACCAAGAAAATATGTTGTGCTACACCTCTTGGCCATGCAGATGTTGTTTCTATACATTGTTAACAGACTTTTTTTTTTGCTTTCATCCAGTTATGTCTACATGAGAATACAGCTGTTTATGTATTCATAGTAACTTGGGAAGGCTCTGTAAGACATTTAAGGTCAACACTACAATGCTCTAAAAGCAAATGTAATACAGATTAACAACTTCAGTCAACTTTAAATCACTTGAGACAATATGCTTCTTGCCTCTCTCTCTTAAATTCATATCTTATGTCTGGTGACAAGCTGCATGCCTCTGCACACTCATGGCCCAAATAATGAGCTTACTTCGTTAAGGTTTGAATGGGGAAGCAGTTTTTGCACATGATAAAAAAGAAACACATTTATAATTTGAATAACACTATTTCCCTTACAGGCTAAGCTACCATTCATTTGCATGCATTACATTTGTATCTTTCTTCAGTATTTGAACTGATGAGCCACATTGCAGGAGGTGGCAACTGAGAGACAGTGTGTGGGTGGGTGCTAAATGCTGGAAGCCTATATCCACTCGCATGCACAGCTTTGCCTTTACAGAGCAAAAGAATAGCAGTCTCATGGCCCACTTTTCTCTTTAGTACCAAAACCAATAACTGCCAAACACAGGTTATAAATCTGTCATTATCAAACTCTCAACCACATCAATCCTTTTTGTATCACTCTAAGTGTTTACATGGGCAATAATCAGATTTTTTTTATTAAACTGATTTTGTGTTGTGTGCCAACATTATATCCTTTCTACAGTGTAGGTTATTGTTCGACTGGAGCCACACACCACCAGGAGACGGAGTTTTGTTCAATTAAATCTTTTATTTTAACATATATTACTCTTCAGTTGAACTGCTGATTGCCATGGTTCTAAAGGAAAAATAAATGAATTCATTACAGTATTTATTCAAACAAATCATATGCACAATCTTCAAATTAAGTACTTCAGTTGTCTAATAATTGTCAGTCAAATAATAAATGTCATTCCTTTAAACAATCCAAATTAGAAAGAAATCTTTTACTCACATTGGTCGTGGTCAAAAGACACATGGCAAACAGCAGTCCATTATAGAAATGTTTGTGAACAAAAAGGAAGAAGAGCTTCTTCTGACCCCTATTTATAGGTGAGGAGGGTCTGACCTTTACAACTAAACTGCAAGGCGTCTCCTTGTGGTGTGGAGGGGAATTGATCTGCAGTTTCTTACAGCCGCCCCCGGATTTGTGTAGCAAATACGTTTTACTTTGTTCCTTCATCCAGGACTTCAGGGAGTGAGATTAATCTTGAAACAGGGCGTGTGTATTCTCGACCCTGAATTATTACCTTTGCACTGCGAACGTTTCCATCCCTACCAGGGTAGGTTTCAGATATCCTTCCAATAGGCCATGATGCTCGTGGATGTTGGGGGTCAACTATCAGTACTACCTGACCTGAATTCAGGTTCTCCTCGTCAGTCTCCCATTTTTGTCTGGTTTGAAGATTTGGTAGGTAGTAACGAATAAAGGCTGTCCAGAAGTTGTCAGCTAAGATCTGACTGTGCCGCCACCTTCTCCTGCCAAGGAGTTCACTTTTGCAGTATATTGCTTGAGGAAGAGAAGAGTCTGGCCGCCCCATCAGCAACATATTTGGAGTAACTGGATTAGGATCAGAGGGATCAGAGGAAATATATCCGAGAGGTTTTGAATTCAGAATGCCTTCTACTTCAATCAGCACTGTGTGTAGGACTGTCTCTGTTACTGCCTGGTTTCCCAGTGCGACACGGAGTGCCATTTTTATTGATTTTATCTCTCGTTCCCAGCTTCCGCCAAAATGTGGGGCTGATGGATTGAATTGAAAGTGAACTTGTGCATGGGCCAGTTCCTGCTTCAAGTCCGGTGCCATGTCCTGAAAGGCATTTTGTAACTCGGCCTCTGCTGCTCTGAAGTTAGTCCCACAGTCAGAGAGGAGTTCGTGCGGTTTCCCTCTGCGGGATACAAATCTTCTGAAGGCCATTAAGAAGGAATCTGTGTCCATACTGTCTAGAAGCTCCAGATGTATACAACGTGTTGTTAAGCATTTGAAGAGTATTCCCCACCTCTTCTCTGTGCGGCGGCCAATCTTAACCATGAAAGGCCCAAACAGTCCATGCCTGTGGACCAGAAAGGGGTTTTATACAGTCTTAGACGAGCTGGAGGAAGGTCTGCCATTTTGGGGATGACTGGATTAGCTCTCCATCTCTGACATTCTTTGCACTGATGTTGATGTTGGCGGATGGCTTGACGAGCACGTAGGATCCAGTACCTGCGTCTTATTTCTCCCAGGACCCGCTCAGGGCCTGGGTGGAGCAGTTTCTCATCAAAATGTTTGATAATGAGTTTGGTTATGGGATGTTTTGGATCCAATATAATTGGATGGATATTGTCAGGGTCAAGGGTCTCCACTCTTCGAAGTCGTCCTCCGACTCTGATGAGACCAAGATCTGGGTCATATTCAGGAGACAGTGGGAGTAGTTTGCTACTCTTTGGTATGAATTTACCAGCTTTGAGGTTGTTGAATTCCTCTGCGAAACATTCTGACTGGGCCCTTTGCAGAAGATGCCTTTCTGAGTCTATGTAGCATTGGGCTATGTTTGTGGTTTTATCTGCTGTACCATAGAGCTGATCCTTTGTCTCATTTACCAGATCCTCCCAGCTGTGGTAACTGCTCAAATCTCGGAGATTTATGTCATCTGCCATTACTGTACCGCAGAACATGGACTCTCAGCTCCCCAGCAGTTTCTAAATCAGCTGGTACACAGGGATTGGCTGGCCAACAACTAGGGTCAAGCGAGAGGAATCGAGGGCCTTGACTCCACCTATTTTGCCGAGAAAGCTCAAGGAGGGTTTTGCCTCGTGTTAGGTCATCAGCTGAATTACTCTTTGAATCAACATATTTCCAATTTCTTGGGTCAGTTAGGGTCTGAATCTCAGCTATTCTTGTGCCAACAAACACCTTGTACCGACAGGAGTCAGATGTTAACCATGATAGGACTGTGGTCGAATCTGTCCAAAGGGTTACTGACTGGATTGGAATGGTGAGTTCAGAACTGAGAAGGTTAGCCAGCTGAGCTCCAGATAGAGCTGCACATAGTTCGAGGCAAGGGATGGATAGCTGGCGTTTAGGGGCTATACGAGACCTGGCCATGATAAAGCTGATCTGGGTTTGACCATGGTCGTCCTTAGTCTGAAGGTAGGCCACTGCACCATACACTCGCTCAGAGGCATCGCAGAATACATGCAAATGGATTTCATTTGTCGCTGCATTTGTACAAGGAGGCAGATAACAGCGCGGGAAGTTAATGTCGGGCAGATTTCGAAGCTCCAACTCCCATGCTTGCCATTTCTCCAACAAGCTCTTGGTTTTGATAATGCTATCCCATCCTCTTTCCTGCTTCCACAGATCCTGTACTAGGATCTTTGCACGGGTTGTGAAGGGGGTCAGGTAGCCTAAAGGATCATATTGGCTTGCAAGTACCTTGTAAATATTTCTCATTGTAGGTTGATGGTAGGTGATGGATCTGTTTTTATAGCCCAGCCTGTCAGTGAGACAATTCCATTGGAGGCCTAGTGTCAGCTCTTTGGGGTCTTCATTTCCTGAAAGCCACAATTCACTAGTTTTGGACTTTGCATCTGGTGGGAGATGTTTTATTACATTTGGATCATTACTTGCCCATTGTCTGATGTCAAACCCACCATCAGCCAGTAGTGGTCTCATCTTATTGATGAGGGACATGGCTTCTTCAGAAGAAGGGAAACTTTGGAGGCAGTTATCAACATAAAAACAGCGTTGGACAGACTGAAGGACCTCCTCATTTCCATCACAGTGGTCGTTAACATGTTTGTGTACTGCATAAGTCGCACAGCATGGGCTACAGGTTGTTCCAAATGGCAAAACCTGCCATTCATACACAGTAGGCTCCTGGTCAAGCTGCATCCCTCTCCATATGAATCGCAGTAAAGATTTGTCCTCATTCAAAAGGTGTACTTGATGGAACATACTCTTGATATCTCCACAGATCGCTATTGCTTGTTGGCGGAATCTTAATAGGACTCCAATGAGAGAGGGACCTAAGGTTGGGCCAGGCAGAAGACATTTGTTCAAATTCTGTCCCATGTATTCAAAGGAGCAGTCAAAGACCACTCTGTGTTTGTTGTTATGTTCAACCATGTGGTGTGGAAAATACCAAGTTTCTTGTGGCTGGTCAACCTGCTCATGGGGAATCCGTTGGACAAAGCTGGCCTCCACGAGCTTGTTCAGTTCCTCTTGGTATTTTTCTGACAGTTTTGGATCTTTGGACAGACGCCTTTCTGTTTGGTGGAGGCGTGGCAGTACAGCTTCCTTTGGGGCTTTAAAGACAGGAATGTTAGGGGCTCTTAGCAGTGGAGTGGCACAGCGCATTACACCATCTATGTCTACTCTAATCGTCTTAGACTGGAGTAGATCAAGAGCTAGCTTATCTTGCTTTGACCTCGTGGCTGTTTTTTCACTCACATGGGGCAACATGTCAATTTGCCAGAGTTTTTCAACATTTTTGAGTAGTTCACTTTTCAGGCAAGTAAGAGTGCAGTAGTTTTGGGTTGGAAGTAAGCTGGCTGGCCCCTGGAGAGCCCATCCCAGTTTGGTGTGTACTGCCAATGGACCACCTGGTGGTCCCACACATATTGGCTCAGTGGCTGTAATGAGGTGAGCATAGTCTGAGCCAATGAGGACAAGAGGGCGAGCATGATCAATTGGCTGTAATGGAATACCTTTAAGATGGTGATATCGCTCTTGAAGTTGATTCACAGGGTAGGTGTGCTCCGACAGTCTAAGATTTCCTGCAGTGAATGCTCCAATGATAACATGCCTTTGAGTTGGCTGGTTCACAGGGGAAATTTCAAAAGATACAGAGGCTCCTTTAACCTGCACTACATCCTGTCTAACTGTACGGAGTGAGATGGTTCTAGGTTGAGTTCTAAGGCCCAGGCATTGGACCGCTTGAGGGAGAAGAATAGATCTATCTGCACCATCATCAAGGATTGCATGAGTAACAAGGGTTCTTTTGCCGTTGTGAAGGCAGACATTGACTACTTTCAACATGACTCTATGGGAATGGTTGGGTTGGTCCATATAAAGAAGCTCTGAGGGAGATGACGTTAACATCACAGTGGCTGCTTTGGTTGCGTTGAAGTCATGGAGAATAGTCAGGTGAACTTCTTTACAGATGTTACATGGCCTCTTTAAGGTGCATTTGTCCATGTTGTGCATTCTCCCACATTTAGTGCATCTATCCTTCTCTCTGATCCATTTCAAAATGTCATCTTTGGAAAGCTGTTTGAAGTCTGTGCATAAACCTAGGAAATGGTCTCTGACATTACAGTAGGGACAGTAGGGCAGAGGTTTATCATTTACCTTCACTTTGGTGTTGAGTCCATGTATCCTGTCCTTCGTTGACATTGTTGATGAGTAGACAGTGGAGACCTGTCTAGGGGGCTGTCGTACCTTCCTTGTTTGCGGGTTTTCCTGTTTGTGAAGTTCAACAGCTCTTTCTGATATTCGTTTGGCTCTCGATTTTGACTGTAGCCAGGTTGAAAGGTCAAGGAGGGAGTATGTTTGGTTGGCCTGTCCAGTCAGTATGCCACGGTGGATACAGTGCTCAACAAATCCATCTCTGTACTGCACAGGGAGTTTACTGAGGAGTCTGTCAACATGAGATCCACATCTTAGTTCAGAGCCATCAGGACCTTCTAAGGACAGCAGCATTCCTACTAGAGCATGCACAGAAAGGGAGAAATCATCAAAGGCTTCTACATTACCAATGTGAATAATGTGAGAGTTTAAGATTGCTCCAATTTCACTCTGAACTAGCAGCCTTGGCTGACCATATTTCTCTTGGAGTGCTAGGAGAGCTGTGGAATATGGTCTTGGATCATGCATGCTGGATCTGGCCAATTTGTGGGCTCCTGGGTGCTGAAGATGATCTAAGAGGATCTGATATTTATACTGCTCCGTAAGATGTGGGTGACTTCCAAGGAGGTTATCAAGAGCCATTTTCAGGAGGGCAAAATCACTTTCCCGACCACTTTTAAACACAGGAAGTGATGGCCTTGGTATTCCATAGGCAGAAGCAATAAACAGATCCATAATATTGGGCATTTGACCTTGTAAGGGTGCAGATTGTGGCTCCTGGGATAACACCACTGACATTGTTGGTAGACTGTTAGGGCAAGTGGGTTGCTTGGTACCAGGCATGGGCTCTGTATAATTAGTGGTTTTGACAGGAACTGGAGGTGCAGGCAATGGTCGAATAAACAGAGCTGAGTGGGTCACCTTAGTATGTTCACTGCGAAAGGGTGTAACATGGACAGAGGCAGCAGAGATGGACAATGGTTCAACTTCACTAGCAACTGGGGCTGATGAGGGAGAGTCAGCATACATGAAGTTTGAGGGGGCAGGAGTGAAGATTCTGGAGGGAGGTAAATCATAAAAGGAAGAGGTGGCTCCATTTCCTCGAGGAGAATGGAGAGTCTGGGGAGCATGTGAAAAGGCCCCTCCAGTCTGACCGTCTTCAAAGAGATTCTGTTTCACAAAACTAGAAACGTGCTGTGCTGACTCAAGGTCCTTTTCTTTAATACGAATTCTTCGGTTCATGTCAACTTGTCTGACAATTCTCTCTCTCTCCTTATGTGCTTCTTCCTGCTTCTGCTGAGCAGCTTTGGCTTTCTCATCAATTAATTTACACTGTTCATCAAGCTCTGAATCCTCCTGTCTTTGTCTTTTAAGCTCCTCCAACTCGTCCCTTACTTCCTTCTCCTTGAGTATGCTGGCTTGAAGATCGCTCAAAATTGAAGATCGGCTACTCCTGGAATGCATACTACTCCGAGAGCTTACAGGGAAACTAAAGGCTGACTTGGAGTGATGAGTCTTCTTGATGTGTGAACTATGTGAGCCATGGGACAGTGTGGAGGCCTTCTGCTTGGGCATGTCAACTCCATAATAATCAGGGGGTTGTCTAATTCTTTTAGGTCTAGCCCCAGGGTCATGTGTTATGGACCTTGTAAGAGGTTTAGCTGATAATTTACAAGTTTCTGATGGTAAAGGGACTTCTTCAGGATAGGTTGGCAATAACGGCTCAGATAAGTGGCTAGGCTCGGTTTGTTGAGTTGGTTGAGATGGATTAGATGATTCTTGAGACAATTCGGGGGTGGCCTCATCCTTGTGAGGCTGGGTTAAGTCTGCTACACCTTGGGCTCCATCCGTGTGCTCAATAGAAAGAGCCTGGCCTTCATCTGTGAGTTCATCAGTCTCCTCCATTCCAGCAGTCTATCTCTCAGAAACTTAAGGTCACTGTGTGGAGTGTGGCTCAGTCTCCGGCTCGAAGGACCATTTGTAGGTTATTGTTCGACTGGAGCCACACACCACCAGGAGACGGAGTTTTGTTCAATTAAATCTTTTATTTTAACATATATTACTCTTCAGTTGAACTGCTGATTGCCATGGTTCTAAAGGAAAAATAAATGAATTCATTACAGTATTTATTCAAACAAATCATATGCACAATCTTCAAATTAAGTACTTCAGTTGTCTAATAATTGTCAGTCAAATAATAAATGTCATTCATTCATTTAAACAATCCAAATTAGAAAGAAATCTTTTACTCACATTGGTCGTGGTCAAAAGACACATGGCAAACAGCAGTCCATTATAGAAATGTTTGTGAACAAAAAGGAAGAAGAGCTTCTTCTGACCCCTATTTATAGGTGAGGAGGGTCTGACCTTTACAACTATAAACTGCAAGGCGTCACCTTGTGGTGTGGAGGGGAATTGATCTGCAGTTTCTTACATACAGAAACAAACCAACAAAAAAAAACTGAATATTTAGCATTAAATTGAAATTGAAAGCAGAATACTGAACCAAATCAAAACCTAATTGATTTTTTATTGGTCCAAATAATGGAGGCTGGGATGGATAGAAATCCCTGACAGAACAATGTACACTAATGATCACAAATGCAGATACTGACATGCAAGCAGGTTCATAACATCAGAGGCCAAAGTGTGTTACTTTAAACAGGACAAGCTAAAAGGCTTGTAAGAATAAAAGTGTAAAAAAAAAAAAAAAATATTGTGTTCATGTTTCCACTTATCTTTCTCCAAGACTGGAGAAGCTGCACTTGTGCGCCCTCTACTGGTTTGTCAGTGTTAGTGTTGGCGTACGAAACTGAAGGTAGGTTTATGCAAAGATAGTATAAGTATAATTTTCTATGCATTTATGAAAAAGACGACCTCTGTGACATTACAATAATATGAACATTAAATTATAAATGACATTAAATAATGTATCCACTCCATCTGATCAACTTGTTATAAATCTACACTCATATAATTTCCGAGAGAAGAATAAGAATAATCTACTTGAACATGTTTACAGAATGTCCTCGGTGCAGCACTAATTGGAGTAACCTCAGCACACCTGGGCCTGGTGTGCTGAGGTTACTTAACCTGCTGCCATTTCACACTCTGCTCTGCCTGCTCACAGGTACCCTGTGTTTTTTTTTGTTTTGAGAATTTGGTCTTCATTTGGAAATGAAAAGTTTTACTAATTGGTATAATTCGGTTTAATTTGGGTTAATCAAAGAATTATTCACACTTTACCCTCGTGTGTCTTCCATCTTTTGTTGTGACCTCCTGAGCCAGGTCATAACAATGTAGAGCAGAGGTTCCCAAAAATATCCGTTTTGGACCCCGAAAATAACTTTGCTAGAGACCGTGAACCCCCACTGTCTCTATTTCAACAAGGAAAGAAAGGCTGTATAATAATATAATGTATAAGCTGTAGGACTGTGTAGACATTCACAATTTCCTGAACAGACACTCACATTGTGTTAATTTTCGTCGGGTGCAGCAGACTCAGTCTGCATTCTTTCACTTATGGGACGCATAAACATCACTTTGCTGCTGTTAACCATTTTTTAAACATGAATCTTGGCATGCATAAATGATAAAGGTATAGCATGCAAGAACTGTATCAATGATGATGTAGAGGAGAGGTTCCCAAACATTTCAGCTTTGGATCCCCAACATAACTGTGCTAGAGACCGGGGAACCCAGGTCTCCTTACTGTAGTAATTTGTTGTAAGAAAGGCTAGAAGCAGAACATGTATAACGGGGGTCTCCAACCTTTTTTTGGATGAGAGCTTCTTTCAAAAAACTAAAACAAGTCGCAAGCTACTTCTACTCCCCTCATTTTTGTTGTGTTTTTGCAGTGTATATTAATAATATTAGATGCTTAACTTTAATGAGATTTCTGACACTACATGCTGTCGACTAGTACATAGTAATCTGGTTAGATAGATCTAGAGTTGTAGTAAGTAGATACAGTTTGCATTGAGTAAGGTTTTGTTCATGCATAGAGTAAATATTTTCTTTCTTTCTTTAATTTTTTTTTATTTTGGATTTGCTTGGTGAGCTACTTTTTGAGGGCCCGTGAGCTACCAGGAGCTCGCGAGCCCCCTGTTGGAGACCTCTGAGTATAAACTGTAGTATTTCAACTAATATTTGAGTGTTTTATTTTCACCATAATGGGTAAAATATACAATTTTAGATCATTCAGCCTCTGTATTTAGTGATGGAAAGCATCTCGAGACCCCCCTCTCAGTGTCTCACGAGCCCGCAGGGGGTCTCATTCCCCACTTTAAGAACAGTAGAGTGGAGAAGACTCAGACCTGGACCACTAAAACATTTAACAATGAGTTGCAGTATTTTTTCCCCACTAGCATTTGCGATATTAATAAACTATGAAAAGCTATACTGTAAATGTGCAAGTAAAAGTGGGCGTGGCCATTTTTCCAACAGGAGTTTTTTTGCAAAACAAATTTTCGAAATGGATTCAGAATCCTAAAAAGCCCCTAGTTTGACCCGTTACAAGCTACCAAAAGCAAATGTTAGCATTTTCAGTGTCTCACCAATCTCGTGCCAATAGAGTAGCTACTATTCCAGGTACCTGACTTTGAGCAGCTGTCTTGGATTTTCCTACAGGAGTTGGATTTAAATATGTTATAAGACACCTTTATGAACACGTTTGTGAAGAAATCTATCGGTAAGGAATTTATTCCCAGATTTGAAAAATATACAATGATATAGGCCTAATTCCCTCACTGCAATTCCCTCACTATATGCAAAGATTAAAGATCATAGACACTCTTTACTTTATGTAATAGGCTGCATGAGAAACTGTTCAAAACGCAACATTTAAAGATGATATGATGACTTTGATGGTTCACATTAATGTCTGTGACACAATTTTATCATTGAAGAGAAAACAATTCCTTAGACACTTCGCAATATCCAAAAGTATGTCCCTGTTTTTTGCTATTTCTTTAAAAAACGATTGTGTCTAACAGAAAGACAACACATGGCATCTTTAGAAGCTGCCTACATGATTCATGAACAAGATATAACTGCATACGTGCAGTGACATGAGGATTTATACAAGTTCATATAATGAAAATAAAATACAAACCATAGTGATAAATGACTGAATAATAAAAATAATATTTCTCTTCCTATGCCTGCACTAACACACACGCACGCACGCACCGACGGACGCACGCGCGTCATCAATTGTCATGGAAACATCCAACCGAGGTTATATAAGACCCTGGAACCTTCAATTCTCCCCTTTTGCACTTGAACTTTGAACGAGTTGACCTGCAAAATCTCAGCTGTGAAGCTAACCTTTGAAAAGCACTCAAGAAAACTTCTAGAAAACTTCAACAAACCTTTTGGATACTTCATCTCGAGTGGAAAGCGAGGAGTCTTTAATTGGCCTTTAACAGACCAGTCATGGTGGCTCATCCCAACTTCTTTTTAGGTAAGACATCAATCTTTTTATGCAGCCTAATTTATCAATTTACTATTTAATAATGCATTGTACATCCTCTCTGCAATATTTAAATTCTTCATCAGTTCAGAAATCAGCGTAACATTTACATTTAAAGGTCGTTCACACCGTGTTATTGGGAATGTTTGTAAAACAAAAAAAAACGAAATTAAAGCTAAACTTTCACAAGTCGATGTCACTTTGTAAAACACTTGTTGAGGACTTAAATCTTTCAGATATTCCGGGAAAAAAGTGGAGGGAAATACCTAACACTTACAGTGGTTTAAACAATGTTGTTTTGGTTTGAGAGCATTTTATTTTCACAACATTAACATCGACATTAAGAAAATGTTAGCATACGATCTGACGACAGGAGCAGAAATTCGAAAAATGCTAAAAATGTGTATTTCTTGTGCTCCATGGAGATGATGGAATGAATTAACATGGAGCGTCATGACGTCATGACGCATGTGCTGTGTAAACAAACAGGAGCACGTTGTTTTGTGTAGATAAGGATCGTGTTGGTTTGTTTTGATAGTTGAAGCCTGCAGCAGCTCAGTCCGTAGGGAATTGGGTTGGGAATCGGAGGGTCGCTGGTTCAAGTCCTGGCACCCTGCCGAGGTGCCCCTGAGCAAGTCACCAAACCCCAAAAAACTGCTCTGGAGCGCTCGCTGTGGGCAGCCCCCTCATTCTGAGACCTCTCCTGTGTATCTCGGACTATGTGTGTGTTCATTAGACAGTATAACCTGAATTTCCCCTCGTGGGATTAATAAATTATAAATTATTATTATAGAAACTAGTCCTTGTAAAATACTCAAATAGTCAATGAGCTGAAATGAGGAGCGTGTTGAGGCAGTCTCCCTCCACCTGAGGCTCCTGTATGTACAGGCAAAAACATTTAGATAAAAATGTCATTTAGCTGGCAGCTGATTCTGCAGCCTTTATATGAAGAAATGTTTGTAATCATGTCATCATTTGATAGTTTGAAGTTTAGTTTCTAATTTGTAGCACAACGTCGTCAGCCGTACATTGGAGCATCCTGTCCATACATGTAGTCATGATGTCTGTTTCATGTTCAGTGCTCATGTTGTTTAAAATATAACATACTGCACAATATCTGATGTGACTTTGAACAGGCCACTCTTGAAAAAG
This sequence comes from Symphodus melops, assembly GCF_947650265.1. NCBI lineage: Eukaryota > Metazoa > Chordata > Actinopteri > Labriformes > Labridae > Symphodus > Symphodus melops. The sequence continues at coordinate 4,110,761 of NC_136694.1, read as the reverse complement.
CCTCTACATGACTTCACTTTTATTATGCTTGGTGATTTGGTTACATACATAGATTATTTATATTATTATTATTTATATTGTTTATATCACATGATCAAATGTTTTGGATTTTCAACCTGTGTTTTATGACCTCACAGGAGACGACTTCCTCGATGTCCATGATCTCCCAGGCCCCGTCATCCCTGACATGGAGGCAGGTGAGCATGAGTTTCTTTTCGCAGGTGAGGCTGGGGGCAATCCCCTAGACTTCTTCGATGACCTGATGCAGCACGCGGAGGACCTCTTGGCCAGCATTGAAGAAGAACTCCAACTCCTGGCGCCCAGGTATGAAGATGAAGATGAAGAAGACTCCGGGTACGAGGAGGATGAAGACGAAGAAGAGGATGAAGACGAAGAAGAGGATGAAGATGAAGAAGAGGATGAAGACGATGAAGAGGATGAAGATGAAGAAGAGGATGAAGATGAAGAAGAGGATGAAGATGAAGAAGAGGATGAAGACGAAGAAGACGATGAAGATGAAGAAGAGGATGAAGACGAAGAAGAGGATGAAGATGAAGAAGAGGATGAAGACGAAGAAGAGGATGAAGATGAAGAAGAGGATGAAGATGAAGACTTCCCACCTCGCTCCCCTCTCGTGCAGTTCCTTCCAGCGTATCCACCCGTCCCCGTCAGTCCTCCTTTCCCTGCTGGTCCAGAAGAGTCGGTTCCATCCACCTTTGGCCGGCGCTCCCACTCGAAGAGGATCAGGGAGGAGTGTGCTGCAGCAGCACAGGACCGTGCGAAGAGGCAGAGGAGGGATTAAGAAGACATGGACGATGAGGAGCCTTCCACCTCCGGACTCGACCTTTGAGTAGGACCAAGGACTCCAAAAACCACAAAAACTCCAAAATCATCTATTGTAACTTGTTCCCCCGACATCAACTGGACTGACGGTTCCCATCCCCCACTCTATCTGAACTGCTGAGCGGGCTTTTACAAGCCAGCAGTATCAGCCATCAATAAATAACAAGGAAGCGACACCTCACCGACCACCGACAGCCTCTAAAATCCATAATCTGAACTGCTGAGCGGGCTTTTACAAGCCAGCAGTATCTGCCATCAATAAATAACATGGAAGCGACACCTCACCGACCACCGACAGCCTCTAAAATCCTCAATCTGAACTGCTGAGCGGGCTTTTACAAGCCAGCAGTATCTGCCCCAAATAACAAGGAAGCGACACCTCACCGACCACAGACAGCCTCTCAAATCCTCAATCTCAACTGCTTAGCGGGCTTTTACAAGCCAGCAGTTTCAGCCATCAATAAATAACAAGGAAGCGACACCTCACCGACCACAGACAGCCTTTCAAATCCATAATCTGAACTGCTGAGCGGACTTTTACAAGCCAGCAGTTTTAGCCATCAATAAATAACAAGGACATTGACTGAACTGACGGCTCTGACGTGGAGAGTGAAGACTCCGGTAAGACTCCATGTACGAAGAGGATGAAGATGAAGACTTCAGACCTCGCTCCCCTCTCTTACAGCAGCTCCTTATAGGGTATCCCAAATATTTGATTATATGGTTGCTGATCACACAGGTGGTATATCTAGCACCGGGTTTGAATTCATTCCTGACTGCCTTATGATTTGATTGTATTAAGCTGTAGATACCTGAACCAGAGGTAAGTTGACAATTCTTAACGGCATGAACACAAATGTATTTTAAATATACCTTTCTCTATGATCTGCAAAGAGTTGTAATTTAAAACACATTTGATTGAATTTCTTGCTCTTCTAAACATGTATTTCATTATCATCTGTCTGACTAACTCTGTGAGAGCGTTGTGTTTTTTTTTGTGTCAACAGGCCGACGAGGAAAATGAAGACATCCACATGAAGAGAAGATGTTTACATCCCAGACCAGACGAGAAGGATGGATGAGTACAGGAGCAGATGAAGAGCGGTGAACGCCTTTCTTTTAACTCATCAAAGTAAGTCATCCCCTCACTGACACTACAATAGTAGAAGTAGCAGCATAAAGTTAGGATAAGGTCAAGATTACTCTTAATTTGTCATTGAAGATTAAATCATTTAATTATTTGAAGGAAATTATGACATTATATCCACTGTTAAAGTTCTGTTTACTCTTATTTACTATCTGTATTTCTGTGTCACAGGGCAGGAGTCCTCAGTGGAGCAGCTGACTGTAAACATGGCTCCTGCCCCTCCCCCTCCACCCCCAGCACCGCCCTCTTCAGCCTGCAGCCCAGCGATGAGGAGCGCCCCGGCTTGACCAGCAAAGAGGACGTTTGTTTCCATCTGCTTCTTCTGTGCTGGTCAGTTTGAGACGCTCCTCACAGCCCATCAGAGAGTCTCCGGATCGTTGCTCGGAAAGAGGCCGACGGCTCCTCAACAATGACAGACACAATACAGCTCAAAGAGATGTCACTATAGGCTATACTGTTTTACACACTCTTAGTCTCTCACACAGTTTAATGTAATTTTATACAGAGGTGTAAAGAGTACTAACATATTCTACTCAAGTAAAAGTACTGTTACTTTAATAACATTTAACTGAAGTATAAGTAAAAGTAGCAGTTTAAAAATGTACTCAAGTAAAAGTTTGTTGAAAATGTACTTTAGATAAAAGTTACTGGTTACTTGTTTTAACAACGTATTTCTCCTTTTTGCAAAAAAGACGACAGGATTTAAATCTCAAAGGTTTTTTTATTAAAGGATCGTCTTTACAAAGATTCATCTGTTCAGATGAACATTTTCTTTTTTATCCCAGTGACAAAAACAAATGATAAATTGAGACATGACAAAAGATTATCCCTTCTTTTTTTTGAACCAGCAGTATGTTTTAATGATAATTTAATTACTGAGGCCTGTAATGTTCAAGTCATCGGCTGTTTTATGACAAGAAAGGTTAAACTATTTTAAAAATCCTGACAGGGTATTTGTCTCACTCAGAAACAGTGTAAAGAGTATTTTAGTGTTTTTAGTTTATTCTTATTATTTTTATTACTACTATGAGTCTTAGTCTCAAATGCAGCCGTGTCCTCAAAGGCTCATTTAGATTAAACTAAACCTGAGATGAAAAATAGTTCTCTTTTTTTTTTTTTAATTCATAATAATTGTATAAATTATTTTAAGACCAGCCTATTTTAGTTTGTATTAGATGTCTTAAACTACAGTACTTAACAGAAAACCGACTTTCGTCAAAGTAAAAGTACAAAATTTAAAAAATACTTCAAAAAGTAAAAGTGGCTTGCTTAAAAAAAAAATTACTCAATTACAGTAACGTGAGTAAATGTAATGTGTTACTTTACACCTCTGTATATAGACAAAGTTATTAAATATTTATTCACATGGCACAACTGTTTGTTGAATTTTGATTTTCATATAGAAATAATCAAATAAAGTATTATTCGTTAGTGCAACATTTAAATGTGTGATATTGAATCATTTGATAAAGGTACAATTAGTTTGATATGTATTTATGGAACAGTCAAAGCCTCTGTTCATCAACAAGGTCAGACATTTTGCCATGCATGATGAAGTGTTGATGATGGCAGTGATGTTCATGATGAAGACAGACTGTAGGACTCACTGCTGTTCTACAGTCTGATAGAGGTAGGCACAAAGGAGCGCCTGAAATCCTCCGTTTTGCACCTGGGGGATGATGAGAAGATGGCTGAAGGAACTGCTCATCATGGAGAGAGTGAGAGTTGTCCAGGATGGCTGTGATTTTCTCCTTCATCCTCGTCTCAGCTATCGTCTCCAAGCCGTCCATCATTGAAGAACTTGTACTAGAACCTTCTGTAAGAAGACACAGCTTTAAATGGTTTAAAGACTGAGTTATTTATGTTTTAAAAAATACATTCTTACAAATGTGTTCTTTAAAAAAGTGAATATGCTGATAGATGATATCTTGGCAATGTAACTGTGGTTACCAGGATACAAGGGTGTGTCAAGTTTCATGGCTGATGATCAAGATCAATCAATTAATCAATCTTTATTTGTATAGCGTCAATTCATGCTATATGTTATCTCGAGACACTTTACAAAAGCAGGTAAAGGACCTTACTGTTTGTCTGTTAACATTAACAAAAGAGCAGGTAACAAAACCATGCTCATTGTTATGTTTACAAAAGCAGGTAAAGGACCTTACTTATGGCTATATTACAAGAGCCCAGCTTAAATCCATCATAGCGTGGCAAGAAAAAACTTCCTTTTAACGGGCAGAAATCTTCAGCAGACCCGGGCTCATGACGGAACAGCCATCTGCTAAACTGTGCTGGGCTTGAAAGTGGGATGGGGGAGATGGGACAAGATCAAGAAGCACTAGAGACCAAGAAGATATGTTGTGCTACACCTCTTGGCCATGCAGATGTTGTTTCTATACATTGTTAACAGACTTTTTTTTTTGCTTTCATCCAGTTATGTCTACATGAGAATACAGCTGTTTATGTATTCATAGTAACTTGGGAAGGCTCTGTAAGACATTTAAGGTCAACACTACAATGCTCTAAAAGCAAATGTAATACAGATTAACAACTTCAGTCAACTTTAAATCACTTGAGACAATATGCTTCTTGCCTCTCTCTCTTAAATTCATATCTTATGTCTGGTGACAAGCTGCATGCCTCTGCACACTCATGGCCCAAATAATGAGCTTACTTCGTTAAGGTTTGAATGGGGAAGCAGTTTTTGCACATGATAAAAAAGAAACACATTTGTAATTTGAATAACACTATTTCCCTTACAGGCTAAGCTACCATTCATTTGCATGTATTACATTTGTATCTTTCTTGCCAGTATTTGAACTGATGAGCCACATTGCAGGAGGTGGCAACTGAGAGACAGTGTGTGGGTGGGTGCTAAATGCTGGAGGCCTATATCCACTCGCATGCACAGCTTTGTCTTTACAGAGCAAAAGAATAGCAGTCTCATGGCCCACTTTTCTCTTTAGTACCAAAACCAATAACTGCCAAACACAGGTTATAAATCTGTCATTATCAAACTCTCAACCACATCAATCCTTTTTGTATCACTCTAAGTGTTTACATGGGCAATAATCAGATTTTTTTTATTAAACTCATTTTGTGTTGTGTGTGCCAACATTACATCCTTTCTACAGAAACAAACCAAAAAAAACCTGAATATTTAGCGTTAAATGGTTTGATAGAATGCAGAATACTGAACCAAATCAAAACCTAATTGTTTTTTTATTGGTCCAAATAATGGAGGCTGGGATGGATAGAAATCCATGACAGAACAATGTACACTAATGATCACAAATGCAGATACTGACATGCAAGCAGGTTCATAACATCAGAGGCCAAAGTGTGTTACTTTAAACAGGACAAGCTAAAAGGCTTGTAAGAATAAAAGTGTAAAAAAAATAAAATAAAAAATAAAAATATTGTGTTCATGTTTCCACTTTCTTGGAGAAGCTGCACTTGTGCGCCCTCTACTGGTTTGTCATTGTTAGTGTTGGTGTACGAAGCTGAAGGTAGGTTTATGCAAAGATAGTATAAGTATAATTTTCTATGCATTTATGAAAAAGACGACCTCTGTGACATTACAATAATATGAACATTAAATTATAAATGACATTAAATAATGTATCCACTCCATCTGATCAACTTGTTATAAATCTACACTCATATAATTTCCGAGACAATAATAAGAATAATCTACTTGAACATGTTTACAGAATGTCCTCGGTGCAGCTCTTATTGCACACACCTGGGCCTGGTGTGCTGAGGTTACTTAACCTGCTGCCATTTCACACTCTGCTCTGCCTGCTCACAGGTACCCTGTGTTTTTTGTTTTGTTTTGAGAATTTGGTCTTCTTTTGGAAATGAAAAGTTTTACTAATTGGTATAATTCGGTTTAATTTGGGTTAATCAAAGAATTATTCACACTTTACCCTCGTGTGTCTTCCATCTTTTGTTGTGACCTCCTGAGCCAGGTCATAACAATGTAGCTCAAGGTTCCCAAAAATATCCGTTTTGGACCCCGAAAATAACTTTGCTAGAGACCGTGAACCCCCACTGTCTCTATTTCAACAAGGAAAGAAAGGCTGTATAATAATATAATGTATAAGCTGTAGGACTGTGTAGACATTCACAATTTCCTGAACAGACACTCACATTGTGTTAATTTTCGTCGGGTGCAGCAGACTCAGTCTGCATTCTTTCACTTATGGGACGCATAAACATCACTTTGCTGCTGTTAACCATTTTTTAAACATGAATCTTGGCATGCATAAATGATAAAGGTATAGCATGCAAGAACTGTGTCAATGATGATGTAGAGCAGAGGTTCCCAAACATTTCAGCTTTGGATCCCCAACATAACTGTGCTAGAGACCGGGGAACCCAGGTCTCCTTACTGTAGTAATTTGTTGTAAGAAAGGCTAGAAGCAGAACATGTATAACAGGGGTCTCCAACCTTTTTTTGGATGAGAGCTTCTTTCAAAAAACTAAAACAAGTCGCAAGCTACTTCTACTCCCCTTATTTTTGTTGTGTTTTTGCAGTGTATATTAATAATATTAGATGCTTAACTTTAATGAGATTTCTGACACTACATGCTGTCGACTAGTACATAGTAATCTGGTTAGATAGATCTAGAGTTGTAGTAAGTAGATACAGTTTGCATTGAGTAAGGTTTTGTTCATGCATAGAGTAAATACTTTCTTTAATATTTTTTAAATTTGGATTTGCTTGGTGAGCTACTTTTTGAGGGCCCGTGAGCTACCAGGAGCTCGCGAGCCCCCTGTTGGAGACCTCTGAGTATAAACTGTAGTATTTCAACTAATATTTGAGTGTTTTTTTCACCATAATGGGTAAAATATACGATTTTAGCCCGCAGGGGGTCTCATTCCCCACTTTAAGAACAGTAGAGTGGAGAAGACTCAGACCTGGACCACTAAAACATTTAACAATGAGTTGCAGTATTTTTTCCCCACTAGCATTTGCGATATTAATAAACTATGAAAAGCTATACTGTAAATGTGCAAGTAAAAGTGGGCGTGGCCATTTTTCCAACAGGAGTTTTTTTGCAAAACAAATTTGCGAAATGGATTCAGAATCCTAAAAAGCCCCTAGTTTGACCCGTTACAAGCTACCAAAAGCAAATGTTAACATTTTCAGTGTCTCACCAATCTCGTGCCAATAGAGTAGCTACTATTCCAGGTACCTGACTTTGAGCAGCTGTCTTGGATTTTCCTACAGGAGTTGGATTTAAATATGTTATAAGACACCTTTATGAACACGTTTGTGAAGAAATCTATCGGTAAGGAATTTATTCCCAGATTTGAAAAATATACAACGATATAGGCCTAATTCCCTCACTGCAATTCCCTCACTATATGCAAAGATTAAAGATCATAGATACTCTTTACTTTATGTAATAGGCTGCATGAGAAACTGTTCAAAACGCAACATTTAAAGATGATATGATGACTTTGATGGTTCACATTAATGTCTGTGACACAATTTTATCATTGAAGAGAAAACAATTCCTAAGACACTTCGCAATATCCAAAAGTATGTCCCTGTTTTTTGCTATTTCTTTAAAAAACGATTGTGTCTAACAGAAAGACAACACATGGCATCTTTAGAAGCTGCCTACATGATTCATGAACAAGATATAACTGCATACGTGCAGTGACATGAGGATTTATACAAGTTCATATAATGAAAATAAAATACAAACCATAGTGATAAATGACTGAATAATAAAAATAATATTTCTCTTCCTATGCCTGCACTAACACACACGCACGCACACACCGACGGACGCACGCGCGTCATCAATTGTCATGGAAACATCCAACCGAGGTTATATAAGACCCTGGAACCTTCAATTCTCCCCTTTTGCACTTGAACTTTGAACGAGTTGACCTGCAAAATCTCAGCTGTGAAGCTAACCTTTGAAAAGCACTCAAGAGAACTTCTAGAAAACTTCAACAAACCTTTTGGATACTTCATCTCGAGTGGAAAGCGAGGAGTCTTTAATTGGCCTTTAACAGACCAGTCATGGTGGCTCATCCCAACTTCTTTTTAGGTAAGACATCAATCTTTTTATGCAGCCTAATTTATCAATTTACTATTTAATAATGCATTGTACATCCTCTCTGCAATATTTAAATTCTTTATCAGTTCAGAAATCAGCGTAACTTTTACATTTAAAGGTCGTTCACACCGTGTTATTGGGAATGTTTGTAAAACAACAAAAAAACGAAATTAAAGCTAAACTTTCACAAGTCGATGTCACTTTGTTAAACACTTGTTGAGGACCTAAATCTTTCAGATATTCCGGGAAAAAAGTGGAGGGAAATACCTAACACTTCCAGTGGTTTAAACAATGTTGTTTTGGTTTGAGAGCATTTTATTTTCACAACATTAACATCGACATTAAGAAAATGTTAGCATACGATCTGACGACAGGAGCAGAAATTCGAAAAATGCTAAAAATGTGTATTTCTTGTGCTCCATGGAGATGATGGAATGAATTAACATGGAGCGTCATGACGTCATGACGCATGTGCTGTGTAAACAAACAGGAGCACGTTGTTTTGTGTAGATAAGGATCGTGTTGGTTTGTTTGGATAGTTGAAGCCTGCAGCAGCTTAGTCCGTAGGGAATTGGGTTGGGAATCGGAACGTCGCTGGTTCAAGTCCTGGCACCCTGCCGAGGTGCCCCTGAGCAAGTCACCAAACCCCAAAAAACTGCTCTGGAGCGCTCGCTGTGGGCAGCCCCCTCATTCTGAGACCTCTCCTGTGTATCTCGGACTATGTGTGTGTTCATTAGACAGTATAACCTGAATTTCCCCTCGTGGGATTAATAAATTATAAATTATTATTATTATTATAGAAACTAGTCCTTGTAAAATACTAAAATAGTCAATGAGCTGAAATGAGGAGCGTGTTGAGGCAGTCTCCCTCCACCTGAGGCTCCTGTATGTACAGGCAAAAACATTTAGATAAAAATGTCATTTAGCTGGCAGTGTCATGTTTGGGTTTGTTTGTGTCTCTTCCCCACGTGTGTGTGTTTTGTTTCCCTGTCTGTCATTCCCTCTGTGTCTCTAACTATCAATCAGTGTCCACAGGTGTGGCTCATCCAATCACCGGGTTACTTAAGTAACCCGGTGATTGGATGGTGATTGGATGGCTCATCCAATCACCGGGTTACTTAAGTAACCCGGTGATTGGATGAGCCACACCTGTGGACACTGATTGATAGTTAGAGACACAGAGGGAATGACAGACAGGGAAACAAAACACACACACGTGGGGAAGAGACACAAACAAACCCAAACATGACAGGCAGCTGATTCTGCAGCCTTTATTTGAAGAAATGTTTGTAATCATGTCATCATTTGATAGTTTGAAGTTTAGTTTCTAATTTGTAGCACAACGTCGTCAGCCGTACATTGGAGCATCCTGTCCATACATGTAGTCATGATGTCTGTTTCATGTTCAGTGCTCATGTTGTTTAAAATATAACATACTGCACAATATCTGATGTGACTTTGAACAGGCCACTCTTGAAAAAGCCTCTACATGACTTCACTTTTATTATGCTTGGTGATTTGGTTACATACATAGATTATTTATATTATTATTATTTATATTGTTTATATCACATGATCAAATGTTTTGGATTTTCAACCTGTGTTTTATGACCTCACAGGAGACGACTTCCTCGATGTCCATGATCTCCCAGGCCCCGTCATCCCTGACATGGAGGCAGGTGAGCATGAGTTTCTTTTCGCAGGTGAGGCTGGAGGCAATCCCCTAGACTTCTTCGATGACCTGATGCAGCACGCGGAGGACCTCTTGGCCAGCATTGAAGAAGAACTCCAACTCCTGGCGCCCAGGTATGAAGATGAAGATGAAGAAGACTCCGGGTACGAGGAGGATGAAGACGAAGAAGAGGATGAAGACGAAGAAGAGGATGAAGATGAAGAAGAGGATGAAGACGATGAAGAGGATGAAGATGAAGAAGAGGATGAAGATGAAGAAGAGGATGAAGACGATGAAGAGGATGAAGATGAAGAAGAGGATGAAGATGAAGAAGAGGATGAAGACGAGGATGAAGACGAAGAAGAGGATGAAGATGAAGAAGAGGATGAAGACGAAGAAGAGGATGAAGATGAAGAAGAGGATGAAGACGAAGAAGAGGATGAAGATGAAGAAGAGGATGAAGATGAAGAAGAGGATGAAGATGAAGAAGAGGATGAAGATGAAGACTTCCCACCTCGCTCCCCTCTCGTGCAGTTCCTTCCAGCGTATCCACCCGTCCCCGTCAGTCCTCCTTTCCCTGCTGGTCCAGAAGAGTCGGTTCCATCCACCTTTGGCCGGCGCTCCCACTTGAAGAGGATCAGGGAGGAGTGCGCTGCAGTAGCACTGGACCGTGCGAAGAGGCAGAGGAGGGATTAAGAAGACATGGACGATGAGGAGCCTTCCACCTCCGGACTCGACCTTAAAGTAGGACCAAGGACTCCCAAAACCACAAAAACTCCAAAATCATCTATTGTAACTTGTTCCCCCGACATCGACTGGACTGACGGTTCCCATCCCCCACTCTATCTGAACTGCTGAGCGGGCTTTTACAAGCCAGCAGTATCAGCCATCAGTAAATAACAAGGAAGCGACACCTCACCGACCACCGACAGCCTCTAAAATCCTCAATCTGAACTGCTGAGCGGGCTTTTACAAGCCAGCAGTATCTGCCCCAAATAACAAGGACATTGACTGAACTGACAGCTCTGACGTGGAGAGTGAAGACTCCGGTAAGACTCCATGTACGAAAAGGATGAAGATGAAGACTTCAGACCTCGCTCCCCTCTCTTACAGCAGCTCCTTATAGGATATCCCAAATATTTGATTATATGGTTGCTGATCACGCAGGTGGTATATCTAGCACCGGGTTTGAATTCATTCCTGGCTGCCTTATGATTTGATTGTATTAAGCTGTAGATACCTGAACCAGAGGTAAGTTGACAATTCTTAACGGCATGAACACAAATGTATTTTAAATATACCTTTCTCTATGATCTGCAAAGAGTTGTAATTTAAAACACATTTGATTGAATTTCTTGCTCTTCTAAACATGTATTTCATTATCATCTGTCTGACTAACTCTGTGAGAGCGTTGTGTTTTTTTTTGTGTCAACAGGCCGAAGAGGAGAATGAAGACATCCACATGAAGAGAAGATGTTTACATCCCAGACCAGACGAGAAGGATGGATGAGTACAGGAGCAGATGAAGAGCGGTGAACGCCTTTCTTTTAACTCATCAAAGTAAGTCATCCCCTCACTGACACTACAATAGTAGAAGTAGCAGCATAAAGTTAGGATAAGGTCAAGATTACTCTTAATTTGTCATTGAAGATTAAATCATTTAATTATTTGAAGGAAATTATGACATTATATCCACTGTTAAAGTTCTGTTTACTCTTATTTACTATCTGTATTTCTGTGTCACAGGGCAGGAGTCCTCAGTGGAGCAGCTGACTGTAAACATGAACCCTATGAATTCATGGCTCCTGCCCCTCCCCCTCCACCCCCAGCACCGCCCCCTTCAGCCTGCAGCCCAGCGATGAGGAGCGCCCCGGCTTGACCAGCAAAGAGGACGTTTGTTTCCATCTGCTTCTTCTGTGCTGGTCAGTTTGAGACGCTCCTCACAGCCCATCAGAGAGTCTCCGGATCGTTGCTCGGAAAGAGGCCGACGGCTCCTCAACAATGACAGACACAATACAGCTCAAAGAGATGTCACTATAGGCTATACTGTTTTACACACTCTTAGTCTCTCACACAGTTTAATGTAATTTTATACAGAGGTGTAAAGAGTACTAACATATTCTACTCAAGTAAAAGTACTGTTACTTTAATAACATTTAACTGAAGTATAAGTAAAAGTAGCAGTTTAAAAATGTACTCAAGTAAAAGTTAAAAGTAGCTTGTTGAAAATGTACTTTAGATAAAAGTTACTGGTTTCTTGTTTTAACAACGTATTTCTCCTTATTGCAAATAAGACGACAGGATTTAAATCTCAAGGGTTTTTTTAATTAAAGGATCGTCTTTACAAAGATTCATCTGTTCAGATGAACATTTTCTTTTTTATCCCAGTGACAAAAACAAATGATAAATTGAGACATGACAAAAGATTATCCCTTCTTTTTTTTGAACCAGCAGTATGTTTTAATGATAATTTAATTACTGAGGCTTGTAATGTTCAAGTCATCAGCTGTTTTATGACAAGAAAGGTTAAACTATTTTAAAAAATCCTGACAGGGTATTTGTCTCACTCAGAAACAATGTAAAGAGTATTTTAGTGTTTTTAGTTTATTCTTCTTATTCTTATTATTTTTATTACTATGAGTTTTAGTCTCAAATGCAGCCGTGTCCTCAAAGGCTCAGTTAGATGAAACTAAACCTGAGATGAAAAATAGTTCTCTTTTTTTTATGATTTAATTCATAATAATTGTATAAATTATTGTAAGACCAGCCTATTTTAGTTGTCTTAAACTACAATACTTAACAGAAAACCGACTTTCGTCAAAGTAAAAGTACAAAATTTAAAAAATACTTCAAAAAGTAAAAGTGGCTTGCTTAAAAAAAAAATTACTCAATTACAGTAACGTGAGTAAATGTAATGTGTTACTTTACACCTCTGTATATAGACAAAGTTATTAAATATTTATTCACATGGCACAACTGTTTGTTGAATTTTGATTTTCATATAGAAATAATCAAATAAAGTATTATTCGTTAGTGCAACATTTAAGTGTGTGATATTGAATCATTTGATAAAGGTACAATTAGTTTGAGATGTATTTATGGAACAGTCAAAGCCTCTGTTCATCAACAAGGTCAGACATTTTGCCATGCATGATGAAGTGTTGATGATGGCAGTGATGTTCATGATGAAGACAGACTGTAGGACTCACTGCTGTTCTACAGTCTGATAGAGGTAGGCACAAAGGAGCGCCTGAAATCCTCCGTTTTGCACCTGGGGGATGATGAGAAGATGGCTGAAGGAACTGCTCATCATGGAGAGAGTGAGAGTTGTCCAGGATGGCTGTGATTTTCTCCTTCATCCTCGTCTCAGCTATCGTCTCCAAGCCGTCCATCATTGAAGAACTTGTACTAGAACCTTCTGTAAGAAGACACAGCTTTAAAGGGTTTGGCAGCTGGAATTACAATGTTTTCTTCTCTCTCATCCTGAACATGAAAAAGAGTGTTAGTGTTCACTGCACGAGTGTCAGCCGTATCAATATTCTCTGTTTAAAAGGTAGAGTGTCACTCAATATTAAATAGTGAGTGTATAAAACCATGCCCATATTTTGGCAAAACCAGCACTGTGAAAGTGTGGCTTGAAGGAAATATGGATGAAATAATGTTTGTAATATTGTTTTAATGCATATTATACTCTGACATTCATAAAGTACAACATTGAGAGTTAACAAGACACAAATACAAAAAACAAGATTCATTTTGACAAAGATGACAGAATACAAACAGTAAAGGTTGCAGTATCGTTGGTGTAACACTAATAAAATCCCATAAAAATAGGTGAAAAGGGCATGATTTGTTTGCTTTTGTAATATGCAAAGACAACTGTTGTGTGATCTGGATGATTTATGGAGCAAAAGGAGAACAGTTGGAGAGAGGCTCAGAGGAAAAAAAAGTAAACACAATGAATCTCACAATAACAGAAATAATAATACTAATGAAAATCACCATGATAATAACTAGATATGTGTTTCTCTTGAGGGAATAATTGCAGGTTAGTACCTTTCATGACAATCATAAATTACAAGGTTGGTAAATGTTGTGTTATGCCAATTTTTCACAGAAACCGAAAAAACAAACCCTGGATATTCAACCTGAAATGTCTGATAGAAAACAAATGAAAACCTAATTTATTTTTTTATTGGTGCAAATAATGGAGGCTGGGATGGGTAGAAAACATGCTGTCATGCAGGCACGTTCATAACATCATCGCCTAAAGTTGGTTAATAAAAAAAACGGACAAGCTAAAAAGCTTGTAATAATAAAAGTGTAAAAAACATCTTGCATATTTCACCCATTATGGGAAAAAATACTAATTCTAAATACAACTACAGAGTAAAGTAATATTTATGCTGAAATGAAAGCAATGTTAAAACATTAATTTAAGTTTTCACATACAGTAAGTAAAACAATGTAGATGTTTGTTGCTCCCTGCAAATGAAAACACACACCTGAGTGTCTGTTTATTAAATGATGAATGTCCACTCAGTCGTACAGTTTATACATGTTCTGCTTCTAGCCTTTCTTACAACAAATTACTACAATAAGGACAGTTGGGGTCCCCGGTCTCATTGATCATTGATACAGTTCTTGCATGCTGTACCTTTAACACTTCTGCATGCCGAGATACATTCAACACCATTACAGTTAAAGCTTGTGAACCAGAGTGGCTCCTCAGGAGTCATGGGGTCCTGTGTTTGAACATATAAATACACGTTGTTTTAATGTACATTCTGTTTTTATGTCTGTAAAGCACTATGAATTGCCTTGTGTCTGAACAGCGCTATATAAATAAACTTGCCTTGCCATAAACTCCTCCCACCCATCCATAGTCACTGGGGTCCAAAAGACATGCTCTGCTGAACCTTCCAGTCCCAGGTTTTGATATAGGCCTGGACAGATTGTGCAGCAGCTTCACCCTCTGTTGGAGGTACAGTTTATGGTAAGATCAACTCAGCCATCGCCTTCCCTAAAAACCTGTATCAAACCAGACACAGTGACACCAGGCATAGACTAACAGAGGGTGCATATTTAAACTAGAAAATGTGATACCAGATCTTTGATGGCTATAGTAGCTTGCAAAAAATTCACTGTCATAACCAAGAGGTCATGTTTAAGGTTGAGGTGTAAGGAGGATATTGGGATTCATTCAGTCCTTCAACACATCCTTTCCCCACTTCTCGTCAGTCATTTATGTTACTATACTGCCTCCTTGTGGCTGAGTGCTGGTACTGCCAGAGAAAAAGCAGCTTGTCATACCAGAGCACGTCTCCATTATTCTATCAGAACAGTACAGTAGTGGGATCCTACATTATGACAATATTTAAGTGTCTCTATCCTCTATCATCATTTATTATTATTAATTTATTTAAGCTCACGTAAAGGTCAACAATCTAAATTTCACACAGAGCAGGAGGGACTGATTGTGCAGTTAGAAGTCAGGTTAAACCAGATCCAATAGTGTAAAAACACATTCATCTATGTTGACCTTTCTTTGAAAAGACATCTACTTTCCCTCTTGATACAGGGTGTGACTGCCTGAAGTTATTTGACATAATTTTGCATTTTAATGCATGTAAACAAACCAAAGGTTTGAGTGACCTGTCTCTTAGCTGCTGTAGCTGCTTTGTTTATAGCCTACTGGAGCTGCGTCATTTAAAGAATAAACAATCAATCCAGGATGGATATTCTACAGCTGGTTAATGTCTTAAGCTAAATCGATGATCAAATCTGACACAGAATACTTACTTAAACCACAGTTTAAGTGTAGCCTATATCAAACAGTAAAGGTGTCTGAAAGATGAAAGGTGTTATGTTGTAACTTTGTCTGTTCACTCTTTAAATACAACAAATGAAAAATCAGCTGCTTATTTAAACAGTTTTTTCAAAACACCATGGCTTGCCTGTGTTAGGCAAAAAAGTTGTTCTATCACTTTCCATGAAGGAAGCGGAGTGTTCAAGCTTTCGCTCAAATTCGGATACATTCGGGTATTTCCGGAAGTAGTGGGCGTGCTCGGCTGCGTTGCGTCTCAACCGGCGGTACAATCGGATGATCCCGGGCGGGCGGAGCTAAAGAGGAGGAAACTGAACCGTTGAATGACTGCTCTCAAGAAAACCGGCGACGAGCCTCCAAACCCGGCAGATTAACCGCCCTTCATTACTGCTTTTCCTCGCATTGATCCTGCCAAAGAGATCCAGCAAGACAACACGCAACTCCTTCACAAACATCTCGTCAACATTAAACCTTCGTTTTAACCACATCACACCTGCATGCTGCAGCTTCTAGAAATATCTGTGAAGGTGCTCGGAGATTAGCGTTGCAGATAAACGACTGCAGGATGGAGACGCAGATACATGTGCCCGTCGGTTCGCCGGTGATCAGAAAAATGTCAATTTTCGTGGACGAGCACAACGTGGCTGAGGGAGCGATGAAGCTGATCCAAGAGCTGAGACCGGCGTGGGACAAGAGTCACGTCAAGACCAAGGTAAGGTTAGCAAACAGGCTAGCTGCTCTGAGGAGAGCTAGGCTAGCTTAATGAGACCTGCAGCATCAACCAGCCAGTGGAGAGGAAGGGCCGAGGAAGAAATGATAATAAAGCCTGTTTGATTTATTTAAACAAACAACTCACCACTCTTCATTTAAGACTCATGTACGGTATATTCTGTCGTAGTTTTAACTATGAAAACCTGCACTAAGCTAACAGCTGTCAGTGTTGAACCTCCACTAAACTGAACAGAAAATTAGAAACCAGAGAGGTCACGTGACCACAATGTTCATGTTGAACTCGGCTCTTTAAGTTTGAAGTCCTCCATATGCGTGTTAAGGCAAACTTTAACCTTATAACAAGTCATGTCATCCTGTCTGTCACTGTGTTTGGATGAGGAATAATAAGCACATCTCTCTCTGCGGACACGCCTTGTAAAATGTTTTATAGTCTGAACTTCAGCCTGTTTATTGTCTCTGTCGTCACATGTTTAACTCAACAGTTAATAGGTAATAAAGACACATTAAATAATAAGGTGGGGTCAAAGCATACTGCTGCTGTGTAGTTTAAAAGTAAGATCTAGCAGGCGTGTTGTGCTTCTCTTATGAAATAAATGTGAATACAGGATGTGGGTTTAAAACTTCTGTTCTGACTCCAAACCTGTACAAAATACACTAGATCTTTATTTAAACAAAGACGTGAACATTTTCATCACTGTGAGATAAAAAAACAAATCCCGAGAAGAGAAATGTGTCTCCTAAATGAAGAGCAACTTAAGAGCGTTGCTGCGGATTTCATTTCAGCCACAAAGTGAGTTTGTTGGGATGTTGTTGTTTACAACGTCACAAGCCTTAACGGCTGGACAGTTTGTGAAAGTCGACGGTACGGCAGAAAACAAAGAGGTGAAATTACACATAAAGCTCAGGACACGGCATCGAGATGTATCGCTCAGGACTTTAAAGTGTCAGGAGTAGAGAGGCTCTGTGAGGAGGAAGTTATTTTACCACCTGGGATTCATGATAAAGTAGAACCCGTCTCTGTTTGCTATCAGCTCGTCTTTTGCTTCCTTGTTTGGAAGGAGACCCGGCAGAATGAGTCCTGCTCACCTCGGCTCTGTCGGAGAGCGCTTTGTCTCAGAGTCAGAGAGCTCAGTGACAGTCTCAGTGACTCTGCCCCCCCCACTCTCTCTCACACACACACACACACACACACACACACACACACACACACACACACACACACACACACACACACACACACACACACACACACACACACACACACACACACACACACAAATGCTGTGCCACGATACAGTGACGCCCCTACACGCCCATAATGCATCATCAGATGTCTCTCCACTGAAGATGGATACGTGTAGATAAGATCATGTAGAAGTTTTTTTTTTTTTATCCCACAAGGGAGAAATGTTGAGTGTTATAACAACAAAGATCAAGAACAGACGATAAAGAGAACACAGTTCAGAGAGAGAGCTAATGTGGTCTGAACATTCACAGTGCACAGAACAGTTTGACTATTATGGCACATGCATATCAGAGGATATGAGAGATGTGATAGTATTGCACAAGGGGTTGAAGTGAATTGTGTCCAGTGTGTGTGTGCGTGTGTTTTATGATCTACTTGGAGCTGGTTAAACAGTCTGCCTGCAGCAGGAAGGAAGAAGCTGCTGTATCTGTCCTTACGACTGCGTGGGTGACCTGTCGCTGAAGGAGCTGCTACAGTCCCAGCCGTGCAGTGGGAAACGTTCTCCATCAGAGATGATACGTTTGCCATCATCGTCCATATCTCCCACCAGCTCCACGGGGGTCGAGGGGGTCAGCCCAGAACAGAGCAAGCAGTCTGTTCCTGTCTGCAGCCGTGAAGCTGACGACTCTGTGCAGCATGGCTGACGCCACTGCAGAGTCATGAAACGTCCTCAGGAGTGCCCCGTGCACTCTGAAGGACCCGAGTCTGCTCTGGGCTTTCTCCTGCAGCGAGTTGGTGTGGTCAGTCCAGCCGAGCTTGTTGCTCAGGTACTCATAAGAGTCCACTGTCTCCGAGCTAACAATAATAAATAATAACTTTTGAGAAACAATATTAGTTTAGAAAAGAATAGCAGTAAAATAGGGATTGAATAAAAGTGACATATTAATGAAGAAACAAGATGGGCTTAACAGAAGGTTCATCTTTTGTTACTGATCTTTCCTCTTCCTGCCAGTGCACTGCCAGAGGGTTAGCATTTTAAAATGAATTGCTGTTATTCTATTGAATATTTTACTGCCCTCTGTTTGACATGGAAGATAAAAATCACCTCATGTAAACAGAGAATGTAGAAAAATCTCGTCTGATGTGACTCCTATAAGCCGGGCGGTAAACTCCATCTTTGATTGGTCATGAATGATTCAGACTTTTCTTTATCTAATAATTCAACATAGCAGACCTCGTTAGGGATAGATAAAGTCCAAACATATTTCCTTCTTTCTATGAGAAGACGAGGTCGAAACATTTCTGTGCACGTTAAATGTAAATGTCATGTTTGCACTCAGTGATGGGATCGAATGCAGACTCTCGTTTTCTTCATTATCAAATAATATCGGTAAAAATAGTCGATGAAGTCTTTGTACTTTAAGCCGTCTCTGCACACTCGCCAAACGCTGACGAACAAGTGTTGCTAGGCAATCCAGTCAGGAGCCTCTGTTTGTCTGGAAGGGAAAATGCATAATTAATTCCTTGTTAAAGGATCAAGTGACTGATGAGTCACGGCCGGGTCAAAGTCGTGGAGGTGGCTCTGAAAAGGGGACGCAGAGACGCAAGCAGCTTCTTTTACTATTTGATCGACCTGGTTCAGACACCCCACCACGGTGCCTCAGGTGTAAATGAGCTGTCAGGCCAACTCTGGACCAACAGATGTGTTGTGCATGGTTCCTGTCAACTCAACCAAACTCAACTCAACTCGTGTTGCAGTACTCAAATCGGCCCAGACTTCAAACTTTTTTTATGGTCTGAGAAACATTTTTTACTCTTTGGCTCAGACTGGACGGACTCTGGATTTTAAATCAAGACCACCGCTGAAAGGCTGGTTTTCTGTATCATTGCTGTGATATGAATAACAACGCCTCATAATAAAAGGATACTTATCGTCAGTTCTTTCATAGTTACATTTCTATTCCCCCAAGTGAATGACAGGCTCAATGCACACAAGGATGATTTTTCATCCATACTGTCTCGGTCCTGCTCTGCGATAGAGCTGAACTTGAGCTCTAAAGCCAGAAGAGTTTTTCCTGTGATGGACCCCAAAAACAGGATTTGTAGTCCACCTGAGAATGTGTTGTCTCCTAAGGAGTGGCACAACTGGCGATTTAGGGTGTATTCACACCAGTGATTTAGGCAGAAATGGGAAAACAGGGGGTGCAAAAAAAAAATACAGGGGGTGCAAATTTTTTTCAGTGTCACTCACGGCGGCGCGGAGGTTATGTGCTCACTAACACACTGGTTTTGAAGAAAACTGAATAAGTCTCTAAATTGTGCATTCTGTTCAATAAGATGCATTGTTACACATTTTAGTTTTCCCAAGCTTGATAATGTTGATTTACTGTACAGCCCCTGCCCTGACACACCCCTTCATCATTTGACTCACTTGGTTCATGTTGTCTAACCCCTTTGTTGGCCCACTACTTCTATCTGCACTTTCTTTAAAAAACAAACAACAAACAAATAAATTCATAATATTACATGTGTCATCCAGTAATAATAGATCCCTAGACCTTGATAAATCAATCATCTGTCAGCATATTCGAATGTGGCGCTGACCCGAAAAGGTGGAGCTAAACACTGCAGTCCGTTGATTGGTTGAAAAAATCGTCACTTCCCGTGTTACGTCGGTAAACAAAACTCCGCCGTGTTTAAACCATTGACTGTAATACACAGCTGATTGTTTACGTCTGTATTTCTCCTCGCCGATCACAGCCTTCTCTGAAACAAAGCTTGATTGAGTTCTTGTAATAAACAGTCACATGCCAATGACAAAGTGGATGAACTACTGGATGTCTTCTTCGTTGGTTTTGTTTGTGTAGCGTTTTTCTCCTTTGTTGAATTTATTAGTTAGCGGTTAGCTGTCAGCGGTTAGCTGCTATCATATGACGCTATTTACATAGCGGCTATCATCATCTGGCTGACACACCGTCTACCAAATAGGGCACGGGTGGCTGTAGAAACGTAAACGGGATCGGGTTTAAGCTTTTCAATACCGGTATTCGGCAAACATATTCTTTGCTAGAATTAGAATGTAGCCTAATCAGATATTTAGCGCACCGTATAGAAACCTGTGTAGTAAGCACGTCTATTAAATGTAGATATTTGCACGGCCTAGGTCAAGCCGTGCAATAATTTCAAGGCCGTGTTTTTTAAAAATAGGCCGTGCAAAAAGCGGTTTCGTGGCAGGCTACCTAAATCTATGATTCACACCTAACTTGTTTGGTTCGCTTGAAGCAAACTAAAACCCTGGTGCTGACCTCTTGAGTAGGTGTGAATACAAACCATCGAACTCAGGTGCGCACCAAACAGCCGGACCGAGACCCAGCCAAAGAGGTGGTCGCGGTTCGCCTCCAAACGAACCCTGGTACGGTTCGTTTGAGGTGTGAAAGCAACCAGACCTCAGTCCGACCCAGCTCTAAAAGTCGTACAGCTTTTTTGGACATAACAGGCTCCCGTTGCCTCGCGCATTAAGGGAAATAATTGTTCGGTTAGCAGCACAGTGTTCTTGTTTGTTTCTATTACCTACTTCTTTGATATAAGACGCGGAGGTAATCTTTAGTCTATCTTTCAGACACTTTCACTGGTGATTCATCGCTCTGTTCCTTTATTATCCAATACATTTAAATCACACTGACTATGAACAGAACAGTAGCTGCAGCAGTCTGATCCTCCTCCTTTCCCCTGCACCACATACGTCATTTATAACCTCGGCCACATTCATCATAACACCGGTTGATTTCCCACACATAGATCTACATTTTTTACACAACTAAATATTTTTGTACCTGTACTTAATGGATGAAATTGTTGGTAAAATGTTCAATACCAAGACAGCGAGTGCAGCATGCAAGTTCTCCATGATTGTTTACTTTCATCTTGCCATTACGGCTTTACCCCGCCCTAAACCTTTTTATCCAATGATTGAACGATCTTCACACACGTGGTTTTGTTTATGAATTCTGGGCCTCTTGCGAAAACTGCAAGAAACAACAAGAAACATTGTATTTGGTCCGAACCAAAGAAAGCGGACTAAAGGACTTTTCTGGTGTGAATACACCCTGAGATGACTGTGGAGCGTTTCCAGGGCACCTGGAGGAGAGTTTTCGTTGTTTTCATGGCAGCAGGAAGCGCTGACTGTGGTGTAGAGCAGCAGGGCAGCACTGTTGACAGAAACATCTGATTAGCCTCGCCACCTGGACAGGAAGACCTTTACTGGAAATACACACTGTCCATTTCCAAACATCCCATGTGCACCCTGAGTTTGTGAAAACAGCAGTGTGTGCCAACAGCAACAGAGGAACAGTGTCCAGTCTCCATTCCCATGCTGAAGATAAACGCTGCCTGACAAAGGTCGATGGTGTGAGTCATCAGCAGAGACGTAGACCTGACTTGATGTTTGGATGTAAAGTGGGGAACCACAGGCTGCATCCCATGCTTCTACAGATCCAGTGTCTGATTCACCACAACATGTCATGGAATCAAAGATGGCTGATAGAAAGGAGGGCAGCGGGAGCGATGCCAGCGTGAGGCACAGCATAGAACCTCTGTTAGCTTCCCAGACACCCTGCTGTGGTGATGAGGACAGTCAGCGGAGTGGGCTAAACCACTTTTTATCTGGGGGGGGGGGGGAGTTGACCCTTCAGCTGACAGTTCTTAGTTTGTGTGATTTCAATACTTTTATTTATAATTTTTTTTAGATATGTGTTTTTTGGCCTTTTTGCCTTTGTTAGAGAGATGTGGATAGGGTCAGAAATCAGGGAGAGAAAGAGGGGGGGGGGGGGATCGACATGCGAGAAAGAGTTGAACCCGGACCGCTCGCGTGAGGACTGTAGCCTCCATACGTGGGGACGCGTGTGCTGCCGGGTCTGACGGGTCGCCTGGCAACAGAGACTCAACAAAAAGTGAGGACTGCTCCAAAACGGCAAACTCCAAATGGTTTTCGATTGCTGTTAAGATCACAAATAATAAACACACGCATCAAAGTTAAACACTCTGAACTCTGACAAGCACTAAAGTGAATACATATAAATACATATAAATAACACAACACTTAAAAAAACATTAAACATGGCACGCGGCACAGTCATCCTTTGAGCTCGATTTATTTATTCTTTTTTTTCACGACTGGGGAATCCAAAATCCTACTTGAAATTGAAACTTGATTAATTACTGAGCACTACATGGCTCCTTTTTTAAATCACCGCTGATGAAGAAAATTTGTCTGGGCAATATCGCCTAAACATTTAACCACACATATCCTTCTCTTCATTGGTTTGAAGCTGCTGTTTCATTGTCGAGTCTCAAAGAGTTTGGTATAACTTTTCAAATGACAGTCTTTTATTCTTTATTCAGATTGAGGGGCTGCAGTTTGTCAGAGATCAGCTGTTCTTCTCTGGCCTCAGCTCTGCAGTCCAACCCCTCCCATCATCACAGATTGAAATCGCCTGAAAATTCAGAGGACTGAAGAGCCCTTTTTTCAGAATCCGTTATTAGCACTAGCACATGCTCTTGAATCAGTACAGACGACGAAGCGGGTGCGAGCAGTACTTCTGTACGTTCATTTAAAATCAACTCCAAATCAATCTCGTTAAAATATTTGACTAAACTACATCATCGCATGGATTAAACGGGACGTATGAGCCATCTTCAGAAGGAAGACAGTCCACGTCAGAGGGCCTGCAGTCAGGCCACACATCGCACACTCATTCATGGCAGAAAAAAAAGAAACGTCAGGCAGTATATGACTGATTGTTTACCTCTGTCTGGGTCCAAGCTTATCGCTGTCTGTCGATGTATTGATCGCCGGTGTTAGCGGTGTATTGTGTGGCGGGTAGAATGGATCAGTCATGTGGTAGCAAAGGCGCGTATGCCTGCATATGTACGGCCATAACAGGGATGCCTGCACGCCCATCTTTGTGGTCAGCCACGTGTGGAATGTCAGATATGTACGAGTGAGCGTCTGGACCGGGGGGAGACGCAGGCAGTGTGTATGTTGTTATTGTGTTCGTTCGAGTGGGACCGACTCGCCCACTGCAGTGACGTGACATTCAGACCCTGGCTCTGGACATAGACGGCTTTTTTCGCTCAGTCGTCATTTCAGATGAAGCGTTTGACTTCCATTCTTGATTGACTGATGCAACAGCAACAGCACCTTGCAGGCCTAATGCAGGAGTCATTAACTCACTTCTCTTTTAAGAGTTTAAATAAATTCCACTGACTGCGCATGCACAAAAATAAAGCAAAAAACATAATCAATGTGTAGGCTATATTCTGAATATGTTAATTTATGAAACAAATATTGAACCCGGCCTGGTACATTATAGTCATGCCTGATATCTGAGGGGGCTGTCGGAGAGATGCTGCTTTCAGAAGATGCAATATTCTAGTTTGGTGATATCAAACTCTACGATCCTTCACAAACAAACCATTAAGATCTTTCAGGCTGTGATTTTTATTATTCATTTTTTACAGGAAGCTCATACAGAAAAGCTTGTATGGGAAATATGACAGCAGACTCACAAGCAGCACTTATTGGCCAAATCTTAACTTTAACATAAGTAATGTGTTACTCAGGTGAGAAGGGAGGTTTGTTACGTTTGGTTGATGGGCTAGTTGAAAGACTTATGACTCCCAGATTCTTTACATTGGAGCTCCTACCAGGGGAGCTATTTGTTTCAGGATCTGATCCTAACCCTAAGAGCCCTAACGCCTAAGAAACGTCAGTGGGTCTGAATTTAGGAGCAGAAGATCATTGATCATGCTCGTCTTCATGTCCTATTTTCAGTATTTTCATCTGGCTTCACAAATATAACTGAGTATCATCTGCATAAAATACATATTAAAAATATCACCAAGATAAAAGTCTGTGACTGAAGAGCCCGTCTTCTTATAAAGGATTCATTGTTCATGTTGAAATTGAGATCTGTTTGATTTGGGGATTTGAACCTGCGTAATGCAGTCTCCTTAAATGCCAGTTAAGCTTTCTATTCTTCGTAACAGGATGTGATGTTCTAAGTGCATCACTTAGATCTGAGTCTGGGAAAAGTCCACCGTTATCACCACCTTGATGGCTTGTGTTCAGTTCTCTGCTGAAGGTTTCAAATCAATGACTGAATCATGTTGACAATAATTGTCTCTGTATTGGTGCTTCAGAGCTGCAGACATGTGCCTTAAATGTAATCTGTACTGTGGTCTTCTTTATTGAAGATTGTCTGGGAACAAACACGGATGCTGTTATTTCTCATCTTTGGGCGAATGACATGATTCATTCTCCTCTTCTTTCAGCTCTTCACTGATGGAACCACCAACAAGCTGGTGGGCTGCTACGTGGAGGACAGTCCCGAGGACGTGGTCCTTGTCCGAGTATACGGAAACAAGACGGAGCTATTCGTGGATAGAGACAATGAGCTCAAGAGCTTTCAGGTAGTGTCCAAGCTAATGAATGGGTCGCGTGTCCTGGACTAGGTTCACCTGTCTCCTTTTAACCAGGTGTGTATTTTTGTTTTTTGTTTTGTCTCCTGCAGGTGCTACATGCTAACGGCTGCGCTCCCCACCTCTACTGCACCTTTCAGAACGGCATCTGCTACGAGTTCATGCAGGGGGACGCTCTGGGCACGCAGGATGTCAGGGATCCTTCTTTACTCAGGTCAGGACGTGGTGGTGGGATGGAAGTACTCAGGCTTTGATTCACAGACGCTCACAGTATGATTGTGCTATCAATGTCAAGTACCTGATTCAGAAACCTCCTAGGCTTTCCACAGACGACACACACAAGGTATTAGAAAAAGGAAAAACACACCTCAGCGCCGGAGGAGTGAAGAGATGAGTGGAGTGATGGACCATTTACATAGTGAAAAAACAAACAATGACTAATAAACAAAGCCAGTTATGCTAGGTTTGTCCTGTTGGTTTACCTTCATTGTGACTCAACACACTTCTTATCTTTCTGTGTCTGACGACTTACATTGCACTCACACATAATGACACACAACCCTGCAGCTTAAAGGTGCACTATGGAGATTTGGTAGTGAGACAATTCGGTGCTATATTTTCTAATTAGTCTCTGGATGGACAATGTTTGGAGCTAACAAGCTACTAGAGTGACGGTTTCACCTCCTTAACTTGTCTCGTATCATTTTCTCTTCAGTGTTACAGGGAGCTCATTTTCCACTCAGGACAGTTTGTGTCAGGAGTTCTGAACACGTCCACACGTCTGTCTAACAAAGCTCCATCATTTACCTGTAGATTAAACATCCTGTCATCACTAACTCTTTGAGTACGTGTCTCCTTTCAGGATGATAGCCGGAGAGATGGCTCGTATCCACGCCATCCATGCCCACAACGGCTGCATCCCCAAACCCAACCTCTGGATCAAGATGAGGAAATACTTCTCCCTCGTGGCCACAGAGTTCACCGAGCAAGCGTCCAACCTGAGGTGAGCTTCTTAGCTGCTAACTGCTCCAGGTTCACGCTCAGGTCATCACATGCATGCTCAGTAAGGCTGAGAGGTGAAGAAGGGAAATGAAGCTGTTTTCACATATGCACTACCGCTGAAATCCTCCTGATCTGCTTGTTCAGACATCTCAGCCTCACAGCGGCTGCAGAGGTGCGTTCTCACTTCAGCTCTCAGCACTGAGCACACACCTGACTCAGCATTTTTAAGGACCGAGTATATTTATATAAGACCCGGGTATATTTACTCTTTAAAAGTTAACAGCAGAGGGTTGATTGATCTTTCCCACCACCAGGACTCTCACTTTTAAGCTCATAAATCCTAACTCTGGATGTGACCCTGACAGTCAGCTCAGTGATGACGAGAGGTTTAATATCAAACCGCCTCTTAACGGAGACGCTGTAAACCCTGAGCCTAGTTAGTTTCATGACGCACTCATGAAGGCTGGAACATTTTGGTGTAATGCTTTTTATATAATTGCCCTTTCATCTATTGAAAGGTGCGTGTGTGTGTGGGGGGGGGGGGGGGGTCAGTTTGCGGACGTTCAGGCTGAGGCTGGTTCAGTTTGCTTCCTGGCAGTGGACCTGTGGAGCCGACAGAAGTGGACCATTTCATAACCTTGCAAGCTGCTCAGTGGCAGCTGACGTCTTTGTTCTGACGGCTATTAGATTAAAGCCAGCATGTGGCTTATATAACTGCAACAATTATAGCGGGCTGGATTAGGGAGTCTGAGGCATGCAGTCGGCCAGCAGATGTTTGCTCCGGTCACTTTGCCCTCTTCCTTGGATACGCAGACAGTTAAAGTGTTCTGCACCTGGACACCGGCGGAGCGCGGACTTTACGTACGTCCTCGCGTCAGCAAAGCTCCCCGTGAGACTGTCCTGTCGGCTGTGTGACTTCTCCTCAGCGTGCGGCTGAGAGTTCACTCTTCTTCTGATGTCATCCTAGCTGTGGATTAGTTCCCATAAGCCCATTACGGTTAGCACCGGGGTCTCTGTTCAGTCAACCAGTCAGGTTGGCTCAGACACGAGCTGTCAGCTAGTAGCTGCTTGACTTAACCCTCTCTCTACTAGCCACCGGCAGACGTTGATGATCTGGAGTGCTCTGTGTGTCATGTGACACAGGTTGGATGATGAGTGCAGAGGAGTCGTGTAAGGAAGGTGTAAAGTAAACACAAAGCAAATGCTGGATAATCAGATCCCAAAAGGAGACGACGCTGCGTAGCCATAGTGACTCCAGGAGTTTCCACTGAGCGCTCGTTTTCTCCGTCCCGGCTCCCAGGGGCCCGTACCGAGCAGCTGTGCCCTTTGTGCATGTTTGTCTCAGAATATGATCCAACTGTTCAATGACCTTAAAACCACAAAGAGCTCTGTGGTTTGGTCGATAATCTCGAGTACAACTCCTTCTGTCCGGTGCTGCAGAAATGACTAGAATATATGTGATGTGTATTTTTTATTGTGGTACCAAAAAAAACCCACATGAGATGACTCCACACATACAGTAAGTGTGTTTTTTATGCACACGTTCATATATTCATATGCATGTTGGCTCCACACGTCACTTATCAATGTAGCATTGAAACGGGAGCTTGTTGGTGTGCAGATGTTTATTTTTCACTACCAGGTACATGCATGCATATATAGATAGATAGATAGATAGATAGATAGATAGATAGATAGATAGATAGATAGATAGATAGATTTATCAGTGATTCCCAGCCTGCATTTTTGAATGATTGAGAATCAATATTCC
Organism: Symphodus melops; assembly: GCF_947650265.1. Taxonomy (NCBI): domain Eukaryota; kingdom Metazoa; phylum Chordata; class Actinopteri; order Labriformes; family Labridae; genus Symphodus; species Symphodus melops. The sequence goes on along the minus strand of NC_136694.1, from coordinate 4,083,019 downwards.
TCCTGATGAAGGAGGAAGAGTCTTTCAACTGAAGCAGCTGAAGTATTGATCTGTGTGCCAGACATGAGCTGTACAGACGGATATGAATTCTGCTTTTGTGTTTTCCAAGTGGGTACATTTAGCATTTACACATACTACATCGCTATGTTGATATTAAAACAAAATATCATGCAGCCATATGGACGTCCCTCTACCAAGCAGGTGGAGCCAGTTCCATCAACACAGTGTAACCCACAACAGCACACACAGCTCTCTCTCTCTCTCTCGCTCTCTCTCACTCTGCCTTGGTCTTGTGCAGGATCCAGCAGGAGTGTCCCAGCAAAGCAGTGCTGGAGCAGGAGATGGTGTGGATGAAGGAGCACCTCTCCACGCTGGGCTCCCCCGTGGTGCTCTGCCACAACGACCTGCTGTGCAAGAACATCATCCACAACAGCAAAGAGGGTAGCCAGCTTGTTTATACCTTTCAGAATGATCAGACGCCAATCTGTCAGCAAGCCGATTGACCCCAACACCTCAAGAAGTAATTACAGATAACAACACAAAGGAGAACATGTGGAGACCTAGGAGGGTTACATACAGTGTATGATACAGGGTCACTTGTACAGCCAAGCTAGCCAAGTGTGACGTCTACGGAAAAGTAGCCAAAGGGCCTTCAGCTGCGTCTCATTTCGTAGTCCATCTCCGTGTGTGTTTTTTTAAGCTATTATTTCACTTTAATTCTTTTTGCATCAAAGAGAGTTCAAGCTGACTCATGAGGTCTGAGTACTTATCATTAAGCTCATGCTTTGCTATCATGCTGCATGTCAGGCGGCCACAGTTTATGTGGTGGGATACTGTGCCCTCATCAGTTTGTTTTTTAGTTCCGGTGCAGCATCATGATTTTGATTGAATGCGTCTCTCAGGTCACGTTCGCTTCATCGACTATGAATACTCCAGCTACAACTACCAGGCCTTCGACATCGGCAACCACTTCAATGAATTTGCAGGTTTGTTGAGCCAAGCTGGAACACATCACCAGTTCAAGTTACATCCATCAACTTTCCCTCATTTTGATTCCGTGGCTCCATGCGTGTGATCAGGAATGGCCGAGCTGGACTACGGGCTGTACCCCAGTCGGGACATGCAGATGGACTGGCTCAGAGTGTATCTGCAGGCGTACAAGCTCTTCACCAAGAAGACCGAGGAGGTCAGCCAGCGAGAGCTGGAGACGCTCTACGTGCAGGTCAACAAGTTTGCTCTGGTGAGGACGCACGCACACACACACACACACACACACACACACACACACACACACACACACACACACACACACACACACACACACACACACACACACACACACACACACACACACACACACACACACACACACACACACACACACACACACAGGCTTACTCAGTGTCTCACATTGCTTCATGTGATACCTTCCTTGCTTGTCTCTTTCAAGGCTTCTCACTTCTTTTGGGGCTTCTGGGCGCTCATACAGGCCAAATACTCCACCATAGACTTCGACTTCCTCGGGTAAGTGTCAAAGGTCTGAAGCTGTGTGGGGTGACCCCCCCCCCGCTGTAGGACATGAGGCAAGTGAAAGGCCACTCTGTGTGTCTGAAAATAATCCATCAGCGAGGGTGAAACAGGGTTATGCAAGAGTGAAACCAAAAACCCAAAAGCCAACATGACTCTTGTTTTCCTTTGTGATCCAGTCAACATTTTAACAATACACAACACTGCTGACTTAGGATCAGACAGAACCAAAGTCCCTCTTGACGTATCAATGTCCTGTCCTTTGTCTTATTGGGTTTGTCTCCATGTAGCCTGTAAAGCATATAAAACGAAGACGTGGGGGGGGCACATTATTCTCCCCCTTCTTCATCTTCTCAAACAGTCCCCCTGTGCTCTAAATGAAACATCTGTGCTGTGCTCCACAGCAGAGGAGGTTTGTGAGCCTGTAGAAACCAGCTCTCTGAACGCTCCGTTTGGGTGTGTGTGTCTCTTTAAATGCAACGAGACCCCCTGGAGGGCTGGAGGTGGAGATACCAGGGGAGGGGAGGGATTTGTTCTTTGTGTTGTAAGGCTTCTACAGACCATAAAGGACTGGATGTAATTATTTCACTTTTTTGTGGGTCCGTAGACACTCAGGTTAACCACATACATGTTCAAAAACAGTTTAAAATTGGATTTTCATAATATGTCCCCTTTAACATGTGGTGTCATTTATTCCCGGGTGTATCTCTCATGTTAATCATTTTTTTAAAAAAATGGGAAAAACAGCTTTTTGCTGAGCTGCTTTCCTCGTTTCCTGCCTTCCTCATCGTTTCGCTCCTCCTCCTCTCCTTGCAGGTATGCTGTGCTCCGTTTTAACCAGTACTTCAAGACCAAACCTGAAGTGATGGCCCTGCAGATCCCAGAATGAAAGGAAGACACAAGAAGTGAGGGAGGGGTGCATCAGCTCTCATGCTGGAACTTCCTGTAGGGTGGAAAGTCTCTCCAGCTGTTGACGGACCACTACCCGCTCACCTGGCCTCCTTTTCTGCCACAAGCGCGGTTACTCTTTCATTCCTCCAACTTAGCTCCAGGTCTGTCCCAACTCTTCGCTCGAGACACTTTTCTGAGTTCCGTCTGTCTGTCTATCTGTGTGAGTGTGTGTGTGTGTGTGTGTGTGTGTGCGTGCGTGCGTGTGTGCTTGCTTTTTGTGTGTACTGTCAACCCATCCTGAGAAACCTGCATTCTCTCTCGGGCCGCTCATCGAGCAGCAGTGACTTTAGGGCAAAGAATACACACTTATTAAAAACCCTGCTTCGTGTCCCCCAGCGCCCGTAAAGAAGCTCCAACAAGAAACCAGACTTTCTTAAAGGATACACACCTAAAGCCTTTCCTCTCATTAGTTTCAACTTGTTCATGACTTTATGCAACGGCCTCTTCACACTGTAGTAAGAAAAAAAAAAAACAACTGTAGGCGCCTTGCTCATGATGTTCCTGAGATTTCTGCAGGTTGGTTTGCACACTAGAACCATTCCTCCTTCAGACTGCAGCTCGTCTAACATTTCAATTCCTTCCTTCCTTCCTTCCTTTCTCTGCATCTCTGGTGCTAAGTGCTTCTGGCTGTGGTATCTATGCACTGCACTTCCCAGACACCAGCTGCGTACTCAGGCCAGTCCTGCGTGTCCCTCGCCCTGATTCTCTCTTCTCTGGTTCCAGTAAAAGCGTTTGTCCGTTTCTATTTGAGTTATTTCAAATAAACTGCTGCTAATGTTAGAGAGGTGAAAAAAGTGAAGCCTCTCCTAAGAGAGACGGAAACCTGTTCAAGCTTCTCATGGGCTGGCTTCAGGTTAGGTCACTATTGTGTTCTAGCAATGGATGATAGAGAAGCTAAATGTGCATTTATTTATTGATGTCGACCTTCTGGATTATTTAGTATCTGAGGTGGAGCGGCTCCATAGTTGTGCTCGCAGTGATACTAAAGGAAGGAGGGGAGGTGGTGCGGCTTCAAAAGAGAGCACCTGTATCGCTCTGTGTGCTTTCTCTCTCCTCAACCCATTTTTTCCACATTCATGACTTTTATGGTAACAAAGCGTCGCTCTGTTAAACTTTCCATTAAGACATCCTGGACCTGTTGGAAAATTACGACCTCCGTCACCCTCACCACCAACCCCTCCTCACCCACCACTGTCCCCTTCTCTACTCTTTATGGCCTCATCTGTTTGCGTTCACCTTTGATCTGCACATCTGTCCTTTCATCAGGTTGAAACTGCAGCAGCTGCTTCAGAGGCAGAGCCGAGTTCAGAGGCTGCTCTCAGCCGCACAACGTGCCAATCAATTCCTGCTCACACCTCTCATTTCCACATGTGGGTTTTATCTGCTCACATCCAGGCAGCGTTTCCATTTGGGCTACAGCTGATACACATTTATGCTCAACAGCCACAGACTACAGAACACAAACACTTTGACATGTTTGACACATGTTGTCTCCTTTACAAGATGTTAGTTTTGGCAATTTTCTCTGAATTCTGCAACCAATAAAAAGTTTTTATTTGGCTGTTTGAATCCTGCAGACACCTCAGCTCTGACCGCTCTGTTAGAAAGATCCTCTCGATTCACTTCTTTATAGTCGTCATGATAAAATCCACGACCGGCGGACACGACTTTGGTCCGCCGGGCTTCCCTCTCTTTCTTAAACACTCCAAGATATTTAATCCCTTCTCTGCACAGCAGGGGGAGACACTGAGCGCTGACCTTTGTCCCACACTGCCCGTCTCATGTATCTAGTGACGGGCTCAATCATTTACACAGTGAGCTGCCCGCTGGCCCTCACACCATCACCACACAGTCTAACGTCTGTTAATGGTTTCCAGCGTGGACATTGAAGCTGGGAGATGTCAGGGATATCACATCCCTCCAACAATGTGTGACGAGGGATGATCAGAAGCTTGTGGCGTTGTGAAGCTTTAGAGTTAGTAAAATACACATTCTGCTGAAGCGTCTTTAAACATTTTCAAACTGTCCATATCGGTGTGTGCACTTTTTCATTCGAGAGTATTCTTCCACTTAGATTTCCCAAGAGCAAATGATTGAGCTTGAATGCACATTAATGAAACAACAAGTGGACGAGACACGAGTGGAGGTTTAGGAAGAGAAGACTTTGGGAACACATTGTTTAGTTTCCGATGTGGGATGTTTGAAGTCGATATTTGGGAGGGGAAAAATCCAAATGATAAACATCGGCCGATATCTTTCTCAGATTTCTGTTCGATCTTTTGTGGTGACTCTTCAAATGCAGAAAAGATATTTAATAAAGACACGATGGTCACTCAGCTGGGAACTAAGGACCCTCAGGGTAAGCACTCATCCAGCACAGGTAGACTCACCGTCCTCCATCATCCCTTTTTTCTCTCAATGGGAAAGAGGACCGTGAACTTATCTAGAAAAAGTTTACTGAGTTAAACTAATAAAAAGGAAGTAAGGAGGAGGATTATTGCTGCTCTGTTGTTTGACCTTTTTGTTCCTGTAACTTCCACTTCACGTCTTCTCAACACTCTCCTAAGCAATGTGTTCTCAAAGTCTTGACTTAAACTATTAGTTAATTTGAAGGATTTTTTTCTTCTTCTGTTCCAGCGATAGAAGTAGAGATTTAGTTTGAATGCTTCTGTTAAATATTTGAAAACAGTTACCTTTATGTCCTGAAAGTGGATTTAAGGAAAAAGATCTTAAGGTTAAAAATGAGACCAATGACGGATCCTTCTTCCTCCAAGTCTTAGCGGATATTTATTTTGATCACCTGAAAGTTAGCAAAAGGTCACTAAAACGTTTTCACTGCTGACTGCACTGACAATGAAGTTAGGCATCGTCGCTGAAGGTACGGATCAAGAGTCCTCGAAAATATTGTTTAAAAAGCGAGAAGGAAACATTGACTTTTGACTGAGAAGAATCAAAGTGCTTGACATGAAGAGACAACGATGAAATGATTCTCATCACGTTTTTTCACTTTGGGGAAAGTGAAAATGAGCCCAAACACACCGGAGCAGTTTAATGACCAATATTTACGCCTGATTCTGTCCGACTCCGCTACACTGCAGTTTAAAGTGTTTTAAACATTTGGGTTTATTTATTGATTGGACCTCATGTTCACATTTGTTCTTCTAATCAAACCACAATGGTTAGCTTCAGAAGGGTTTGCATTGCAGTTCATTTGAAATTAACTGTTTGTGTGTGAATGTACTAACTGACTTTGAAGAAACACTGTACAGGTAACTCTTGTTGGGTTTTTTTGTTTTGTTCTTTGTATGCTGATATTTACTTTTTGTAAATGCTTGAGCGCTTTGTAAATGTACTTATCCACTGCTGAAGGAGAGGCTGCGTGCAGAGACGGAGGATGTAAATACTGTAAGAAAAACTGTGAAAAGCTTACTGTACAGTGATCCTTCACACCTCCGGGAGAAAAAAAGAAGACTTATTTAACAGTTGTCAGTAAATATTTCCATTAAAATGTATAAAATAAGAAACGTGCGTCTGTGCTTTATACGTCCAGTTTCAGTTCCTATGTCTTTGAACAGTCAGAGAAATGTGATGCTTGAAGCTAAACCCTGAAGTAGACGTGCACTATGCTCACAGTTAGCATCACTGTCATCCTGCCACAATGAGATTCATTTATTAAACCCCAGAGGGGGAATTCAGGCATCGCAGTAAGACAAAAATCTAAATCCCAAAAAACAGAATAGTTAACATAAATATAAGTTAAAAGAAATAGCAAAAGTAGATGTATACAATAATAATGCATAACAGGACATGTGCTGTACCGATCCGACCCGAAAGGTTGGAGATAAATTCACTGCAGTCAGTTGATTGGTCGAAAGAATCTTCACTTCCTGTGAGACAGGAGTTACAAAGGACAAAGACAAAACATGCCACGTTTAAATGTCCTGCAGATTTAGAGCAAGTCATTTCAAGACTGTTTTTGTTCTCTGCCTCGGAGATCCAGACCTTCCTAAGAATCATTTATCTTTGTTGAATATATATTGGTCAATGTCAAATGGCTGTGATTCAGTGATTTGACTGGAATGAACCAAACCTGACCGCATGGTGGAAACGAGCCTTTTACTTTTAGGCATTTTATAACTCTCAAAAGGGAAATATTCCATTTTGAATTACTTAATGTTTTTCATTAATTAAACTTCTCATGAGCTTTAAATACTCAGGAAATAAAAAAGAGAACAATGAAGAGGACATTGTCGTGTGTGAGCTGGAAAGAGCTGAGGTGATGCGTCGCCACAAAGAAACGACCTCTTCAGTTATTAAAAACAAAATCAAACACGATTAACACAACCAATTTATTTTCTCTCAAAAAAACAACACAAAAACTCTTGAAACATAGAGAAACGTACACCTTTAAATTACACAAGCTCTTATAAACAAAATAAAGTCTCTCTCTATATTTACATCAGCAGGGGTGACGACAAGGGACTCCACAGCACGTCTCCGTTAAAATAAGATAAACACATTCCTCTGATATCAATCTCTGCGCACATTATCCAGCATTATTTACGTCACACGGTCCTGAATATGATTGTACATGGTGAGTCCCAAACCCTGAAGACCAAAGTGTGGCGTATTCTGACATGTTGATTTGTAAACCGTACAGTTAGCTTCACATGGATTGACCCCAGTGTACACTTCAGTTTTTTACAGAATGGTCATTAAACGATGAGAGCAAAGACACCAAATTCATGCATGAGCCGAGAAGTGCTGCTGTAGCCACAGAACACGACAGGAGGAAGCAGTTCATGTCTGTGTATCCCTGTCTCTGGTTGATTCAAAGGGAAACACTGCAGGGAGTTTTGGAAACATGCAGTCTGCAGAACATGAATGAAACAAGGTTAAGAAAGTGCTGGTTCTCAACACGTTTACTTCCAATATGTTTAAAACACCGTAAAACTTTAAATGATCCTAATTTAAGGCCCAGTCTCCTTTACTAGCCAGCCTGGTGCTGCTGCTGCGCACGTCTATAAATGTAGGCAGCTCTCACTCATGTGTCTCGGTTGTGGATTTAAAAGGATTCACTGGTTCTCTCTCTCCAATGTGCAGCATGTTGGCATGGGGAGGCTGTCTGTTCATCCTAACTTTGTTAATTGTTAAATATTCTTTATAGTCCTTCCAATCTTTGCAAGTGCACATGTTTAGTTTTCAAATGATCAAAGAGAGGCAGAGTCATTTTATGGACTCACGTTAATAAAAACCTGGGCTCTTAATAGAAGTTTTATAGTATTTGGTTTAAGTCCACTAATGTCCTGATCAAACTAAATAAACCTGCCGTTTCTATGTGACAACATTTAATTAAAGTGCTTCTAAATAAAATCTGTCCTGCATGCCGTAAGTGTTGTGTTTCTATTTTGCGTTTTTGTTTCACCTCTTAAACTCACACACTCTTACAGTCATGAGTTTGGTGTCTTTGTTCTCATGAAGTCGATCAGTGGTTCTTTAACACACATCTTGAAGAAGGGGGGGGGGGGGCTTCACATGGAGGAAAGACATCTAATGTGAGGTCAATTGATTGAAATTGTATTTTAATTTCTCTTTCAGTGATAAAATCTGAAAATAATTCCAGTGTAGCTTCAGAGAAGTCTTAGAACGAGGTCTGACGCACAAGTACAAAGAATACGACATGTCCTAAATAAAAGTCGTTGACATTTTCTTAAAGATTGCAGAAACGTTTGTATAAAATAACTTTAAGAATTATCGTCTACAGTGCTGTGGGAGGCTGCATCTTGAAAGCTGCAGAAACAAAGATTATCAGCTGATGGGATGCACAGAACAAAAAAAAAAGGGGGGGGGGCGCTCAGCACAACAATATATCAACAATCATTTAAAGAAACAAACAGAGGTATAAAAACAAAGGCAAGGCCCGGGTCAATACACATACAGCATTTACAGCACAAGTCAACCAAACAGTGTGACGCGGAGAGACGAGGAAGATGAGGGCTTTGTTTGTTTGTTAGCATCTTCATCGTTTCAGTGCACTAACTTTTTAAAAATGGTGATGAAAATCCTTAAGCAATGAGACACTCAGCTATAACGATCACTTCATTAGTGGTGACAAACAGATCCGTTACAAACATGTAACTGGGAGTTAAAAATGTGTCAATCTGTCTGAGTTTCAATAAATTCATTCAGAGCAAAAGATTACACTTTCTGTGATTTACTCTTTTTCATCATGGAGACAAACTCAGGGATTTATTCTCTTGTAGACTGGGGTGACCTTTTTACTAATTTAAAGGTATTCATTTAAGGGGGGCCCTCTACTCACACACTGATCATCAGATTCTGTTTACCACTCACCCTGAGAAAACAGCTTAATCAAGTCCTCTGTCGCTCTGGAGAGATTGCTCATAATAGGATGCATGATGGGAAGTTGGAAATAACAAGGAACTAAAAGTTGAAAAACCTCATCCTTTTCTAAAAGTGCTGTTCCTATATTTCCCTTTTATTAAGGGTGGAAACTTTAATTTTTTTAAGTTGAAGCTTTTGCCACATTTCAGGCAGCAGGTGGACGATCTGAAGCTTCTGTTAGTTAGGTAAGAACTGAATTGGTGAGGCCACAGCAGGTCAATGAGAAACTGACTGTGGTAGGTCTGCATTCTTTACCAGCACTGACCAGCAGGGGGCAGCACTGCTTTATTGATATCATAAAGCTCCATCACCAGCCAGTTACTGAAACAGGTGAAAATCCCTGTGAGGAATTGAATTTGTAAGAGTCAGCGTGGAAAGAAACAAAGCAGCTGATGACAAATCAATGACTGGAAATTATAACAGCTCGCCTTTTATGAGTGTGTGTTTGTGGGTGTGTTTTAATGAAAATAATCTACAAGGGCAAGTATGTGTTTTTTATACCACGTCTTCATTTCTGATTTACCGAGGGGACACCTCAATCCCTCTGCGTCTCCCTTTTCTTTTCTTCTTCTCTGACTGTTAGCCAATGAAAAGCACTCTTCCTCCTGAGCTACTGTACACTCTCCTGTCCTCCCTTCACGTCACTCCTCCTCATCCCCCTCCCCCCTTTCAGTCTGTCAGGAGCACCAGTTCCCCTTCACTCCTCTCCCCTCCATCACTTTCCTCCCCTTCACTGTACAGCGGCCGCTCCCTCTCTCTGTCCCTCTCCCTCTCTCTGGGTAGGGATGTGGGCGTGGCCTGGCCCTCTGCTAGGCGTGGCGCGGCAGGCACCTGCGGCAGGTAATGCTCCAACAACGCAGGGTGAAAGGGCATGGCTGCCACGGAGACTGAGCTGGTGTTAACCGGGTACTGACTGTCGCTGTGGGAATAGTGGATCTGCTGTGGTTCTGTTTGACTGAAACGACAAGAGGTGACATGTGGACAGTTATAGCAACGCTTTTGGCCGAGCTACATTTCACAACATGTGAGGTTTGACATGAAGCAGAAAACACCAATTACTTTAAATGTTCATATAACACACTTTCATCAAAGTCTCAACAAGTAGTTATGATTATGTTTGATCTTTTTTTTTCAGGGGCGTGTCCAGATATTTTTATTTATTTGGACTGGGTGGCCTTACTGGGGCGCTGACTTGTGCAGGGTTGGCCTGATCAATTAATTACCACCAATCATATCGACTTTGTAAAAAAAAATAATTACAAAATATGTATGCCGTTTAACATATTCTTGAGTGACTTAAAAAGAAGATCAATGTTCTACGTCAGAGTTTAATTTATTTTAAAAAAAAAATCACATCCAAACTCTTGTACACTAATCTAAATCTAAATTGCAGAAATAAATTAGTTTCTAATGTTTTAGTCCTAAAACATTGACAGTTAGTTCAGCTTGAACAGTCATAAGTCCCGCCTCTGAGAGGGCAACATGCCAATCACAGTTTAGGATTTTTTGGGGTGGCACCTGGGGTGGCCAGTCGGATTTCAAGGGGGGCCCCTGGCCCCCGGACACGCCACATGCTGTCAGCCATACAAACAACAACAGCTAATGTGTTTATTTTTTATAATGGGAGAGGAGTGGCAGAGCAAATAAGAGGACAAAGCTTTTCATCACATGCCTTAAAGCCATTGTCATGTTTTTAATTTGCCATTTGACTTTCATAAAGAGACTAGACACAAAGACATTAACAACATTTAAGACGAAGGAAAACAATGAAACTGTGAAACGTTTCAAACCAAGCTAAAGCTAACAGTCCTAACCTTCCAGCTTAAGTAGGTGAAGGAGTTTAGAGGAAGAGTGTTGAGGGAGGCTCTTCATTATCAAGGACAGATTAAAAAGCTCAGTATTGCCCTTGTGTTTGTGTCTTCAAGAATGAAAAAGGAATTTAGGGAGCTGCAGATATAGTCGAGCAACAAGCTCGTCACTGCTGTTTGTCAGGAAAGAAATGGACATGGCGGTCTCTACCTGTGTGTGTAGGTGGCTCTCTGCTCCTGCCGCCTGCTCTTCATCATGGCCTTGTACTCCCCGACCCTCAGCCTCCGCCCCTCCACGATGCAGGTCCGTTTGGGCCGGGGTTTGTACTTGTAGTCGGGGTAGCGCTCCAGATGCTGCCTGCTCAGCCTCGCCTGCTCTTCATAGTAAGGCTGCTTCTCTTGGTTGGACATGGACTTCCACCTGGAGCCTAAAGATGAAGGCAGAGGTGCAAAAGAACCAATAAGGCTTTCAGGCAGAAAAGTCAGTCTTGAAATAAAAACACTTGAGTCGCTGTGGTTAAAGTGAAAACAGCCACAGACATGGAATCTCAGGATACTAGTTGTATAAAGTGTACTGAAAAGCCAATTCTGTAAGTAAGGTAGGACAATGAAAGAGTTATAAGTTTAACCAAAAAGCAATATAAATGGTTCATGCTTCTGCATAATGTACATACATGTCTGTGTGTATCTGTCAAAAGAACAACAGGCTCTCTACAATAGAGAGGAATGTAATTATTTCAAGGAAAGGGATTCAGGCCACTGCTTGTGTGTGTGTGTGTGTGTGTGTGTGTGTGTGTGTGTGTGTGTGTGTGTGTGTGTGTGTGTGTGTGTGTGTGTGTGTGTGTGTGTGTGTGTGTGTGTGTGTGTGTGTGTGTGTGTGTGTGTGTGTGTGTGTGTGTGTGTGTGTGTGTGTGTGTGTGTGTGTGTGTGTGTGTGTGTGTGTGTCTGCGTGTCTGTCTGGTGGGAGAAGCAGGTGGCTGTCTGTGCCCTCACATGTGCCAGGCAGTGTCTCAGAATAGAGCCGCAGACTCACCCAGGATCTTGCTGATAGAGGAGTTGTGCATGTCAGGGAAGGCCTGCAGGATCCTCCTGCGCTCGTCCTTGGCCCACACCATGAAGGCATTCATCGGCCTCTTGATGTGGCCCGAGGAGGGAGGGGGCCGGGCCTCAGCATAGCTGCCTGCGACTGAGGGCAGGGCACCTAGAGGAAAGAGGGGTTTAGTGAGAGGACCACATCAATCATCCTCAATTATATCTTTTTTATTCTTGTCATTACACAGAAAATATACACAAGGTTCAGCTAAATTGCATCTGCCCTGGAATTAAGAAAAGGAACATTCGAGTCCAGAAGCGTTAACACAGTGCTGAAACAGCCGATGCAGAGAGGATGGGGGACTTTTCTGAATTGTCAACAAATCCCACTGGAGGATTTGAAAGTTAAGGCTTTAACATTTTCAAACAAATGGCCTTGTTTTTGTACTTTACAATCAACATATTTCACAGCAGTACTGAATGTTTCCCCCCTGGCTGGGCTTATGATAAACTTTGAGTCCTCGATAAATCCCTTAGACGAGAACCTGTGGGTTCTTTTTTTTTTTTCACAGCCCTATAAAGTCTTTGAGCTTTGTGACAAAACCCCCCATGACGTGTTCTGATGGAACCATTTTACCATAAAAGGGTTCTGAAGGTTTAGAGGGTTTTAGAAGGAACCGTTCACAAGGCGATTGTAGATTTAACCCTTTCTGTTGGGCTCAAGGTAGAGCTTTCAAGGTTAAAACCCAACAAGTGTTCTTCTATTGGGACAAGCCAAAGGACCCTACATGGATCTTATTACACCATTCTTTCTGAGTGTGGTCATGGCTGAGAAACTTCTTACAATACTTTGGATAAACATGTGAGTATCAGTTCAGATTCAGCCTCAGCTCCAGGGACACATACCCTCAGAGTCACTGCTGAGGTGGTCTTCAGTGGGCGGCAGGCCTTGACTGTCTTCACGGCGCTCTGAGCGAGAAATTCTCTCACCGCAAGAACTTTTATACTCCTGCAGACATCAAAAAAAGACAATGACAGAGGAAGTCAGACATGCAATGTTCGCAAGAGCACAAAGGGATGATTTGAATTTTGTCTGCAATAAAAGATGACCAAATGTTCATGGGGGTGTGTTCATGGCACGCATGTGCTATTTAAGGTAAAGAAACTACTGTGCACTCGCCATATCAGCTGCTCTTTAAATGCAGGGCTATAAATGCAAAGAAAGGAAAGTGCAACACTATGGAGGTGAAAGAATGGTGTTTATTGTTTCAGAGAGGAAAGGTGAAGGAGAAAAGGCAGAGTCGGGAATGTACCAACTCTGAATTCGCAAAACTATCACACCATCACCTTTTCTATCATCCACTGTAATACTGTTAAACTTTCTTTTTAAATTTCCATGCATGGGAGTGCAAAATCAAAAAAAGGTCAGAGGTCATATTGGTGTTAAAGCAGCAGCAGAGGTAGGCAAGATGGAGCAGGAAAATACAGAAGAGGAGGAGGGGAGCTGAAGAGTACAGTATCACTGTGGACAAAGAAAGAAGGCAGGTGGCTCAGTCAATGCCACACTGAGGCCTTTGTGGTATTGTGAGGCTGCAACAGCTGTTGCCTAAAGACGAGGCTGAGACCAAAGCTGCAGCCACCTCAAAGAGGGAAAACCAAGACCAGAATAGAAGACAATTTTTACAAGAACCAAAACGAAAAAATAACAACCAAGAGTCCGTAAGGTGCTTTAACAGCACTTGGAAACAACACAGTTAAAATTCATGTAAGAGGAAATCTGTCAAGTTCACATTTAATTTCAAAGTCATGCTCTTGCACAACAACACCTTTCACTGTAGCACAAGAGACTAACAGCCGTTAGTGAGAGCTATGATTAGTATGTAACTGCATGAAGTCTGTGTTTGATCGTTCACCGTGTTCAGCAGCATTTTTCAGAAGTAAACACCTCGACTAACTGAGCTGTATGTAACAATGTGCTTCTGTGTGGTTCCACTGCAGCTGGGGGATTTTTCAGCTGGTTTCAACCTAAGAGGCACGGTTCCCTGAAACCCTAAACCTGACTCTAACCCCTGATAAGCCCACTACATGTCAGCCAGAGAGACAGAGGAGGTGGGACTGTGAATGTTCCCATTTCTCCGGCGAGTTCAGCTGAATTTGAACCACTCGTATCAAGATTTGAACATGTGGTGATATAATACACTTTTATATACACTTCTATTTTAAAATGTTCCTCTGGCATGTGCCGTTTACAGTTCTAAACACTGAAGCAACATCTTTTATTCCCTCGCCCCCTCCTCCTTAGAGTCAATGGGCATGCAGGTTGCCATGAAGCGGACACCGAAGCTTCAGTGTTTAGCCAGCTCTGCATCGGTCAGTAAACCTTTCTGCGTTCTAACCTCTCTCCATTTTTCTAAAGCATCTCCAATATTGATCCTAGTTTGAGCAGGTTTCTTCTCATGGAGCTCATTAGAAACATGCAGAGGGCTTCTCTTTCTCACTTCCATTGCTGTAACAACTGTGTGTGTGTGTGTGTGGGGGGGGGGGGGGGGCTACAGTAAAAACCATGCACCTTTGTCTGTTCAGGACAGGATATAAAGTTAGAAAGAGGACATACTGGCTGCTACATTGTTGACAGAGAAGCCAGCACTTCAACACGGCATGTTTTCTTTAAGTCTGATCAGAGAGTACGCTGTCTTTATAATTTAATTCAAAACATAACTTCAATACGTGAAGAGTCGCCAGGTTGATGAAAACCTCAGAATTATCTATTTTGAAAGGCTGGCCAGTGTACATTTACTTTAAATCATGTTTTTTTAAAATATATTTTATTATAACTATGTATAGAGCCAATGTTAAAATATTGTTTGTAGTAATACACCTACAACGAATTAGCCTTACAAGGATTAACATTGAGTTAAAGCCATGCAGAAACTCCAGCGTTGACAAAATGAAGATGTTTACAGCCTGGAAGAGTTTAGCAACTTTAACGTCAAAGTGCTTGAGGTCATTTAGCCACGAGAAATCCTTGTCTGACAGGAGCTCTAGATTATGTATGGCACATTTGGATCCCATGAACGTTGTACTCACCATCTTTCCACCGCTTTCCCTCTCTCTCTCCCTCTCTCGTCCTCCTGCGCTGTGGTTCCTCAGGAGCAGCTGGGCGTCATGGATGGCCTGAGTGACCACATCGCCATCTCCGAGAAAACCTGAAGACAAAAAGACAGAACAGAAAGGAGAAAAGTAAAGATGTCAGTGAATGATGAAGATGATGTAAATGAGATCAGGGGAGTTGAACCGGCTGCACTCTGTAGTCCTAAAGGAACGTGACATACAGTTTCCCAGGTCTCCTCTGACATACAGATAAGAATCACCTTTATGTCCTTCTGATGGAAATATGAGGAAGATAGAAACTATACAAACTCAGCTTATTTTAGAGAATGAGGCATACAAAGTCGGGATTAAATCAGATGGATTTGCATGTGTTTCCATAAAATACTGAACGCTGTTTAACATGACACTCTTGTCTCTGTATGAGCCAACGAGCTTTTCACAGACACCAAGAATACCTTAGGTTACATGTGACTGCTGCCTCCACTTGTATTAAAAGCATCATTTTAGGTTTAACTGGTTGAAAATAAAAAAGATGACACTAACATATCCACCACTCAGTAAACTTAGACCTCAGTAATCAGTAATATTACTAATAATAATAAAGAGCAGTTCCTGCTTTGAATGTAGCTACTGTACTGATCCTCTCTTATTCATGCTGTGTGGATGGTACCATACCATCAGCCTTATAATTGAAATTCCTTTGGGTTCGGGGTTCCTACAGATTCTCTGAAACTTTCCCTACCTGCACAGTTAATTTGTGTTTTTCTTTTGATTGCAGTTCTTACGTTTGGAAGCTTCTTTTACTGTAACTTTTTACCTACAGATGCAAATACATTTCTAGTCGCTTCAGTGGAAAGTCCAGTGGTACAGTGTGCACTGACTGGACTGCATATCTAGACACCCAAAGTGCTGTGTATACAGATGGACATTAAACCTCCTGCTGCAGAACAAAGATGAAGCCAATATACCGTCCTGACGGGCGCTGACATATTGAGCATTTGGAGCCATAGTCAGTGAGATAGTGATTAGAGGGGCGTCACACCACTCCCACTAACAAAACACATGTTGATCTTACCAATAAAATGGCACGGATGCCTCATGTCGGTACAGTCCACAGCAGAACAGGTTCTGTCAGGTGTCAGTTTGAAGTAGACTCTCACAGTTATTGGAAGTTCAAGGGCTCTTGTGTTAGTGTTTATTATGTTTCCTCTTTTACTCTGCTCTGCAATTCCAGTTGCAGACAGCTCAGCAGCGACCACATTCATCACACGAGCTGTCAGTCACGGCATCTTTTACAGCGTCAAATAACTAAGTCAAAAATATTTCTCCTAACACATGAATGTGACACCAATAGACAATCAGTGACCCAAAAAAAAAGTTGTAGAAAAACGTATTTGTATATTCATTTTGTAGTTTGACCTGTGTCCCATCTGTTAGCGCAGCCAGCCAGTCGGAGGAGCTCTACGTCTTTTGGCTTGACTTGAGGAAAGTAGTTGCGCTGTCCATTCCTTATACAACTCTTTTAATGATAAACTAAATTCAAAGAAAAGTTCAAGAACCACCCAAGAGTTTGTTTGAATAAAGCATCCTGGAACGGCTGCGATGACAAAAATGCTGTAAAATATGTTCAGAAATCTATGCAGGATTAATCAGACTAATTGAAATGAGTCTGTTAAAATTCCACACTTTCAATCAAGGAGTGTAACAGTAAGGCGGGGGGGGGGGGGGGGGGGGACTCACTGAGGGCAGATCGTGACGGGCTGTGGTTCACTTCTCTGTGATGGTCTCTGGGTCTGTAGGCCCCGTGCATCCCCAGGGATCCCATCTCCAGGCTCTGTGGACTGGGTGTTTTCCCCAGCTCCAGCCCCTTTGGCTTGGAGGTCAGGTTCAAGGGCTGACTGGCTTCCTAAAAAACACAGGGAGAGCAGATGAGCAGGGGTGGGGCCACTAACACACATTCAGGCGTAACCACAAAGGGCAAGGGTGTGTGCGTGTATTCCGGTTATGCACGGCAGATTTGGCATGTCGGAGCGCATCCGTCACACCTTTGAAGCGTCTCAGGTCTTTTGTCTTTGTGTTCCCCTCATCCTCTCTTCCCTTTTGTTTTTTTAAGCCGTGTTGCTAGATCCCTGCTTGAGAACCAGCCGTGCAAATACAATTCACGCTACATTCACACACACACACACAAATGTAAGAGCACCCTCGCACACGTCTGTACCACACACGTTAAACCTTTGAACAGAGGGTGTGGTGTTTTCAGCTTCCTAAGTGCCCCAAAGTACATTTTCTGTTTAATCTGGAGGGTGTCACTTACTTTTATGTTCCCTTAACCACACATATAAGGCATTAAGTAAACAGTACATAAACACACACACACTGCAGAGTAAACAAACACTAACACAATAATCTCTAGGAACAAATATAAGCATTTGTATTTTTTGGGACTTGAGAATCAGCCTTTCCACTTTAATAATAAATTGTCAATGGATGACAAACAATGCAGTAATAATAATGTACCTGTCTGAAGGAACCACTGCTCCTCTTGACCGGGGCGGGGTGAGGGTTCTGCAGCATCTGCATGGTAAAGTCTGTGGGAAGGTGTACAAAAAAAAAAAAAAACTGTTAGAATTACAGTACCGTTGATTGAAGCGAAGACGATGATTCACATGTAATATACACTCAAACATCAGACAGTAACTCCAACATCAGCAGTATCAGAGAAATGTGCAACAGAACATTGAGGACCAGATTCACAGAAGGATTGAACGTTTTTTGCAACGCGCTAAACTTTTTTTTTTAAAGAGACAACGTCTGTAAATAAAACCTGTAAATATGGCTTTGACGTTACTATTACAAATAAAATCAGAGGTTGAATCAGTCCAGCTATCAACGGCTGAAAGCGTCATCCACGTGTGTGGGGAGGCTCTGCAGCCGTTACACGCAATTTCATTCACACGCACACGCGGGCTATGCAACGGGAGCAATTACAGGTTTAGTTTTCGGCTGTAGGTCACTTTGACATGTGACTGGAGGTGCCAGGGATTGTTCCCCCCACCTTCCAGTTGGGACCCGCCCAACTCTACTGGTTAGCAACAACCACCCCATGACTAATGCAATGAAACTATGAGCATCAGTAAAAACATGAAGTGATGGGAGGACAAACAATCTCCGTCTAAGGTCATAACTCGTTGGGAAGTTTATTGTTTTTATCTGTGTTTGAAAAGGGACCGCGTACATTAATCAACAGTCAGACCGATGTAAACAAAGTAAGCTGGAAGGCTACCTTTTATCGACAGTACCTTTGCCAGATGTTCTTTAGCATCATAGAGTTAAATATAATCCATTAACACAGGTTCATTAGAATACATCCAACAAACAAACACAGGTGTATACAATACAAATTGGGTAACGAGAACAAATGATCTCCGTCATGCAGTTACCATGGGTAAGGCATCAGTGTTGACATTGTTGGTGCTCAATAAACCTTTTCCTTTTTTAAGATTTATTTTGGGGGTTTTTGGGCCTTTGTTGGAGAGATAGGACTGTGGACAGAGTCAGGAATCAGAGCGAGTGAAGGAGTGGAGAACAACATGCGGGGAAGGAGCCACAGGTTGGATTTGATCCTGGGCCGCCCGCTCGGAGTGCACACTAACCATAGCTCCACCTGCACTAAAGTAATACTGTTTTTAAACGGATATTTAAATGAACGATAGGATGTTGATTTGTAACACCCATGGTATTGCTTTGCTTTAAATCCACAGTATAAAGCATTACAGGTCATGGCCTGCAAGCTCTGCACACTCAGCAAATTAGGCTTTTGTTCTCTTCATTTAGAAAAAAAAACAGAATTTAGAAAATTACACCAAGCCCTCTCAAAGAACTGGACCATCAGGATGTGCAACATAGATTGTGAAATCTTATGGTAAATGGACTTGAGCCTTTATAGTTGTTTTCTAATCTTCTGATTACTCAAAGCACTTTTACTCCCCAGGTCACACCTACACATTCACACCCTGATGGTACTGCAGAGGCTGCGAGGGCAACTTGGATATACTATAAGTGTCTTTCCCAAGGACACATCGGACATGTGTCGGCAGGAGCTGGGGATCGAACCCTCGACCCTCTGATTAAGAAATGACGATCCCAACTGAGCCACAGCCGCCCACGAGATGAACACTATATCTTATTTAACTTTGTAACATGTAATTACTTTCCATTAGAATAACAAGCATGGACTTCTGTGTAAGCTTGTGGAGTGGATGTGCTCTAGGAATAAAAGGAACACAGACAACTCTACAACTTGGTTTTACAATCGACTTGGATTGTGTTTAATTTGAGATAAAACATGAGTGGGTTCTCCCTCTCTCGAACTTGACTTCTTTAGAAGAAAATCTGTGAATAGGAGAAGATTTTAATAGTTTAAACAAAACAAATAGAGGACACTACAAAATGAAATAAACTGCATAGCTGTTTTTTATGCGTCTTTATCATCAAATAAAAGACGCATCAAATATTTGACTTAAGCTGACCTCTTCCAAACAACCCAGCAGTTTTTCTTTTTTATTTATCTGTCAGAACATTCTGAGACACTCAAACATAGCCACTTAAATTCCTCAGAGAGCAAATAAGTGGTTATCCTTAAATTCCGCCTACAATGTTTTAAAGACTGGCCTTGTGTCTTTTAGGTTTGAAAAGATGGAAGAGACAAGGTCACACACAAGCCCGGCTTTTAAGACTTGTGAAAGCATGCACAAAGCTTTCTACGCCGTGCCCTCTATAGCCTGCTAACTGTGCAAGCATACGTGTATGAAAGGAGCTATCAGCCACATTGTTGAATTGAAGCATACATTTGTATCTCACGAAAGCCTTTCCTTTCCTATAAAATAGGAGTTGAAGTGCAAGAAGATGTTCCAGCACCCATGGCAACAAATTGCTTTTGTGGCCACAACTTTTCAGCGCAGAGTTTCTGACCTTCAAAGCTTTCATTCGATGTCAAAGAAGACAAGGTTTTATTCTTCCTTCACGAAAGGAGTAGAAAAAAAATCAAAAGAATGCAGGACCTCTGTAAAAGTAACTTGGACCTTGACGATTATCAAAATATCTAAAGAAAAACAGGAAGTCCATCATAATTAAGTTAGTTGATTAAAAGTGTTTTAAAATGGACAGTGAGGAAGTGAATGATGGTACTGTATTTGGATTAAACCAGGACTGACAGCACCCAAATAATGCATACATTTAAATGGCATTTATCACATGCTATCTGGGCGCATCGTAGATTAGTCTCCTGAGCGTCTCCCTGTTGTCACAGTAAAAGAGAAGGACGACCCTTCTGCACCTTTAAATGTCTCACCTTTAAAAATCTCCGGGACAGCTCAGCTGAAGGGACCATCTTCTGAAACGTTTCACTTTGTTTTTACCGTTAGCTTCCGCTGTGTTTGACGCGTAACGAGTTGGGAAGTTCATGTGGTAACCTTTGAGCTAGCAGGTTTGAATACTGAGAGTAAAGTAATGTAAGCTGAAGACAATGCAAAACGCTGAACAAAATAATTAAACAATAACAATAGAGTTTCAAATATGAATAATCGCAATGAACATTTGTTTTATTTTCAGCTCCAGTTTAGACATTTGTTTGATATTTTCATAAGTTCATGTTGAATCTTTTACTTTATTCTTTATTCTTAATTTATGAAGTTAAGAAATAAAGCAATTTATTGCTGTGACAACCGTCAGTGGCAGCTGTGGCTCAGATGGTAAAGTCGGTTGTCTATCAACTCAGAAGGTCGAGGGTTCGAGCCCCAGCTCTTGCAGCAACATGTCTGATGTGTTCTTGGGCACATCAGACATGGGCGCACCCAGTTGTTCTGCTGCTTCGTCGCCGGTGTGTGAATGTGTGTGAATGGGATCAGTTTACACAGCAGCCTCTACCATCAGAGTGTGAATGTGTAGGTGTGACTCGCGGTGCAAAAGCACTTTGACTAGTCACAAGACTCAAGTCCATTTAGCATTCATGTACAGTCTATACATCCTGCAATGATCTTTTTTGGTTGGTGATTATGATGCACTGCACTAATACCATAATCTCACGAGCAGTATATACGAGATATGTAAGACGTGAAAATAATGGATCTGGTGAGAAGTTTGGTCTAAACATAATCAGTGATCAATGTCTTCAAATAGTTTAAGTCCTCCACTTAAGACCAGACTGAACATATTTTCAATGGTAGCCACAGGTATCTTTAAAACGTGTTTTTAACAGAAAATGAATGCGACAGTATGAAGTGGGGAAAGTGTTCATATTAATAGCCTAGTATTTGTGTTATAGGCGTGGATGGAAATGTGCATCGTTTCACATTTGATATCCAGAGATGATACAAACAAGAAGCATTGTAACTCGTGATTTTACTTGTTGAAAGTAAGGAAGGCCGACGTTTTCATTCCTTAAATAAGATCCGTCTGTGAACAGGTCAGTTTCGGTGTGGTCGACTCTGCACGTGTTACTGCTCCATGACTAAATGAGCACACACAGTAGGTAGAGCTTTGTCTGCAGTGCTTAAGATCACGGTGGGGGACCGTTTGAGAACACACTTGACAAAAGGTTCAGAGGGACTGAAACGTGCTTTGCGATGGCAGTGTGCAGGATGGTTTTCCTTTTTCTTTTCAAGTGATAGTTTAACGTTCTGCACACTTACTTCATCAGATAGCTGGACGTGCGAACAAGTCCTTAAAAATAAATATCAACTGATATCCTAAAAATTGGCTTAAAATTAGTTTACAAAGAAACTTGACGAGTGACCATTAAAACCAGTAAGCTGTTTTACATAACTGACTTGTCCATATGAACACTGGTCACTGGAGTACAACCCTGAGGCTCCTTCCTTTTACCCATAGCGTTTACTATTCAACTGTGGTGATCAGTTTTAATGTGAGCCAATGTTTCCCAACCCGTCTCCTCCACAGCTCTGAAACCTCGCTGTGAGCTTGACGACTGACCTGGC
The DNA here is from genome assembly GCF_947650265.1 of Symphodus melops. Classification (NCBI taxonomy): domain Eukaryota; kingdom Metazoa; phylum Chordata; class Actinopteri; order Labriformes; family Labridae; genus Symphodus; species Symphodus melops. Next base: position 4,061,190 of record NC_136694.1, on the reverse strand, counting down.
TTGCAGGGGATTGGTTGCAGGGGTAGGGTCATCTGGGACTCAGAGGTGACCTGGGGGGGCTGCGTGTTGGGGTGGAAAGCCGGGATCATCACGTAGGGCATGTTCACCTGCTGGGACGAGGCGGGACAAATACACCTTACTTAAATGCTCCTGCGTCACATCTCTGAAACACCGATGTCTCATCTGCTATGTGAACTTCTCAAATGACATTATGTCATGTCCAGGGTGCAGAGACGTGTGTAAGGTCTCGAGAGGGGCTGACCTGGATCTGCTGCTGAAGCACGTTGATCTTGTGCTGCTGCTGGATCAGCTGCTGCTGCTGCTTGGCGATCTGAGACACGAGGACATGTTCATTTTCACGTGCATCATTTATAATGATGTGGACAGTGTGATCAGTGATTCATTCAAGAACCTGAACCCCTTCAACAAAAGCTGATCTGTTAAGTATCTAAAATAGCTCCTGCGTGCTTTTACGGAGTCAATATAGATTCAAAGAAAGACAAGAGTAACTATAGATTCCTAGATTCAGTGATTTGACACAGGTGTGATTGTTACCTGTTCCTGCTGTTGTCGAGCCAACTCCATCTGCTGCTGCTGTTTCTCCAGCAGCAGGGCGGCCATGTTCCTCTGCTCGGAGTGAGCCCCCAGGAGTTGCTCCCTCAGACCGCTCAGCTGGTTGATCATCATCAACAACTGCAGCTCCTTCTCTGCCAGGGACTCTGGAGTTCCTGGACAAAGTCAGAGGGTGAGTTTAAACAGCTTGTGCCTGAATGTGAATCCAACAGTGGGACACAGGCAAATGAAGCAGCGTCCTCCCTGAAAACCAGCGTGTGAATGTTTGCCTCCTTATCAAAAGCTATAGGCTACAGATGTAGCAGAACGATACTGACAGCAGCCTGTGTTGTACTTATTTAGTGCATGGAGGTATGTGAAAGGGTTTATAGAACGTGTTTTACACAGAGAAGTGCAGAAGATATTTGCACAATATTCCAGTAACATGCAATAATGGTATAAAAGCAGTAAATAAGTGGTGAAGAAATGTTGGTAGTGTCTGCAAACTGACCTTTCAGTTGTCCTGCCCACCCTGAGCTTTTATCCAGAAGTTTCTCTTTCCAGTCGGCATTCAGCAGCTTCTCAATGGTGGGCATTACTGTTAACAGAACACATCAGGTACTCAGAAGAACTGCACTGAGCTGCACTACATGGCATAAAAAAAAACACATTTTCTGTCAAATAAAACCCATCTGACATCAAACTACTCTCTCAGCTTCTCCTCTGCCATCCTAATGGAATTGATTGGAGAAGGGCAGAGGTTGTTTGTGCGTCTGGGAGAAGTTTTGAGTGTTTGAGTGGATCAATATTTGAACAGAGAACAATCCAAGGTCAGCGAGTGGAGAGAACTTGAGAAAAATTTAAGGTGAGGAGTGCCAGCTGGTGAAAGACTTAAGGGCAGGGAGAGGCTCGGGGGCGACTCACAGAGCAGCCTTTTACTCTGTTAGTGAACAACTGAACAAAACCAGACTTCAAAAAAAAAAAAAAAACACCCGGTCCCTTAGAATCCATTCAGAAAGCAACACAACACCCTCGCTTCAGAAGACAAACTGTCACTTTAACGCATTGATTTTCAGCAGACTGTATTGTTTACTGCTGAATAGCAGCCGAATGTAATGCACTTAAATACATAAGATACAGAGTCACCCGAGTGTGGTCGGTGTGATGAATTGTATGGACTTTTGTAATAAACTGTTTGAGAGAAATACTTCCAAAGACGGAAATAGAACATGTGCAGGAATGAGCACACCAATGCTTTCTTAAAACAGTGCGGAGGATTTCGAACAGGGTTAGAGTTTCACAAGCTGAAGAGAAAATAGAGAAATGTTCTTCAAACACGACATGAAGAATATTTTAGACTCATAGTTGTTGTTTCCAAGAAACAGTATGAACATATTTTGTCGCAGGAAGTGATGTTTCAAAACGCAAAACCCCGATTATTGACGTCCACATGCAAACGCATCAACGGAGAATTGGCAAATCTTCACTTAGGTCTGAGGTTTTTAAAAGCTTTGTGGTTGATGCCGTAAATCTGCATTTTTGTGTGGATGAGAGGCCAAAACGTAGAAAAATATCTTTGTTTTGTGCGATACCCGGCTACGTGTGGACGGGGCCCATTTATTGGGTCAGAGTTGCTCTGAGAGTGTTACTAAATTATTCCTTGGCTGAGACTCGTGGACATCTTTACTCTCATGTAAATGGACAAAAAAGAAAGTGGATAAGAGAGCATGTTTCGAAGTTTGGACAAACCTTCTTTGAAGTTTGAATGTCCCTGTGCTCGGTCATGTGACCTGGCCTCCTTCAGTCCCAGGGGGCTTTGCCTGTGAGGCAGCTCTTTACCTGGAGAGCCCTCCTGTTAAGACGCACAAAGAGGCCGTTTATTAACAAAGCTTCCAAGAAGGAAAATAAATAATACAACACTTCCATCTACTCTAAAATACCTCGAGAGAGTTACTGCCGCTTTTTCTTACCGATGGGGAGCAGGAGAGCGGTGGGGTCAACTGGCGGGCCTCCAGTGGATGATTCGCTGACCAGTCACACGTAGGAGAGGTCTTAGGAGGTTTCACATTGGTGATGACTCCGACCGCTCCACCAGACTCCTCCTGTTCTACTTTGACACCGACAGCCGCCATGCTGATATCCCCGCCGGAGAGGAGGTGCAGCGCTGGAGGGCTGGGCTCAACCATTCTGTAAGAAGACAAACAAAAACCACACATGAAGGGATCACTTGCGGCATGTTGCAGTTTGGGCTCGTGCCATGCCACTTTTAATATCAGTGCATGGGAGAGATGATAGTTACAACAGGAGCAGAAGATAGGAAGTTAAAACAGCCTGAGGCAGAATCAAATCACATGATGTGTCTTTAGATCACAATCATTTTGGGTCAATTTAAGTTCAATATCAAGCTATGAGTTAACTAAAGTGTGCTAACATTAGCATGCTAACACAACAATGCATGCCACAATCGCAGCTCGAGCTAAGGAGAACTTTCAGCCTCAAAGGTTCTGAATGAAGGTGCGTTCTAATTAATCACTCCTTCATGTGAACCCGAGTGGAGAGGTGTTGGAGGTGTGCCGCTGGAGGAGAGCGGAGGCTTCAGAATAGCAGAGGTGTCGCCAAACAGATATTGGTTTTGGTTTAATGCTGGTGCTCAAGGGCGACATCTACTGGATCAAAAAGTTGCACAATCTTCCTTTAAACCAACGTTTTATTTTTTGGGGGGGGGGGGGCCTCAACGTAAGTTCACAGAAATCCTCAGCTGGATGATCTCTGAGAAAATGGGAAATTATGAAAAAACAAAACAGTGATATTTATCCTCCTGAGGCAACTTTAATGGCAACTCATCCAACAGCTGTCAACATATTCTGCTCTGGTCAAACCAAGAGGATTAGCAAACAGACAGCATCATTCCTCTTGGGCTGTGAAACTGCGTTCATTATTTTATACATAGCTATAGGGTTGTTTCAATATCAGTAAATGCACAAATTGGTGAGTGGATATATAGACACTTTGACACTCTGCTATTGAGACATGCTACACACACCAGGCGATGAAAGCTTTCTCGAATCGACCCTGAAAATCACAGTTTCAGCGTCCATGTTCTTTGATATCAGGTCACTCTATCAGCTCCGACTACCTTCGATTAGCTCTACACATGACATACACCAGATGTTTTTGTCATTGTGTTGCTACCAAAGCATGAAGAACAGTCTGACACACGATCAAAGTGTGTTTGTGTGTGAGTGACAGTGACTAATATCAGGCTACAGGGGAGGGAGACAGACAAAACCTCAGTGAGGGAGAAAAGGAGGAGCGGACAGGTTGAGTGAGAACAGTTTGAACCACTTCGAACTTAAACATATCAACTCAAGCTTGTGTGTGGGGGGGATTTGTGTGTGCGCGTGTGTGTATGTGTTATTTCCCAACTCTGCTGCAGGAGAAAGAAAAACATGGCAGACAGCAGAACAAAACAAACAGAAAACACAAGGGCAAAAAGTGCACATATATATTAAGAGGCAGAAAAAAAAAAAGCCATTGTTAGAGCCGGGGAACAAAGGAAGCCGGGACAATGAGGGAGAGGCTGACAAAAGCAGCCGGCCGCAGGAAACAGGCCGGATAACAATGCCAGCGGAATGTGCCGACCAACTCGGGAACACGACAAAAAAATGCAGAGCGCCACCGTTCTGCGGAAAGCATGATAATGATTAGACCCCCCCCCCACACACCCCACTTCACCCAGCTCTCCCAGCCTGCACACTGTGAGTCTGAACAAAGCCACCTGTCTGCCAGGGGCCAAGGCTCCAACCCTCTATGATGTATGTGTGTGTGTGTGTGTGTGTGTGTGTGTTTGTGTGTGTACTGCACCAATAACACACAGCTAAGAGCCTGAATGCAACGTTAAGCCTCAACAGTAAATCACCTGATGGTCTAAACCACTGATACACATTTAATAACTCTCACCTAAAATGTTCTCCAAACAGGAAAAGATACATGAATGAATCAAGTCGTGCGTACGTGGCTTCAAAACAAGAGCGACGAGAAATGTGCTGCAGGGAAATTTGGACCAAACTACCTGCGAGTCACATTATGATTGACTTTATTCATGGTTGACTGCTCAGCACAATCAGCCTATTGTTCTGCACTTCTTAGAATTTAAGGTGCACAGTTTGTTGCAATGTTTACCTTCTTTGTTTCTCAACAAACCATATTGTGCGTTTCCCCGAGACCTAACGAGCACATTCAATGCATTCTGTTCCTCAAAGAAATGGGATTGTTCACTTTGTTTACGTCCAAGTTTGTTAGTTAGCGCTGTTCTCGCCTGACCTCTCCGCGATGTACAATAACATGCTACCATTACAAAAGTCAACGGTGAGAGGCTGCTTAACCTGAAGGCCTTGATAAGATGAAGGCGCAAGAAAACAAATGCACCCAAAGAATAAACATTATAGCACAAAGACTGAGCTGCGTTAGCCATCTGTTATAGCAGGAGGCTCCAAAAGCTCAGCAGCGCTAATAGCCGCCATGCTGGAAATCCTGTCCCAGCCTAACTTTCAGTCAACGTAACGACAGGCAGAGAGCTGAACTGTTCCATTGCACCAAGCTGCCAATCAGATCAGCTAAGCGCCTAACTTTGGATAACATGCATCATTCATAAAATCAAGATGGAGCCATTATTCACCCCCCAGTGCAGTGTGCGTCTGTGGGGACAATCGCTAATCAGACCAATTTCATCTTTTGAACCGGACACTAAACTGTCTGCTTTAACTGTCTGCTGTATTTGACTTCCAGCGGTCTTAGAGCCAGCCTCAAGCAGACCCTCGACGGAGTGCATGATTTGCACTTCCACTTTGGCTTCATTTGTCAACGCCCGAGGTTGCCGCTTGATTTCACCACAGAGCTACTTGACAGCCAGAGCTCGAAACCTGCGCAAACTGTGTGAGTGACTTTCGACCTGTGTTTGTGTGAACTGTGAATCATGACTAAAAATCATTTCACACAGCCGGTAGCTACAAAACACTGAAGCCAATAAACACGACCTGGGCCAAGAGCTGCGCTCACACTCATTTCACTCCTGCCCATGCAATATTGCACACACTCATTTGTTCACGTGTCTTTTTACGTGTGTTCATTTGAGATTGACTTTGATCCGGTTTTCTCTTTAATTAGATAGATAGATACTTTATTGATCCCGAGGGAAATTCAAGCAATAATTTAGTGAACCCTAATCTTAACACTCCGGTTTATCAGCTAACAACTGTAAACACACACTGATGTGTATCAGCTAAATACTGTCCGAGTCCTTGTTCAGGTGTGGTGTTTTTTTTCCTGAGTGTAGAGAAGGACTGAGAATGGAGGAATGAAGAGAGAGAGGTTTGGAAACTGTTTAGTCAACATCGCTTAGGCTCCCGTTGGTACCAGCACGGGGTTGATTGTGTGTGCGAGAGTTTTGTCCCACGCTGGAAGTTATTCCTGGGTCTCCCCTCCACGTTCCACAGAGGCTGGGCTGTAGAGCTGCCACAGGTGGCGTTCACACGCCTCTGCACGGACTGTGTGTGTGTGTGTGTGTGTGTGTGTGTGTGTGTGACAGAGGTATGCACAGAATCTAAGCGACCCGCAGAGCTGTTGACAGCTAAGAATGCATCAAGGTGTGTGTGTGTTTTACAAGCACAAAGATTTTTGCTTTTATTATTTCAAACAATGCCTTCAACGTCTCAGCGAGAACAATGCAAACCAGTCGAGGTTTTATGACTTCCCCTCAAATCACTCTCAACTCCTCAGACACACACTTCTCCTAACTCGAGCTGACTGTGCCCATGTGGAACGCGACCTTGTGGATGTATGTAGTGCATGCATTGCATTATTTAAATAGAATGTGCTTCCTACATGGTGATCTGATTGAGGCCTGTTTACCGACCACCAACAGTGTTGTTCAGCTTTTATAGGCGTGCACCACATGTGGTGAAGAAATCACCATAAAACAAACCTCAGCACAGCTGCTGAGCTAAACAAAGCAGAACAAAGTGACCAGAATACTTCTATTACAGACTTCTGAAACTACTTCTCAAATTAAAGTCAATACAACTGACTTATTGCTCAAGGCAGTGCTGAATGCAGCTCATGGAGGGAATAACATGTTTGCTTTGAAAGACGTGATAAGAAGAATACGGGAAAGAAAAAACACCTGTGTCCGGAAAGCCAAGTGACAAACACATCTGACGTGACTGATTGTTATCAATCCTCTGCCAGGGAGGAGAGAATCAGAGCGGGTATCTGACTGCAGGCACATTTCATTTTCCACAATAATCACAGAGTGAGTGATGTGTTTGAATGTCAGAAGAGCAAGATGAGATATTTTCCTAAAAAGCCCTATACGTATACATGTCAAGTATGAAATCATTAGAGGATAAAAGATACCACTTTGTCCACAGGGGTCACCAAAAACAACACAAACTAAACGTTCCTTTAGGAGCTTTAACTTCACTTTATTTCATTGATCTTTGACTTTTATTGTTGAACTTAAAGCTGCCCTGATCCTTTTATTTTGTATGTCACCAATGGATAAAAAGTGTAATGTAAGAGGTGATGCACAGAGTTAAGAGTCCACAGACAATTGTCATCCTACACTCATCTTTTCGTGCCCACATAATACAAAATGTCGCTTACATCTACATACAGCCAGTTCGACACTGGATGTTGACGCACCTGTTACGCCTCTTCTATGATGTGAAACCAAAGTAAGTCTTCATTTGATCCGCCATTGGATGTAGCAACAGAGACAAGATGTTTGATCGAGCAAGACTGAACAGAGCTGAGCTGTGACACCAATATTATGAAGTTGCAGATGCAGTTTACAAGTACAGTCCAGGAGTATTGACTGGAACTTCATAATGGCACTATAGAAAGGAGAAACTAGTGGGGCTCTGGTTACACTCAGTGGTAAAACTGCATGTCTCATGTACAGTTTCTATAGAACTGTACAGCCTATAATCGAACATGATCAATAGTCTGACCCTCTTGATAAAGCATGAAAATCTCAAAACAATAATCTAAAATAAGGTTAAAAAGTATGCTACTCATGACAGTTGCATACTGTATTTAGCATATTAAAGTAGACCTACAGTGAAAGTAAAAAAAAAAGTCTCATCTACAGTTTTTTGTCCATCCAGGATCCAATCATTTAAATTAGCAAAGCTAACCAGAGGGTTTGTGTAGCCAAATATCCTCAAACATCTCTTTTTTGTAAATTATTGTGCTAATCTCCCATTTGCCACAACATTAAGAAGCTAGGCCAAATGATGTGGATGCACGGCACATTTATCCAGGACTTCATGTGATAGAGCAAATGATTAAATGCATCGAAGATTTTTATTATTCCTATGATTCCAAGTCTTTCAAAGGTGTTGATTTTTCTACTTTAGTGCTAATTTGTAGATCAGCCCAACAATATTAACAAAAAGAAAAAAAAAAAGCTGAAAGCAGGGAGAGAAAACCCCCCCAATATTAATTATACAATGGATGTATTATAGGACTGCCATAATACTAATACATGAAATAAGAGTTAGTAACAAAGGGCAAGATGTTTTTGGGGTGTTTTCAGATATGCACAACATACCAGAAAGTGTCACAAATGTTTTAGTTGTGAGCCAGATGTGTGACAAATTGTTTTGATGTTTTACCTGCCAACTCCCCCAGTAACATTTCTGCATGAAGCCAAGATGCCACAATGCGTCACACAACTCCAAGAAAAATTCGTGCTGAGTGAGTTGGCAACCAGTGAGAGAATACGCAAAATCAGCAATGGCGAATAAGGCAACTGAGTTGGACACATGGATGCCTTTTGTTTTTTTATGAATGCTACTTGTCGTCCTGCTGGTGTACATAACACATAATGAAGCAGTGTCATTACACGCACAGAGATCACAATGGAAACACACCAGTCGTGATGTGATACTGAAGGCGTCCTGCAGGATTCTCACTCAGGAGTTTTGTGCATGTGTGAAAACACCAGAAGCATGTTGTCATTTACAACACTTGACATGTTTGAAGCGATATAACCAGAAAACCTATTCACGCGTATGTCCAAATACAGAAGGAGATAATATGCTTGAACTGAGCTTTACAAAGTCCCTCACTGTGACATACTAACAGCCTCACTGCAGTAATGGCTATGCTGTTACAGAACAACTCTGGTCCTGTCCTCACTGAGAACTTAGAGGGAGTTGATGGAGGATGACCGTGGACGGAGGGAACATGCCTCTGTGCCAAGATAAAAATCAACTCCTCTCCTGTGAGTGCTGAAAACACTGAAACTCTGCACTTCCCACGACACAAGAATCACTTCACACATAACCTCAGTTACCCAACAAGTTGTTACACGTAAAACCTGACATTTCCCCCCCAGGGGGATTGGAAATGCAAATCCCTTCTGTTGTTCTCCCTTTCTTCTCTTCTTCTCTTTTGTTTCCTCAGTCTTTCTCTCACTGTTTTTTTTTTTCTTCCCCCTCCCAACAGGAGCTTGTTGGATTTATATCGTCCTTGTCGCTCTCAAACTCTTGCCTGAGGCAGAATAGCAAAGAGAGAGCACAATAGACAGAGAGAGAGAGTGCCAGGAGCCGGTCTCCGCAGTTGAGAGCAACAGGATAAAGTGTTAGACATCTAAACAGGTTCACTTGGTGATAAACAAATAAAGGCATCCCATTGTCAGCACTGAGACTGACAGCTGTAATGGCAGAAGGTTCCCTGCAGGAACATATCAAAGACAGGAAACCACAACGCCTCTGTCAGCTGGCACAAACACAACACTCTACAATAGAATAACGACAAAAAAGACACACATAATAATACATCGCACACCCAAATCTTTGCATATTTCCAAAGTCAGATCCGTCTCTTTTTCTACCTGAATAAGAAACAGTTCTGATTGTTCCCTCGTCCACCGTGTCCTTTTGTCACAGAGCTCGCACAGTAAGTTTCCAACCTGCTAATGCAGTCCTGTTAAGACAAGTGTGAACAGATGCATAAACAAATGTTTGGAGAAATGTTTCACAGCTCGCAGTATTTACTCAGGGATGATAAAACAATCCAGCGATCCATGCCAGAAAGTGGCTGCGTGCCCACAGGGCCTGGACCAAGCTCATCACAACAAGAGGCTCCAGCAAAGACTGAAACATCATTTAAAGAAAGCAAATGTTTTTTTTAAAATCAGCCTAACCTGCATCACCTTATCCTTTTGTTGAGAATCTGACAATGATGGAGCTTCGATCCAGCCAGCCTTAGAAAATGAGGCACAATGTAACTTATCATGAAACTGAAGAGTTTTGAGCTGGTTATGAAAAATGATTTAAATTGATGCCATACATGACCCTCATGTCAGCATGAAGTCATACAACTTGTATAATTATTGTTCAAGTCTGAAACCACAGGAGAGGGGTAGGTGTCCGATAAATGGATGAACAGCTAGAAACGTGTTTCTACATTTTCCACGGCCAAGATTCTAAGTGTGATTCATTTGACTTTTTAGTCAAATTAAAACCTTGTCCTTTACGAGATCAGCAATGAGAGAATAATCAGGGTGGCCAGCGACACTCACCTAGGTTTTTGGCAGCAAGGTATTTTAATTATTGGTTTTGATCTGATTAATCATTTGCTGATCATCATAATTTCCAAGTTTAAAAAGTCACATCTTCAGTTGGTTCTTTCCATAAACCAAAAGTTCAAACTCAGCAAAAAGAAGCACATATTTGGATTGAAAAAGCTCGGGCCACAAAAAAAAAAAAAAAAAAAAAAACTTGATTAAATGATTAACTAAACTCTCCTTTGAAGCTCCTGTTTCTTTAACTGATTATGAAACATACTGAAAATAATCCTGATTCCTCCTGATGATGTGAAAGAAAACACAAACTTCATTGACAAGAGCAACTATATCTATAAAGTGCCACAGGGTAGGTGCCAGACGAGATGATTTACAGCACTCTGAAAAAAAACAAAAACAGGCTTTTCTTTTGCACTTTCAACAGCAGATATTCATAGTGAGTGTTACATACACTGTTGTGAGAAAACTCTGCGTATGCATATAGAGGACAAGCTAAAAGAAGAGATACGAGGTACCACTCTGTCCACAGACGGTCGACACAATCTGCACAAAAAGTTCTGCAAAGAAGCTCTAAATCCTAAAGTCATCATTTGTTGCACTCTACTTGGTATAGATGGAAAATTAAAGCAGTAAACGGTGTAAAAAATGCAATTAAACAGCACACAGCGAGCGCTCATTCCTCCATCTTTTCTGCAGTACTGACCTGTTGGGGAGGAGTGGACTTGTTGAGATCCAGCAGGGCTCCCACACTGCAACAAAGCTGCTGACACAAGTCATAGTGACTGGCTCTCCCTCACATGTAACGCCCATCTTCTCTACTCCTCTTTTACCACCGACCCAGCCAATCCCTCCCCACCCGTTTCTCCTGCCCCCGTCTCTCTCTCTCTCTGTTGAGGGGGGGGGAGTACAAAGAGCCTCTTCAGATCCCACCGAACGGGGACTTAGTTTGCATAATTGGCACCCTGTTGCAGGTAACTGTCGCTGCAGCACCAACATGTGTGATAACCATCAAACATCAACCCACTAGCAAGATTGCAGTTTGATAAGAGTATCATCAAACCTGAAAACTTGGATTATAATTTCCTGGAGGTACGCTGAGGTGTCATGAATGTGGTATTGAAATAAAGCTACATGGGAATAACACTATGAGATAAGACTTTGCTGATGACGCAGTTTGTTCATAACTTGTAAACTAGCAGGAAAGGAGTTTCCACCCAGCAATAGCTACGATATGACTTATCCAGTAATATGCTAAACACGTGTATTATTGCTATGTCTGGTATCATTTCACAGATCAGACTAACAAACTAAATAAGGCCGTCACAACCCGACATTCTGACAAAGATGATTCAGAATATTGGGATTGTTTTGGCTCGAAGATCTTTCCTTTCACGCGATGAATTTGCAATATTGCTTTTGTTTCTGCATGACTCGGAAGCACGCGACTGGGCTGCTTCTATTGTAATAGACTGAAAGGGTAAATATTATGTATGACACTCACAATATCCTGTACTTAATCTGTTCATTATTGATTAGATATATATGCTGTGTTTGAATTGTATTTGCTGGTTCTAAAAGTGCCACCTTCTTTTCGTTTCTATTCTATGACTCAGCTGCTCGGCTACACTTTAAGGGTCGGCTGACGTCAACCGTCTTTCAACACTGTACTTGTCAAATTGTTTATGGTGCTAAGTGTACAGTCTGACCATCGAATGTTAAATGGAAATCAAATGTGACCCTTAAATCCACTCTCTACCTGTATGACACATAAAGAGCATTCTTACACTGACGCACAGTTATAACGTTTTATCAAAGAGGAAAAAGGAGAACAAATCACACATAGGCATCAGATCCAAAGCTGCATAACTGAATTTAAAAATATAATTATGGCCTGGGTAAGATGCTCGAGACATGCTGGTGAGGTCGGTGGTTGAATATGAGTGTGGTTGTATGAACGCCCTGTGATTGACTGAGCCTCTCGCCCAATGGCAGCTGGGATTGGATTATGGCATTGGACGAATGCAATGACGAGCAGTGACTGGTAGGCAACATTGTCAGCCAATACCAATATTATCAACTTTATAGTGTTTTTTAACTGTGCAGTTTTATTTGCCCTGCAACCAACAGCAATCTCCAAAATCGGCCTCGTTGACACATCTGTCGTAAAATGTTCGACTTGTACAACGAATCCTCACTTACCAGAAGGTCTGTGGATTAAGCCACCTATGGATTTCGGATCTGAGTAGAGAGTGAGTCCCAGCCTTCAGGGGTCAGGCCCCCTCGCCTCTCCGTGATGGGCAGTTAAAGAGTCGGAAACTTCACCTTCAACGCTGACTTCCTCAAGTCCAGAGTATTGTGGCAATTTCTGTTGAAAGAGAACCACAACGTCAAAACCGTGTTCGAGCTAATGGAGAGATCCCCGAAGAAGACGGCATGTTTTAGATACACTTATACACAGTATAGAGCCAGAGAACACCCTATAGTGGTTCCTAACCTTTTAACCTTGGAGCACCCCGCTACTTCAATCCAACAAAAGCTGAGCCCCCTCAGGACCCACAAGAAAAAAGAGTGAGACACTGCTTTGGAAAATTAACATCAATTTGAATCGTTTTCTTTGATAACATCCCATCGGAATATGCATCGACATTTGTGTTTCCCCAAACACCATGATTTGATTTAATATGTGTAAATCTCATTTGGACAACCACCCAAAGACAGTCCACCCTAACATCTCAGATACCCCAACAGACCCCAGGTTGAGACCCAATGCTCTATAGCTGACACCCTAACAGGCCCTCCATACATTCTTCAAACCACCTGATCATGCTTTGATTCAGGAACATGAGCAAGGGGTTAACATAGAGACGTCAAAGTGGGTTTGAGCACAGCTGAACGGTCAACTTTACAGACTCGTTTTATCCTTGCAGACAAAGAACCTCTAGCTCCAGATTAATCAAATCCCTGAACCTAAAGAAATACACAGTTTCTCGGCTGCCACCTCTTTTCACACTATGCTTTTAAAATATTTCCATCAGATGACTTTGCTCTCATTCAGCACCACCTGACTGACTTTAAGAGAAATTCAGAACGCTTCAGTCAAACTTCAAGGCCTTCCAAAAAAAAAACAAAAAAAACCACAAAACAAACACTTACACTCCTAAGATCACACAACAGAAATCTCTGAGATGTTGGTGTGCTCGGGGCATTGAATGACATATTTCTGTTGGAGAGGTCGAAAGACATCAACATACACACACACACACACACACACACATTTCTCAGACAATGCTTCCTTGCACTGCCTCATTAGAGGATGGGCTCTCAGGACTGGAGACACAAAAGCCTGTGCCCTCTTCTCCTTTCCTTCCTCTCGTTCTCTTTTCTCTTGGCCTTTTGATGTCAAGGGTACTGAGCCATAAAAAGTGCATAGTCTGAAGAATAGGCTCATCAGGAGTACACACTCACTTTCCTAATTTTTCTTTTTCTTTTTTTTATCTTGCTGTGTGTGTGTGTGTGCGTGTGTGTGTGTGTGTGTGTGCGTCAGTGTGTGTCTGAGAAGCGAGTACAGAGAGCTACAGCCTCTGATAAGGTGCTGTTGTTCTGTGGTCGCCGGTCACCTCATCACACAAAGAGCCGAGCTGGGAACTCCAGCACCGCGATGGAGCGATAGAGACATCACAAAGACGACATTTTACTCCCCTGTTCCTCCTGGAGTCCAGGGGCTGCCCCACACAGGCCCACCCAGTGTACACACAGGAAATTCACAGACACTTTTATTTACTGTCAGCGTCAAATAGACTGACACCACTGTGTGTCATTCATGTTGTATAATCAAAGTGCCAGTTTCTACAGAAAACATGGTTTCAGTTTGGGGAACTGCAGCTGGAGTAAATGTAGCCAGATACATGAAATATTTTTAAATGTTTAAATCAGGGATTGTTATCAATCAGAGGTATCTGTATCTGTTTGAGCCAAAGTGTTTCTACCAGTCAGTGCAAACACACAGCCCAGTGTTAAAAGCAGAGCAGAAATCAAGTATATTCTCTATATAATGTCCATCCTTCCATCCATCTTCTTCTCCCTATGTGAGGTCGGGTCGGGGTACAGGTGCAGTAAGTCAACCCAGACCTCCGTCTACCCAGATACGTTTGCCAGCTCCTCCGGGGGCTTCCGAGGCGTTCCCAGGCTAAACAGGACATATAATACCTCCAGCGAACTCTGAGTCTGCCCCGGGGTCTCAAACCCTCCAAAGGGAGGCGTCCAGGAGGCCAAACCAGCTTCATGTGAAGGAGCAGCAGCTGTACCCCCGAGCTCCCCCCTGATAACTGAGCTCCTCAGCCTATCGCTAAGGCTGAGCCCAGACATGGAGGAAACGCCTCCAATTTCAGCCGTTTGTAGCCATGATTGAAGTGCTTGACTTTAATCAACTATGATTATTACCCAGGTATACCTTTCCACCATTATTATTACTGAAATGATTATATTGATTTGAAAATGATGTATTACTTCCACCAAAGTCACAGTCTGTTTGAGTCTACAGCTCGGTCCTGAGCAATGGTGTCAGCTTTCTTAAAAAAAACAAAGCATTAAACTATTTCCTTTGATGGACCTTCCTGTGTGACATGGACACCCCCCCCCCCCCCCCCATAATGATCAAGATTATGTTTCTTTCTGTTGACTGAAATTAACATGACATTGCTGCCATGTTTTTTATCTTCAGAAGGATAAAAACCATTTCATTCATATGTGAGATATTTCTTAAAAGAATGGATTTGCTAAAACCTTAAAAAGTTATGACATTTTTAAATTCTCTTCAAAAGTACAAAGAGTCTTATGGGGAGGGCAACCCTATCACAACTGAGCTGTCTTAACATTTTGACGTACTTGTCCAACGTAAATGGTAAAAGCAGTTTTTAAAGGTTTTAGAATGACAGAAATATCACTTTGAAGAAAAACACATGGACTCTGTAAGTGGTGTCAGAGAGATGGTTAGGAGTGTGTTCAGTAATCGTCCTAGTCAACAGGTGTAAGAGCAGCGTGCAGAGTTCACAGCCTCTCCAGACAGCAGGAGGACTGCTGCTGCTTTACTGCAGAGCTTTCAGGCTTGTTTGTGGTTTGAAGTAGAATTAGTGTTCCAGTGACAAGAAGACAAGAAACAATACGACAGGATGAGTTATCTTGTTGACAAGACATTGCACACTTAAAAAAAAATGGAGCACTGAAGAAGAAAAAAAAACACTTAACCTTGCTTCAACACAAAAAAATAGATTTAAAAAAAAGGCAAAACATATCAGAGGCATTGTTAGAATAATTTAAGTGTTGAGCCAACACAAACTCTTCACCACAGAATAATGCTTCTGCTTACGGACCGTTATGAAAGTTATTTCGTTTATTCTGGAGATACAGAAAAATACGGTCTAAATCCAAGACAGACAAATAAATCATATGTGACAGCAGAAACAGTGATGTGCTCATGATGGATTCATGTTGGGTCTTAGTAGCTGATAAAACATAAAGTTAAGTCATTTAAATGTTTTTTGTAATTTTCTTGAGATACATTTTTTTTATTGGTGCTGCAGAAGTAAAGATTGATTGGTTCACTTTTGTTATTGTTTGAGAAGTAACTGTGACACAGGGCACATCTTCTGATCTCAAACATAAATCGTGGTGTCATCAGCATATTGATGGATTTCAACACCATGACATCAAAAAGGGTTTGCGTATTAACACATAAAATATTAAATTTAAGTCAAAACCTAAATGTCTAAACAAGACAGAGGAGGAGGACACATCCCTATAATCTGTATTTGTTTGTCTCCATCTGTGAACGTAAGAGACCAAAGCTGGGCTCAGAGCTCGTGGTGCATGGAGCTGGTCTATGCACTGGCTTTGGACAGTTTAGTGTATATGCAATTTTTTTTAAGTCATATTAAAATAACTATAGGATGATAAAAAGTATAAATATGAAGATGGTAAGAACGTTTTTGGTCTAAGTAATAACAATGCAGAAGCCTTGTTTCTATATGTAACTTGATGAAAAGGTCATTTACCTTATTGTGGATCACTACATTTTACTTGTAATACAGCTACACTTTTAAAACCTGTAAGATTTCTTAGTTAAATAAAAGTCTGTCAAGGATTTAAAAAAAAGTTGAGGTAACTTTGAAGATGTCTGAAATGTATAATTTTAATGTCAACCTTTATAGCTTCTTTATCTGATCTTAATATTACGGTTACACGTTAAAACTGTCTGCTCCAGTGCATCTCACATGCCTCTCTGTCTCTCAAAGGCTTTCTAAATAAGACGTATAAATAGGCTGATGACAGAACTGCGCCCCTCACAAAGACATGGAGGAGAAAGAAAAGAGGGGAGAACAGGACTCTGGCTTTAGTCATGGCCGCTTTATTCTTCTGCTTTTCAGAGGCACAGGTTAAAAGGCAGCCTTTTTTTTCTTTTCATGCCTCCCCCCTTCTCATCCCTCTTTCTCTCCCTCCCCCCCTCTCGTTCTACGAAACAGGTCGGCTATTGTGGCGGCTAGCGAAAGGCTACTGTGGCATTTATCTGAGAGAAGTAGAGGGCAGGGGAGGAGGGGGAGGAAGACAAAACACACTCCCAATAAAGAGATAGAACAAGAGAAAGGGAAGAAAGGATGCGTATGAAGGCCACTTTTTTCTTCTTTCTTTACAAAGCCCCCCCACCCTTCCCACCCACTACTCCTTCAGGCTAGCACAGACAAAAGAGGCCGGACCCTCACAATGTTCTCTCTGCTTTAGCCCGGCACACTTAATATCCTCACTCCATTCACTGCGGCTCCTTGAGAGCACCCACG
The DNA here is from genome assembly GCF_947650265.1 of Symphodus melops. Lineage (NCBI taxonomy): Eukaryota > Metazoa > Chordata > Actinopteri > Labriformes > Labridae > Symphodus > Symphodus melops. The sequence continues at coordinate 4,044,216 of NC_136694.1, read as the reverse complement.
TGTGTGCAATGTATGTGTGTGTTTGCGTGCGTGTGAGTTTTATGGAGTTTGTAATGGTGGTGGTGGGGGTCTATGTTTGCTGAGGGTCTTATAGACCAAGGGGCCAGGGCTGCGAGCTGTTACTATGGAAACGCCTTTGAGCAGTAAGGAGCACAACAGGTGATTCTGCTGAGGGCCTGTTCGTCTCAGCATTGAGAATCGGCAGGAGGTCTCTGCTATGTGTGTGTGTGTGTGTGTGTGTCTGTATATATATGTGTGTGTGTGTGTGTGTGTGTGTTCATGTCTATCACAAGCATAGCTGCTTATGCTCCAAACAACTTAGTGCCATTGCTCTTAACCAGCTCCAATAAGCCGGGATCATGTCTGAAGTTAGCGGCCGACCACTGTCATCACATACTGCCGGCTCAGAAGCTTCCCAGCAGATTTGTGTGGATAAAGTCTGAAAACTGATGGTAAAATATGTTTCAATCCATTGAGTCTTTTACTTGTGTTCTTAAGGCTCCAACTAAAGAGTCCATCACTGACCAAGAGAACCAAGAAAACAATACTTGAACATCTGGAATCAACGGAGAGAATGAAAACACCAGGGTTAAATAGTAAAACAAACATTACTGGATGTTTGTAGAGCTCGTCAAACGTTTAAGATTTGTCACATATACTTCTACTTTTTATTATAAATTACTTTTTATTTGCAAAATGCAAACAGTCATTTATTTTGTTTTGCTCAAGGAAAAATTTGCTTTGGTGTCGAGTGAATGATGATAATTTAATTGAGCCACACTGCAGCTTAATGACAACAACACATGAAGAATTAGGAAATGTCAGCTCCCGACAAGAAAGCTTCAAGATGGTTAACCTTCATGTGTACTGAAGGAGGAGAGCGTGTTCTCTTCTTTTACAATACACTACACAATATTCTGCTGATTTTCTCTTTTCAAAATTGATCAACTCACTCCTAACGGCAGGCTGAGAGCTGGAGCTGAGGCGGGGTTTAAGCCCTTTGACGAGCCGTTTCATCGCGCCCACCTGTCAATCATGTCAGCTACACGCCTCACTATGGATAACTCATATCGTTTTCAAAATCAAACCAGACAAACTTTTTTATAATTCACCCCTCCTACAGTGATGACAATAACTAATCAGACCTGTTTGAATTATTTTTTGCATTTTTTTAAGAGCGGAGGATGCTGCTAGGGCTGCACCCCCTTTACCGTCAGATTGACAGGATGTCATTCTGTCTGAACTGCACAGGCCATTAAGTGTGTGGTCCTTTATCATAGTCTGATGTGTTGAGCAGAAGACTTACTCTTATTAAGGTGCAGTGTGTTGTCTTTCATATCGACTGATGAACTGGCACACTGTGACACCTGTTCAATATTTCTCCCTGACTGGGTCATAAAGATATTGAAAGCCTAAAATGCACCATGAATGATAAGGTCATAATCATATAACAGTTCAAAGACATGTCAGTGTACACCTGTTTTATATGTTGCACCTGAGCTGCAAATGTTTTCAGATTCAAACAAGCACCCAACATATACAAAGCAGACACATAATAGCCTATACTGTCACTTTAGATTTCACTGATTTTATAAAGGGAATGCAAATCATGCCACGGGACTGCTGTCCAGCAAACAAACGCTCTTTGGTCTTCTTTTGCAAATAACCCTGCAAATGTGCACAAAACACACACACACACACACACACACACCTCACATATACAGGTGTAGAATGGGAGTCTTGTATTAGAAAAACGACAACGCAGGCTTACTTGTGACAACAGAGGGGTGTTGTTCAGGCCCAGAAGAAAGTCATGTAAATGAACCAGGAAACCACTGTGTTATTATTCGTGATGAAAAGAGAGTTTGTGAATTCTCGTGATCAGCGCAGAAATAAACAAATCTGATGGGGAAAAAAAGGATGGCGATGAGCCCATCATGGCTCAATCTTTAGTCACAGTGAACAAAACATCATCTGTTTGTGCCTTCTACTCTGACAGCCATGCAAATCTGTTGGCTGATGCTGAAAAAGTGTAGAAAAGCAGCTGAAACATGTTAAAGGCAGGAAGAGCCTTCAGGACTTCTTGTTCTTGTCGGAGTGAAAATTGTTAGCATGTTATCCGACTTCTTGATCTCACGGTCAGACATTTTTTCTCTCCATTTAAAGCCCTTTTGAGGTTGCGATCCTGTAACAGCACCATGACAAAGCTCTGTTGTACTTTTACATTTATTCTGCTACAGCGTCATTTTGGCATGACGTGTAAACAAACAGCAGGAGCTTGAGAGAGAGATAGAGAGAGAGAGAGAGAGAGAGAGAGAGCGAGAGAGTCGGATAGAGAAGAACAAAGCAACAACAATAACAGAAACAAATCACATAGATACCAAATACCACCAATACCAGAAATAATGAAAAAAGAAGTGTAGTATTAGCAGTAATAACTAAGTATGATAATCAGCTGATTGTTCTAACATGAACATCAGTAACTGTAATGATTATGACACAGGGAGGACTGATGTTCATGTCATTCATCATGTATCATTAGTAAGGCTGATATTAAGACAATTAAAGATGGTTGTTCAGAAGCTGTGATCTAAACTTTAAAAGAGAAAGCATCGTCTCTTTTTACAAAAGCTTAGAAATCCGTGTGGACATTTATATACGCAGAAAGCGTCCCTTTAAGTCCCGTGAAGTACGGTGCAGTTTCACAAAAAGCAGAGAAAATGTCTGCAGGGCGCTTGTTTGCATTAATCCTTTAAAACATTACAGTTTAAAGCTACACCATATTCAGATTTTAGAGGTTTAAGGGACATGAAACAATAACGTATAACCCAAGAAATTACATTGCAATACCGTCCTTTGTAGATGAGCACATTGCATTCACCTGTGAAAATACGGGGAAAAAAATCTACAACTACAGTATCTTGTTAAATTGGAAAAACAGATTTTTTTTTTTTCCAATAATGATCTCACTTATTCAGAAAGAAACAAATAACAGCACCTTTCTCAAGAAGGTGTGATATGTTTCTGTACCTTTGCACTATGCTAACCAAACACCCTGTACGTCTCAAAGACAGAAACATGTCAGGAGTTTAAATCACAGAGCTAAATTTATAAAGCACTTTAATTATTGATGATCAGCACAAATGAAAGAACAGATAGATTTAGATCCCCTGAACTTTACAGATTATTGAAAATGAAGGAACCGAGTAGAAAGGTGAGTCTTAAAAATACCAAAAGTAGAAGAGAGACCTTCATCATTTTGGAAATATGAAGTTCATGTTCCCACACACACATTAATGTTAACGTATAAACTCTGTGTTCATGTGAAGAACCGTGTTAAAAATGTCTGATACTTTGATTAACAGCATTTTTAAATACTGTATATATTTAATTATTCTCGTTGAAGGAATTTACCTGAGTTATACATATTCTAAGGATATTAATCATTTTAAAACATCTTAAAATACGTTTTTTTAAAAAGCAAACAAATTGGAATTTATGCACTCGGAGAGGAGAGTTTCAGATCCAGAGCTGTAAGGGTTAAGAGGCAGATTTCACCGTGTTTCATAGTCACATATAAACCTGCTCATTCATGTCTTGACTGCTGAACAATACAGGGCCGTTATATGACGAGCATAAAGGGAACAATGAGACAAAAGAAACCTGCAGTTATGTTGCTTTGACAAACATCAGAATTAAAAAAAAAAAAAAGACACATAGTTCCCAACAAAAGCTTCCCACTCAACACTATATTTAATGAAACACACCTTGGTCCTGTAGGAGCATGCATTTCTACATCGCGTGCTGCACAAACACCCGCGCATGTAACGCAGGGCGTGCAAACACCGAGGAGAAGTTCACAAAACTCAAGTGCCGTTTACTTTTTTCATCCTAAAGGATTAGAAAGTGTTCAAAAAAAAAACAGTCGCATGAGAAACGCGGGGCAGCGTCCAAGGATGCTTCCGCTCTTTCTTCGCCAGAATCTGATTTACAACAGTTGATAAATAGCCCGCCATGGCTGAAAGAGCAGGCTTTACTTTGCACGTTATTATTATGAGCTTATGACAGCAGTCATGGATGAGTGAGTGTGCACACAAAGCACAGCTGGCTGAATGAACATGCACTCTGCCAGAGCAGCTGTGCAGGACAGAGTGAGATCTTACAAACACTTACTGAAAATGTCTTTTATAACACAAAGCTTGAATACTTCATTACTGCTGTGACACACATGAAAAGCCTGTGAAATATTCAACCTTGTGAGCGCAAAGCAAATAACTCTCTCTGTTTCATTATTCAGGTTTGTTAAAAGAGTGTGCTGCGAGTGAAGCAGGGGTCTTACCTTGACGTTGTTGTTGCGTGTGCGTGTGTGTGTGTGTCATCTGAGTTGTCTCTGAGAGAAGCCCATCTCTTGTATAGGACTTTATAACCCGCCCAACCACAGTGTGTAATTTTGTGCAAGTTCCCCCCCAGTCAAGGCAACAGGTGAAAAGCATCGCCAAAAGACAGAAGACTGAAGAGAGGAAGTGTTTAGATCAAATGAATACTCAGAAGAGTTTTCTCCATACATCTTTAACATTTTCACTCACACATTCTGATCTTTCTTGCCCTGTTTTAAAAGTACATAAAGACAAAATTCAAAGATGGCTGTGAACCTCTCAGATTCCCCTCGACCTCACGTTAATATCAGTAAATGATGTCCTTGTGATTTGATATCCAGAGCCCTTTAACTAACGGGTTGGAAAGGAGAAGAGGCTGTTACAAGATGCAAAAGAAGACATTATGAGACGCAGAGACAGGCTGCAGGATCACGTTCTTATCAAGGATGTAGGACAGAACTAAGCTGATGAATCTCCCTGTATACGTTGTCACCAGTCACAGAATAGAAGAGGATGAACTCGAGCACACATAAGGCCTCTTTTAAAGCATTAAGAGTTTGCACCGACACCACAGGAGAGCCGGACACATCTCAACACACTCAGAACTGATTTTTTTAAGGATTAATAAATCATTGTTGTCATCAAACACTCACAGGAAAGAGAAAAATGTTGAACATATTTTCTCAGAGCCAGCAGTGATGGTTAAAATGGCCAACAGTCCACAACAGACAGATTTAGGTACTCCATCATTTAAGATGGCAAAATAAAGGGGATCATATTTATGGCGATAATAATAAAGTTTAAAGTTAGTTTAAAGTTCTTCTCAACGTCACAGAGTAGTGAAGGTAAAAAATAATTGACTTTTTCTAAACGAGCCGGAGCCACAGTGTGATGTGTCCTACTGATCTTATAATAAATCATAGTTCAGTTTTATTCTAATCCCATCGTTCTACAGATGAAGTTCTTCAAGAAAGATCTTAAACAATGTGCAGAGAAAATTTTAACTACAAGGCTTACAAATTTTAACATTTCAAAACAAATTTTCTTTAATGCATTTGTTAATGAATCTATAGAAGAAGAAGAGAGGAGGGTGAGGGCGGCCAGAAATCAATCACCAGAAGAGGAAGAATCTTTTTCCTCATTATGCACAAGAAAAAAAAGTTAATGTGAAAAAAATAAATATAAAAGTGGAATAAAGCTGAAATTTCAATTTCGAGAATGAAAAGAATAAAAAAACCCTCCTCTCATTATTTATTCTCATGCCTGGCAGTGATCTCCTCCCGTGATATTTCAGCTTCTGACCCGTCATCTTTACTTCATCGATCGCTCGGCTTCGTTACACCTGTTGTATCTAACAGGACTATTTTAAAAAGAGTTTTCATATTGAGAACTGGTTAAACAAACACAAAAGGAGTGAATTATGCACGCAGCTTGGACGACTTGTAATACTAGTATTATTTTTTATTTAAAGTAATAACAAACTCTAAACACATTTTGATTTATGGCAAATGTGTGATAAATTACTGATACAGTATAAACAGCTGCACATTCATGTTTTTTTCTATATTAAAATTTGTAAAAGTCTACGTGAATTGTGAAAATCGATGTGAAATCTGAGTCCAATTTGCAGTTTTCAGGTGTTTCCATAACAGCAGAAAATCCCCATTTGAAATAAAAGACGGTGCGGCTGCTTGACATCTGGCAGGTTAAAGAGCAGCAGCGAGAAACAGAGGACACGCTCAATGCATCACAACATTTCAGCCTAAATACTGTCCAAATATCCACCAAATATGAACTTTTACTGTTCTATTTGGTGGCACTGACAAAGTGTTTGGGACACAGTTAATGTATTGACAGGACTTGGTTTAGTGATGATCTGCTTGTCAGATGTAATCGATACACATCGACAGTGTGCAGCGAGTAAATCCTGATCTTCAGACAGGTCTTATAAAATACGTGATGAAAAAGGTTGATGCTGGCCTCTCTAAAGTTTCAATCACACGCGTATGGATAAAATCGTCATCCGTCTATTAATTAGTCAGTCAAACAGCTGACTGCTTGAAATCTCACGGCTCTTCTGTTTCTTCCAAAGGAGACAATGCAGCCAGAGGGGGTTTATTTAAAGAGATCATAAGGCTTTCCTGAACCCAGCATTGTTCTCTGTGATTGGCTTGGCCTCACACTGCGCTAAAGCAGAGGCTGAGGTGCTCTCACACACACACACACACAGACATGAAGACACACCATTCTTCTCCATTGTGGTGTTTCCCTGTGGACTCCTGGTTCAATAGGATTCAGAAAACAATGTATAAAAGGATATAGGGGGTCAGGAGGCTCTGCTGCCTTATGCACACACACACACACACACACACACACACACACACACACACACACACACACACACACACACACACACACACACACACACACACACACACACACACACACACACACACACACACACACACACACACACACACACACACACACACACACACACACACACACACACACACACACACACACACACACACACACACAC